>NC_063225.1:10611153-10912115 GCF_020740725.1 Corvus hawaiiensis | reverse complement strand
AAGCTCTCCAGGCAATGTGGCTGCTCCCCTCAGCCAAAACCCCCCCAGGCACCAGGCTGGGATAGAACTGGCAGGATTGCTCAGAAAACCCAGTGCTGTCATTCCAAGTTGGAGTAAACCAAAGGTAAGTGGCTCTGCACACCCTTCTCCCAGTTCCTCGGCAGTTTGACCTCAGTGCTACTCCTGGGAACGCACAATCCCAGCTGGAAGAGCCCCTGCACACCCACTGTGTACTGACAGTGCCCTGGGCCACTCGCAGGTTCCCAGGCCTTCGGGTGGACGCCAGAGGACCCATGGTCACCCAGCAGTGATGGGACAGGACACAAGGCAGCCCAGCAGCTCCCAGGGAGCCCAGTCAATAAATCACAAGCACAGATTTGCAGCAGAAACACCTTCAGAATTAATGCATCCCAGGCAATGCAGCCCCTGCTACGTGCTGAAGCTTTTCAATATTTGTGCTTCATATTTCTAAAAATCTTGTTAACTAAAGCCCAGCATGTAATCTTCTTATTTGACAAGCCACACTCAATAACCTATTTAAGGCTGGAAATTCATCAGGTCTGAACTGATAGAATAAGTAATTCCAGCTTAATAAAAATGTCTTTAAATTAGAACAATTCCATGTCTTTTCTACTTAAGTCAGAAGCTCAACTCTCATCAAAGACAGGAACCACTGATGCTCGCTGAATAATTGTTAAAAGTTGAGGCTTTCAAATATGTAAATGACAGCAAAAGCTTTTAGCAAGCAAAGTCCATTTTGAAGCATTATATGGAATATCCAGAATCTCAGAAAGCTCCTTCCAGGACCCAAAGCAGTGTCTGTTACCATCAGTTGTCTCCCATTAGCAGGGAGGAGACACTTCAGTACACAAGTAGTGCCAATTATGGAACAGAATGATTAATCAGCAGCTGAACAGGACAATCCCCCATTGGAAAGCATTCAGATGGAATAATGACTTGCATTGTCTCTCCCAAAACACCTTGGGAAGCACCTTCCTGTCCCAGGAGTGTCACCCAGCCCAGGCCAGGAGCTGCTGCCAGGGCCCTGCAGTCCTTAGGAAAACACAGCACAGACCCCAGAACAGGAGGCAAAGGATTTCCCACGTAAGAAGTTCTCTCTCTGTACGGACCCCACTGGATTTTGCTTTAGAAGTCCTCAGCCTCCCACAGCAGTTTGTGCTCCCACCATCTGCACTGAAATTCCATCTGCTGCAGGAGGAAGAGTTTTGCCTAAAACCACACAAAATCCAGACTGATGTGAAGTCAAGTCACCTGCTTATAGAAATGAGAAAAGGAAGCAGAGTGAAACTCATCCTGCATTTCCAGCTGACAAATTTAGAACTTGGCTGCCACAGGAAATTGATTAATTCCAAAATCTGCTCCAGTCTAGGCAGAAAATGTACTGCAAGAACAGCTCCTGCAGTAAGCAAGGGCCTGGGCTCACACCCCACCCTCAGACCCATCCCCAGGGCCACCAGTGCTGCCCCGTTGGTGCTCATGGGCACCTCTTCATCAGGACACAGCAGAGGGATCCAAAGCTTGCATCATTTGCTGCAGAAGGCAGGAGTTTGTCACCCACTGGATTTTCTTCCTGGTGGCAACATGGGGAAAAAAACCAGGTTTGTAAAAGTTATTCAGACGTTTGAGTGGAATGAACCCCCAGAATTTTCTAAGCTTCAAAGCTTCCTGAAGCTGCCAAAGTGCCCTGGCTATAAACTGCAGCAGCCCCAGGAAGCTCAGAGCTGCTCTCAGGGAAGGCAACTGTGCTACACAACCTTTTCAGTTCCTTTTGCAGGGGCACTTCCACTTCAGTGCCTTCTCATTGCCTGTTGCAAGAAGCTCATAGGTAAAAACCTTCCGGTCAAATCCCAGTTCTCCCAAAAAGTGCACCCAACACCACAGTGAGTCGTCCCCTGTAATTCTTTATTAGAATCGTGGATTAATATATTTTAAATCAATCTAAAAAAATAATGAATCAAAGTACAGTACATGCATAAAATACAAAGTAATTTACAAACAGATCAAAATAGCATCTTCAGAACTAATACCAGGAGGAGAAACGGAGTAAAAAACAAGAAGTGACCGACTACAGCAATGCCTTCCGTGTGCCTCACACATCATGAGCACCGCGAGACAGAAAAGTTGGGAACAGAACGCAGCTGAAAGTGCCAACCACATCTGGATGTTCCAAGTGGGTCATATCAGAGTTTGAGAAACATCCTCTACAATCAATTGCTTCCCTGTAATTGCATAAATAACTGCAAGCATTTGCACAACAGAGAGTTCCTTTGAATCCTGTGGGAATGCAGTGGCTGTGGCCCCCAATGCCAGTGTCAGGTGTGTTTAGGAACAGCACAGAGCGAGTGACGTGCAGTGACAGAAGGCACAGTTCATGTATCCCTGAACAAGCAGATTGGACTGATTGGTATGGAGCAACAGACCACAGGAGGAACATCCAGTAAGAAAACTACTCCAGAGGGTTTTGTTGAAGAACAAACAGCAAATCACTGGAATAATTTAAAAATACTGGATCAACCAGAACTGAAAACTAAGGCCAGATAGTGGAAGTTATTTATTCATCAACTCAAGCACTTGAATATATTAATATATGTGGCATGCATGAATAGATGTGATATGTAATATCTGACAACACCCTTCAAGTCTGTGTCCCATGAAAGAAAAAAAAGGCATCCTCAAATCCTGATACCACCAGCACTGTGGAGGCCAAGCCTCACGCAGCACAAAGATGCTGCAAGTTCCAGAGCTGGAGTGACCCTTCCTCAGGGACGCAGCTCCTACGTTCACTTCCTTCACAAGGGGCACCTCCATGGAGTCCCAGCAGCTCTGCCTCACATCAACCTCCTCTGCAGCAGGTGCCAAACCACAGCACCTCACTCACAGGTAGCCAGAACCTGCTGCTTGTTTGCAAAAAATTCTCTTTTCTCCCCCGTAATATCCTATAAAACTTCACTTGACTATCTGAAGATGTAGCCAAAAACATTTAACTTACAATAAAATTGCACTTCTGAGCTTCGCCGAGCTTTAGATGCAGAATGCAACACCTTAAGACAAGGAAAGATTATCCTGCCCAGAGAGATTTTCCTCTGACAATAATTGCTTTGTGAGGAACAGGATAACGTCTTCAAGTGCTCTCCAAAGGTGTCAGTGCTCTGACTAGCGGGCATCATGTTGGGAAGGGATCAGTTGAGTTCCAAACAATTTACTGAGCCCAAACCGACAGGTCGGTGTTGGGAAAATACTGCAGCCACATCCAAGTAAGAGATTGATAAACACTGAAAACAAAGTGTTTAAGACATGGAGAAATTCATGGAGAAGGAATAAGTAGTAACTAAACACAAGAATGTAACCACGAGAATTACAAATATATTTAAATCTTGGACCTGGGGAATATACACAGCCTTTTAGGAAAGAATGGACAATTTATATATTCTGACAGCACTGCATCTTTGGTTTGTTTTCAGTGGTTGGAGGGACGTGGATGGGAACCACGTTGTTGCTTGGGGACATGTCATTCTCACGTCTGTCAGACATCTGCTTCTGGGAAACAATCCGATAGATCTCTGGAAGAGGAGAAAGAGCTGATCAATATGTGCACACCAGCAAAATGCCATCAAAGAGTTATACCTAGGGGAAACCAGGCATAGCTTTGGAATTACATAAGTAATGCAATGAAGCTTCCACACTAAGTTCAATTGTGGTGGTTTCTAGATACAGAAAATAAAATATATTTTTGAAACAGAAATTACTTTTTTAACAACTGTTTTACTTCCCTTGAGATAAGAGTCAGTAAATGGACAGAATTCATGAATCTCTATGCTATGAATGAGAAACTATGTGCCCCATCCATTCCTTTTGAAGGTTAAGGACAGTTGTCACATGTTTGCTGATGTATCCACAAACAACACCAGGATTAAAAGGAACCATTCCAGATTTCTCTCCCTGATAGGACTGCAAGGACAATTTCTTCTTGCTGAGCACACCCATCATGTCTATCATCCAAGCAGTGTTAAATCTTCAGAAAAGATTGATTTGGGCCCAAAAGGGGAGACTCCGCCCCTTCAGCAGCACAGAAATCCCTTACAAAATGTGCTGTGTGAGAAATATGGGCTCCAGATGAAGAGATTCCAAACAAAGAGGAATTAGAGAGCATGGGATAAACACCTGCACCGAGAGCCTTGCCCTGTTCCTGGGGCTTCTCATGGCTGATGGTGCTGCACGTAAACTCAGAGCAGCTACAGCAGCACTTCAGCTGCACAGAGAGAGTAGAGCATGTGTAACACTTCACCCCCAGAAAGGAAATACAGGACGCCAAAAATAGAACATGAGGAACTCACTTGCAAATCTGAATTTGAAAAACATTAAAAAAATAAAAGCTTACTAAAGCTCAGTTTTACAAAAAGCCCCTGCTCGGACTCAGACAGGACAAACTGTACATTAAAATGGGTTTTTCATACGCAGTAAGGTACAGATCAAGTCATTGAGGCAACCAAACAAGAGCTGAACAGGTAAAAGGATTTTCTGATTTCACCCTTTCTTGAGCTTGCTCTTCTTTCCAACCACCTTATACATAAACAACCTCACAAGTTACATGAAAACCATGAAACCAGACCTTTAAAGCCACCTGCAGCCCGGTGTGGGAATGTGCAGACTTGGCCCCGTGGCAGTGCTCAGCAGAGCCTGTGTGTGGGGTGGGAGGAGCAGAGAGGAGAGACCTGCTCTGCACCTTCAGGACAAGCTTCGTGCTCAGGGCTGACAGCCAGTTCACTTCCAGTGCAGAGCAATGCCTGTTCCCATCAACACGAAAAGGCTCTGCCCACCTTTGTTACTGGGAATTCTCTGGTAACACCTTCAGCAGCAGCAATTCCCAGTTTCCCAGAGAATTTCCTGAACAAGTTCATACAAGTCCCTGACATATCACATACTTCCTCCACCCCATCAGCCAGGACTCACACAGGGTGCCCTCTGTGTAACAGCCTCATCTGACAGCAAAGATCCTCGGCAAACAGCTCCAAAGCCTTAAAAATAATCTTAACAGCACCAATTCCCTTACTGATAATGAATCTACCCCTTCTGACTCTGGGAACATCTTCCCATGATTCCCATTTCCACGGCCTCCCCAGCAGTCCTGCAAGTGAATCCACTATCAGCAGTCCCAAGTTTGCTGCTCCCTGCTGCTTCTCCCCCCTTTGCAGAGTAAAGCTCAGTGCAGCCACAGCCTAAATGCTAAAATCTACCCTTCCCTGATGAGCTGCACACTCAGCACACAGGGCTGTGCTGCTGTGGCAGGGGAGGGGGAACAGCCTAAACCTGCTCTCACTGGGGCAAAATGCCCAGCAGCCAAGCCTGCACTGGAAGTGCTGTGCCCAGAGAACGCTGGGCTAATGAAGATGTACCCTTTTTAACGAAGACACAGCACTTTGGGCTCTGCTCAGGAGCTGAATGAGACCTTATTAAGGGCACATTCAGCAGAATGCATCACTACATAATGGGGAACTGTGCGAGACAGGCCTTGCACTGTGAGAGCTGGGAAAAAGTGACACTGCTGCCCTGGAGGAGCTGGGCCAGGCCTTGGCTGCTCAGCCTGCACTGGGGTTCCATTCATTTTCAGGTGTACAGAGACAAAAGAGGAAATCCCTCGATTTTTTCATGTTAATTCTCTGATGTTGTTTCCTTGGTGATGGGATTCCTTAGAGATGAAACCACAGCAGAATGTGGTGTGGGAACAGAGACAGCACAGAGCCAGGCAGGGAATGGAGGCAGACTCCAGTTTACTTTAGGATGCTTCATCCTGCTGTGAATGCTCAGGGTGGCTGGGATCATAATACCAGTCTCTCTTATTTGCCAGATGATACAAAGCAGCTTTGTGTGCACAACAATCAGCCCCGGCAGTCTAGACATCTTGGAACAGAAGGATTTGGATAGGGACCATTACTCTAAGTCACAGATGGGAAAGGTCCTCAAAACCTCATCTGGAATCCACAGCAGGACAGGAAGCCCACCACATGTATGATACACCCCCTCTAAAAGTCCTCTATAATATGGGAGAAGAAAGAAGAGCTTTTATCCCTTATTCCACCTGTAGCAACAGATCACAGGCTGTGCTAACTACACTGGATTCACATTTCCCACGGCCAAAGCCATCTATTCAAAGTGCTTACTCTGAGAGCCCAGGTGTGGATAAGCTTAACAGGGACCCAGCCACACCTCCAAGGGAAGCACCTTCACAAACTTCCAACACTGTCCCAACCAGATCAGCTTCAGAAGGGCTGGAAAGAAAGGGGGGCTGCTACAGACCTTGGTCCTGACACCCTGTTCAGGAGAGATCCCAGCAGCTAGGGGAAAGGCTCTGGAGCAGCCTGGGGTGTCTGGTCCAGTTCCCAGCACTGCAAATACCAGAAGGGCTGGTGCAGCAGCTCATCCTGCCCCTTCTGTCAGCCAGCTCTGCTCGCAGCCGCTGGCAACACCTGCTGGTTTCCCCAGCTTCCTGCTCCCAAGGACAGCCAGCATTCCATCCACAGGCACTGAGCTTGGAAGCAGCCTTGCCAAACACACACCAGCCAGGATTCTGCAGGGTGACTCCAAAAACCACATTCCTCAGATGACTGCTCTCCTCCTTCCTCCAAAGCAAGTCATCAAGAGAAAAAGCCAGCTGTGAAGTGAGCTCCAGAACAGCCCTCCTTAGCATGCCAGTCACAGCCCAGATGGAGCCAACCTGCTGCTCAGGCACTGTTTACCACACCTTTATCTCCCCCAAACAGGAGCTCCTGTCTGGAGAGAGCACATGCCCACTAAGCACAAGTGTTTCTTCCAGCACAGTTGAACTGACCCCTTCTGAACAAGGATCACAAGGATCCTGTCCAAGAGCTCTTTACCCTAAACACTGTCGCAGCAACATGCAGGCAACACTGACATCCATGGAAAAGCAACAGCCTTGAGAATCTGTCAGAGCCCACCAAGAGCAAGTTTTAATGGGCTGTTCACCCATTACAGACAGCTCTGCTTACAGACATATTAAACCAGAAAAAAAATCAAACCTCCATGGATTAGAATCCAAACTCACTTCTGGAATAAAAGGTACTGTGGGAAGCTTGTGAGGAGAGATAAAGAAAGCCCAGTCTATGTCCAAGAGGTGAAGCGCTTCCCATGGCAACAGAGTGTCACACAGCTCTGAAGGAAGCCAAGTGCACACAGGAAACATCCCACCTCTCCAGTGTCACTTAGAGAACACAGTGGGCCAGCAGGAGATGAGGACTGGGAGGTCACCAGTCTATACTGGCTATGACAGCCTGACAGCCACCTTGGGAGGGAATAAACACTGCCTGATATATTTGATGTTGTTTTATTAGTGCTGGTGTATGAAAGTGAATTAACTAACCTGCATCTGAGAGCCCTGAGCCCTCTGCAAACAGAGAGTGAGAGCAGCAAGGCTGCTTGTTCTACATGACACAAAGCACATCTGGCCAAATCTGACCTCAAAGTCAAGGTGTTCCTGAGAGAAGGGCTACCAAGGACATGGGCATAAAGGAAGAAGTCTCAGGTTTTAGCAGTTACAGGTGAGCAGTGTCTTTCTCCTGAAAAATCCATGCCCAAACTCCTGTGCATTTTTACAGGACTGCCTTCAGGTATGTGAAGAAAACAGGAAATGCAGCAAGCATCCCAACACCTATGCCTTCAGCCACTCCTTAGTCATCCACCCTCTGATGGCACAGGCAGTTTGTCATGTAGGGAATAAATGTGTAAGCTAACAGAACTTCTTTCTTTTTGAAAGAAATTTGTGCAGTATTGGAATTACAACCAAATGAATACATGCAAGTTAAAAGGAAACCACATGGTTTAATTAAAAAAGAAAAAAAGGTTTTTATTCACCTAGCACAAACACGCTTTTAGCTGGTATCGCACAGGAGCACTACTGCTTAGGAACCCACTGTAAAAACACAGTCAGAACTGTCAGAGGCCTCTTACAACTAAAGATGAAACAAGAAACAGATGGACACAGGCAGCTAATATCCCAGCAGCCTAACACCTCTCTCCACCGCCAGGCTGTCCATAAAGCATTTCAAACAACTGAAGAAATGCTACAGGATTTATACTTTTACTACAGTAAATAACCTCCTAGTTCTATCCTCACCTACATGTTCCACTATGGCTACCAGGACCTTTTTGGTGTGTTTTTAAAAGAATGTCTAAATTAGGTGGCAAAGAGGAAAACAAAATTCAGAACCAACTAGGTGTCAAGGTCACAGCAACAAGATCTGATTTACAGACAGTTTAGTAGTGGGGTCACTGCTTATACCAAGCACATCACGTAGCCTGGCACATGCTACAGCTGGGAAGGAGGGACTTTAAATTTGCAACTGCAAAACACGTTGGAGGCAGTTGGAGAAAACAAGAGACTGCCTGGCACACCTAGAACAGAGACACAGCAAACGGAGGAGTGTCTCAGATATCTGTTTTGAAAACTCAGACTAGAGCACTTGCCAAAGCTGGGAATGATGAAAGCTCCAAAACCAGAGGCCACAGTGTCCCATTGTGCCCTGACTACAGCTAACAGGGCACACAGAAATACAAAAGCCTCGTGACAGTGAGTGATTTCCACACCGATCTGTGAACTCCTACTCCACCTTTATAAGCCAGGGTTAAGTTAAGGTTCCCCAAATTGTTGTAGTTGAGTGTCTCAGCCTTAACAAGTTTTGCCTACCTAAACAAGGCTTTAAACAAACAGGAGGTACTTTATCCACAGAACATAAAAAATGCAGCACTGACTGCTGTCACAGGCCAAAAGTCCAGGCTACTAAATGCAATAGCAACTCCTGCAGCTCAGGAGTCACTGTGTCTCAAAGGAAGGATCTCTGCTCTTTCATCCCTTTTTCCTTGGCAACTGCTACGGTCACCATTAAAGATGGAAACAAACTGGACTGACTTCTCCTCTGATAAACAATGGCTGCTGTCACTTGATGCCAGCATGAGACAATTCCCTCGCCTGGGCACTCCCTGTAATGGAAGGCGGAAACTGAAACACAAACCAGGCTGACTACAGTCCTGGGGCAGATCAAAGTGAACAAGGATTCATTCCCCAGTTCAAGGCTGGCCTTTCAACTGTAACACTTTGACACTGGACTCCAAATCTTATTGCTAATGAAGAATGATTAAATAGCAACATTTTAAACACTTTATAGGCAAAGAGATGCCTATTTGCATCATATCTGAGCAGCCTTCTGCCCTTCCCCCTTGAAGCACAAAGCCCTGGATGACTCACCTGTCAGAATAGTCTGGAAAGCTGCTTCCACATTTGTAGAGTCTAAAGCAGATGTCTCAATAAATGACAAACCATTCTTCTCTGTGTGGACAGAAATACTATAATTAGAGAGGTACAGTACATATCTGTTTCCCATCTGGAAAAGCTTCTGTACCAGATAATATTTGTAGCATTCCTGATGCGACACCCAGGTATCAAGAGAAAGGAAAACAAAGTTGTGGGGTTTTCCCCCTTACTTGATCTGAAAGCGACACCACCCAACACCAACATTAGAATTTACACCCACTCCCAAGCACAGGGATCAGCCCAGTGCTGTGTTACTTTACTGCACAGGTTCGTGCATCACTGAAAGGGATAATCTGTTGCAGTTTCAAGAACTGCATGAGAAAGTTTCCTAGATTTTCTTTAACCTCATCAAGTTTCTCCACCTCCCACCTGCTAATACATCACAGAAGCTTATTTAATGGGGATGGAGCAGCAGGGGGAATGACACTCCTCCAGCTGCAGGCAGGGATCCTCACTGGCCATAAACTCTGCCAGTGGAGCTACAGCAAACTTTAATGCGAGGAACCCAGCTCCACTCCTGGATTAAAGAAACTGGGCCTAAAACAAGGCTTACAGAAACTAGAACTACTGTTCACAGATCTTAATTACATAACAAAACTCAGAAAGCCAGTTTAATGAAAGTGTTCAGCCACAGGCACCTGGGTAGGGCTGCAGATTAGTTGGGATACAGAAGGCAAAGCTACCACCACACAAGAAACTCAAACCTAAATCCAGAGGCAGTTTCTGCAACACAAACAGTGCCCAGGCAAGAGAATAAATCTGGCTTAAAATGTTCAGGTGCCTCTGGCTGGTTCTTGGAACGACATGTATGTTCTACAAGGTCTCCTTTCTGACTGAATGTGACATGTGACACTGAGGGGACATGAGCAGCAGCAGGTTTCTTCCTCCTACCCACACCCCCTCCAAGCAAGGTAGGCAAATCCCCGACAGCAGCAGGAAATTGCTCTGAGTTGCCCAACCTGCGAAAGCTCTGGCCTCGTCCGTGGGGACAGCTCTGAGGTGGCGCAGGTCGCTCTTGTTGCCCACGAGCATGATGACGATGTTGCTGTCGGCATGGTCCCGGAGCTCCTTCAGCCACCGCTCCACGTTCTCGTATGTGAGGTGCTTGGCAATGTCGTACACCAGCAGTGCCCCCACGGCTCCACGGTAGTACCTGGGGACAAGGGGACAGCCAGCCAGACACAGTGAGGATACAGGAGACTGTGCAATAGTCACCTTCCACCTCTGATCCACTCTTGAAAATTCTCCCCCACCCATCACTGTGGGTGCGGCAGGGGCACAGCCCAGAGTGATAAGGAGACTGTAGAGTGACTCACTGGGTCATAAAAATGTCAGCGTGATCTACTCCCTTTACAAAAGGCCCCAGCTGGTCTCCTTTCGAGTGAGAGCCACAGTAATGCATTCAAAAGGAAACAGGCTGTGTTCTCCCACCCCACAACTCCCTCCAGCTCCAGCTTTTGCTATGCTGGTTTTTAACAATTAAACAAGCACACAAGTGCGCAGTCTTTCCTGGCTGCTACAGGAAGGCTTCTGCTCTTAGGTTACTGCTGATAAAATGACCAGGAACACTGATATTCCTTTGTCATTCGCTTCCATGGAAATGAGTCTCTCAAAGTTCTTGCATTCTAAACTTGAAATGCCCCCAGTTACATGTCACGAGAGCACTGCAAAGTAAATAGGTCTGTGCAGGAACACATCAGATTGAGTTTCTGGGCTGAATAATATTTAACCTTCCCACCACCACATTATTGTGGGTATTACCTGACAAAACACAAACACCCCTGTTTGCAGTTGGTAAGGAATTGAAGGGGCCAAAACTGCCCTCCTCAGCCCAAGCTACTCCTCAGCCCAAGCTGGCTCCACTTACGCTGAGGTTATGGCTCGGTATCGCTCCTGCCCCGCTGTATCCCAGATTTGAGCTTTTATTGTCTTCCCATCGACCTGGATGCTCCTTGTTGCAAACTCCACACCAATGGTGCTCTTGCTTTCCAAGTTAAACTCATTGCGAGTGAATCGAGACAGAAGGTTGCTCTTCCCTACTCCAGAGTCTCCAATAAGTACAACTACAAGACAAAAATCATATCAGAATCAGACTCCAGAGGTAAATGACACACTGAAAATCACACACAAGAAATATTTCTTTGAAAGAATGAAGCATGAAGGAAAAAATGGCAACACCACCATCCTTGTCATGCATTTGCTGTCCAAGTCTCAATATTTCTGGAAAACCAGAGCTGCCACATTCACCAGTATTTTGAACAGATGTTAAGACTTGACTTTTATTGGTTATATTCCAATCTCCTTTGCCCAGTGTGGAAGAATATACATGGCTGTCACTGCAAACATTGGTGACCAGTTACATTTCCTTAAACAATACTAGAACTATAAACAAAAATAAAACCCTACAACCACATAACTGAAATCTGCTTTGCGGAAGAAGTGCAAAACACAGGGCAAGTAGCACACTCTGCTTTCACTTTACACTCCTCATGCCTTTGCAGAAGAGAGGTTCCCCACTGGGGCAGAAAAATTTGTGAATGAAAAGAGAACCAAACCAAAGAACCCCCAAGACCACCATCACCCCACCAGCCAGTTTGAAACATTTGCTGAGCCACAGCTCTCTGCCCTTCCACAGTCCCCCACTGCTGCTGTGGCTCCTGGACACATCAGGCCAGAGCTTGAAACTGCTCAAAAATGCTGCCAGGGGATCGCTGTGCCTCAGAATTGGATCCACCATTCCCTAGCTCAGCTTGACTCATACGAGCACCAGTGGCAAGCAAACTAATTGGAAGGATTCAGCTATTCTTGACGACAGAGTGATAGAAGGTTCAAAGTCCAGTTCCTGCAGGAAAAACAGCATCACGAGGATTCCCTGCAATATCCTGTAACGCTGAGTTGAAAAGTGCAAGTTTAAGTGTTACTTAAAAACTCAGTACCAAGAGGCAGAAATGTGTTCACAACCTGACTCACATGAACAGGAGCCTCTTGGGGTCATCCTATGGCCTTAGTGATGATAAGGCTCCAAACCAGTAATGAAGGAAAGGGAAGAAAAATATGATACAATCTTTGAGAAGAAAGGCCAATAATGAAGTTCAGCGGTGAATCAACACCAGTCCAAGCAAAAAAGTGCACGCTCAGGTGACAAAAAACATTGTGTCTTTGTTTTTTTAGAGAAAAACAATTACTTGCTAAACACACATCACTAACAATTAAGACACCAAAACACAGCATTAAAGATTCTGTGTGGTACAACAAAGCAATGAGAGCACCAAACACAGTCAGTGACACAAACCCCCCGTGGAGCTCAGTCTAGCAGCAGAAACATTCCCATCTGCTGCTGCAGCCCTCTGCAGCTTCTGTTTAAATAATGCAGAGCAATTCTGGCAGATGGGACTTTGCTCTGACTGGAAGGGCAGAGCAGCACCTTTTAAACTCCCTCCATAAATGAAAATTGCAGAAAACGTTGGCTTCAAACACAGCCTTGTGCAGAATACTTCATCAAAATAAACATCTTCCCAGCTGCCCGTGCCAGCTGACTCAGCACGCAGCTGGCCAAGCACACAAGTTGCAGAAAGCACCCTCTGTTAACCTCTTCTGTGTAGGAAGATCACAAGTGCAGGTAGGTGGCAAGGCCCCATGCTGACTGCAAACAGGAGTCTGCTTTACTACGTGCTAGGTCACTGCTGAACAGCTCTTCTGGCACAGAGATGCTACATCATGGTAAACCCAGTGCAGGGGACAGGGCACCAATTGCATCACCACCCCTGGCAAATGGCCACAGCTTTCCTCTGCTACTGGCAAGTCTCTTCTTCAACACTGTTTTGGCAGGTTTAGCCCATGGGTTTAGATGACATCATGTTTGTATTCACTGGGACACACAACAAGTTCCTAGGAGGGAAAAGCTGACAGCCCCCTTTGTATTGCTCAGTCCTGCTATCACCCAGCACTAACTCTGGCAGGGGCCAGAAGTTGCTCTAAGCAAGAAAAGCAATCCATATTCACCATTTCCTTTTCCCAACAGGATGCATCATATACGTCTTAAATATTGTCTCAAACCTACCTTTGTAGTTAGTGCAAAGCCCACCTTCAAGTCATTTAACAACAGAGGGATCCCTTTAATTCCTCTGCCAGGTTTTTTTCCTTACCTTGCCTGAATCCCACACTCCTTATGTTCTGAATGGTTTCCAGCACCAGAATAATGTGTCCCAATTATAAGGGGAAAATAATACCTTCCTCCTTGAAATCAGCTATTTCCTCTACTTAATTGGGCCACTGCAGCTCCTCTTGGACACAAGAACAGCTTGGAATGTCAGCAGGCACCTGAGACTCCTCACACCTTCAGCATTTCTGCCAGTCTGGGCAAGTATCACTCTTAAAATACAATTATGAACTGAAACAGCTTTAATAGCCACTCAGATTGTGGTTTTAATTTCAGTTTTGCTTTCCTTATCAAGCCACCATATTTTGATATTTTATACTACACAGTGCTCCCATGTATTACATTCTTAGCATAGAAATGTAGTAGGAATGACCCTGGATGGCCAAGTCCCATACTAAATATCCAAGGCAAACAGTTTCTGGGAGGGAAATGACATTATCTAGGCCATGATAAAGCTAAGTGTTCCTGCACATTGTCCCTTTCATTGGGCTTTTCTTCCAGAAATTCATTCCTAATGGTTAGAAATTGCCTTCTGATTTTCAGAAGGAATTAGTGGTCAGCTGATGGTGGTGTCCATGTGCCAGCATCCTCCATTAGCTTATTAGTGTCTTCTCCCAGCAGTGTTTACACTGGGGTATTTACAGAAAGCAACCACATCTTCTCTGGGCTTTGCTGTATTTGCTAAATACGCCAACTTGTCAAATGGTTCCGTATAAACACGTTCACTTCCCCAAACACCTTCCCTACAAGTTTTTCAATTTCTTTTCAGCACAGTGAGAACTGCATACATCATTCTAAGGGAGATCCCCCTGTGATGCAGACAAGAATTTTAGTATTTCCATCTCTACTAGGCACACCTGGAGCTGGAATTATTTCTCCTGACAGTTTCACCTTGACGGCTCCATCTGCCTGTCATCAGACCTAATTGTTCAGCTTCATGTTGGCAAACTTTTACTCTACCAGAGTCCAAGTCCCCAGGGATAAACCCTTACATCCCAAATACCAGCTCATCTGGAGGACCACAGTCCTCATCAGCACACAGCTCATTCAGTGCCATACTCCCACTTCCCCTGTCCCACCCAACTTGCATCATCCATAAATTCCATTTCTACATCAGCACTGGAAGGAGGAACGTCTGGAGGAAACATTTTAGCAAGTTCAGCCACAAGACTCAGTCCTGAAATCCATCAATAACCAGCTTTGGAGTAGGACCTCCCTCACAGGAGCAGCACCTTAGGAAGCTGCACAACCAAGGAAAATTGTACTGACACACCTGAAAGTCATGGAAATGATCTCCCAGCCCCAAGTGACTGATTCAGTGGTGGGACAGTTCAATACTTGCAACCACATGCTTTAAATTGATTCATTTGACTTTCTACAGCATTTACTACCCCAAACATTTAAGACAAGCATACAAGCATCTGGTGGAGAGAAAAAAAAAATTTAAAGAGAGAATGAAGTCCACAGTACTGTAAAAATTTCCCTCTCTAATTCCAGTTTTATTTCTGTAGAAGACCAAAATAAGAATTCAATTTCCTAAGATGCATGAGAAGCAATTTAGAGAACTATGTCAAGAAAGGGTTATTAATTTTTCACCAACATTCCAGCTCACTCACACAATTTTTGTTTCTGTAAAACCTCTTAGTTTAAATTTTCAGAAAATATTTTAATTATCTCATTAAATATGTTATTGGCAACCCAAACAGGTTGAAAATAAGAGTCCAGCAGCACTAGCTTGTGTTGTCTATGGTAAAAGTTATTGCACAAGTCACATATTACATGATTTAGGACCAGTACACCAGCACAAGAAAATCACAATGTCTAAAACTTGTTTCTGCACTGAATTCTGCTGTTAAGAGACATATCAATAAAAAGCTTGGACACGTCTTCATGACCCCCAGAAGAACCTGCTGACGAACACCTCTCCCTGCCCACTTCAGCTGGAATTTGAAGGGCATGTGAAAAAAATTACTCGATCCTATACCTTGTAGGTAGCTGGTCATAAACCCAACATGGTCATGACTTGTGTTAACCTCCCTCCTCAGCTGTGCCCTGTTTTATTCACTCATTTTCTGTCACAAAAAGAACTGGCACTCCAAAGGCCCTCTGGGGCAGGGGTTGCCTGTCCATACAATCAGTAACACCTCCCAACACCTCTGCAGTAAATGGCTGCACCAGCCAGTTTGTTGCAGCACCAAAGTGCCTCCACATCAGAGGCAATGAAAGCCAAGGGCTTCTACCAATGTCAAATCAATAGATGTCATACAACCACACATTTCTCTAAACACGCAAGTAAAAATCTGTCTTCTAAACCCCAAACGAGCAAGCTGGTTCAGTTTCAGAGCATTTCCTCAATATCAGAGGGAGAAGTTGGAGAAATGAATATGATGCAAAGAAGCAGAGAGCTGAAACTGGAGTTTTTCCTAACAAGAAGCTGAATGTCACCACAAGTCAGGTCCATGACATGAGTCTGCCCCCAGATCCAGAGTTCCAGATGGCCAAGGTGCAGACATAATCTTCCTGAGCTTTGTCCATAGAAAACATCTTCTGCAAGTGAGGGTTCCTTTGATAACTGCTCATCTACTGCAAGCACATTAAACAAAAAGAGCAAAAAGGCTCCTGTACTAAAGCCAGGCTTAATTTATTAAATAATAAAGTAATATCCTTATATCACCATTATATTTTCCTCCTATTAAAATGAGAACAAGACTTCTACAAACTGGACTTCATAGGCCTTGTGTTTCCTCAGGAGCCATTCTGGGAACCGCAGGCACTGCTCTCAGCCAGACCCCAAAACCATGGAAGAATACAAAGACTGGAATCTGGACAAGAAAAATTTAACAGAAACTGGTTTTTTCCAAGCGAGGCTTAGTCTTTCCCATATGCTGAAGTGTTGCAACATAGTCAGGGGAAGGGTATTTTGTAACAGGTCCCTGGATTTTATTGTCCAGAAGCACAGGTGGGCTCAGTTTACACCCAGCAGCAGAGTCAGCCAGATTTCAACACACATCTGCTGTCAGGGGCTGACAGGACAAAACCAGAAGTCTCACAAACAGAAACGTGGCAGTTCAACCCAGGAGCAGTAAAAGACAGCCAGACTAGAGAACATCACATGATTGTTTTAACCAGGTCAAATTCTGAACTCAGTCCTGAACTCATGTCCCTTCATAAACCCAGAAGTGTCCTGCTGGATAAAGTGTCCTGACAGACGAACACCCAGAGTCTGACTACAAACAACTGGCGTCCAAAAACCATGGTGTGTATAACAAACAGGCTAATCTCTGTCCTAGCCAGCCCCTGCATCTTCAAATAAGCAATGCCTTCAGACTTGCCATTGTAACCATCACACGGACGTGCCCCAAAACAAGATTTTTTTGCTTCTATGAATTCATGAAGGCTTTCAAACCCATTTATAATATGCATGGCAATGCACCACTCCAAAATTTGCATACCCACCTGAGGGACTTTGTCCTTTTGATTTCACCGGCTGCCCAATAAAAGAAGCATTACAGATATCCACAGAAATGATGACAAACAGGAGATACTTTCCCTATTTGCCCTTATCACTCACTGTTTAAATTTTGATCAAGTTGTACATCAATTCAGTATAAGGACTATGAATCCATTAAGTCTCTTTTCTGATTATTTTGATGCCCTTCTCCATCTTTTTAATTCTACAATCCCTTTAAAAATGGATATGTCTGTCATGCCTACATTTCCCCTCAATTCCCAAGATGCTCATGTCTCAAACTCAAACACTGACTTAACGTTTCCCCCGAGTCCCCATTTCCTTTTCCAAAAGATTTACCTACCCCTTGCCTTTTTGGCCAGTGCCTGGCAAGGAGACATTCGGTTCAGAGACCTACTTGCAATAATTTCCAGATCATTCCAGAGTGGTGACAGCTTGTTTAGAACCACCATCATCTCTGGGAAGTTACAAAAGTTTCCACAATTTGTACTACTCTGCATTTTTATGTTATTTCAGCTGCCACATTTACCCCACTTAAGTGACATTGCATCAACTTCCTGCAGTCCACTTTAGCCTGGCAAAACCCAAATCATTCATCTTCACAACAGCGTTTTCACAGCATTCCCTGCAATCCCAACAGTTTCTATAAACCAAGCTAAACAGAAAAAGCTTTAGCAAAGGCAATCTCAATTAAACCAGCTTTAGACTTCTCCCTATAAGTGGATCCCAGCTTTATTTTTTCCCAATTATAAAAGGAAGCAGGTCTAATGAAAGATAGCAGCTCTCCCAACAAACTCCATGTCACTGATAGTCCCAGGCCTTCACAGCTAAAACATTAATTACAAGCCCACTCACAGAACTGCATGAACAAGGGTAATTCAATGGTTTTGATAACCTGTACACAAGTACCTACAATAACATTGCCTAATGCCATTAAACCAGTGGTCAGCAAGGTCCTTGCCAGTGCTGCAAGCTGAGAAAAGATCCCATTCTGGAACTTCCTGATTTGATTTCCACAGCAGCACAGATGAGTGATTTATAGGTAGAAATAATGCCACTTTCCACACGCAATTGGATAAAACAGCCAACAATAAAAATAATGTAATTCCTCAAAGTTATTACAGGAGCTTAAGGATACAGGAAAAAACATCGATGTTTACCTTCGAGATGACAAGCACAGGGTCTCTAACCCTTACAACATAACAAGCAATGCTCTAAATCCTAAATTCAAATTTATAATACCACATCACAACAAACAACTACTTTTTTACACTACTTTGCTTGCTTTTTCAGTGGGGTTTATTTTAATATCACATTATGGGACAGTGAACTTTCAAAACATCAGCACTTCTGTACACATTTCACAGCGGGCTACACGAACCTTTCCAGCAGGCTGGTATTTTACGCTGCAGGGAGTGAAAATTGAGGATTTAACCACAACCTAGAACGTTTTAACTCAACTTGCTGCTGTATTGCAGACTGGACGGGCATCAGCCCTGGAAAACGAGGTATTCTTGCCCTTCCCTGTGGGAGCCAGGACAGATCAAGGCCAGGCTGGATGGGGCTTGGAGCAGCCTGGTCGAGTGGAAGGTGTCCCTGCCCATGGCAGGGGGTGGAATGCGATGATCTTTAAGGTCCCTTCCCACCCAAACCATTCCATGGTTCTATGAGGATTTTATGGTCTCTGGGTGTGGAACAGCAGGGACATTCCACTCCTCGCCAAGGGCTCTGAACACAGAAGGCAGCAAGTCGTACTACTTTATTAATTAGTGCATCATTTACCAATGCTGAGCATATCTCACCCACTCTATAGCTCTATTTAACAGCTGGAGAGGGTTGTTATCAACCTTGACGAGTCCTTATCAGCCCTGGGCATCCTTCCTGGCGATCTTTGCTCGCCACTCCGCAGACCGGCCGCCGCCTCAGCCTGTGCTCGGGGCAGCCTCGGACCAGCCCTGAGACCAAATGCCCAAATCCCCGCTGCCAAACCCTGCCCAGAGCTGACACTGTGGGGTGAGGGAGGGACACCCGAGCGGGGCCCGGCGATGCCCGGGGCGCTCCCCCCGCCCGCCGGGCCCCGCGTCAGGGAGCGGCCCCGGCCGCGCCCGCGGGTCCCGCCGCTCTCCCGCCCGCCCGCAGGGCCCTGCCCGCCTCACCTTTGAAGAGATAATCGTACTCGTCGTCGCGGGTGCCCATGGCGGGTGGCGGAGGAGCGGGACCGGGAGCGGAGCGGAGCCGAACCCTCCCTGCAGCCGCCGCAGCGCTTCCGCCCTCCACGCTCCGCCTGCCCGCCCACAGGCGCTTCCGGGGCAGCGGCGCCGCCGCACGACCGCGCCCGGGGCAGCGCTGCGGCCGCGCCCTCGCCGGGGTTAAAGCGAGAGGGGGTCCCGCCCGCCCCTCAGGGCCCCCGAGCACCGACACCCCCCGGCACCCCCTGGAGGGGGTGGCGCGCTGCGGCGGGAGTGCTATGAAAGGGACTAGGGGTGGCCGGGAGAGGCTGGTGACAGCGTGGTTCCATGGTGTAATGGTTAGCACTCTGGACTCTGAATCCAGCGATCCGAGTTCAAATCTCGGTGGAACCTGCATATTTTCTTTCCTTCTTTCGTTTTTTTCCTTTTCGACTCTTTGTGTCCAAACGATCCCCGGGCATTCTCTGAGCTGCCTGAGTCCCTGTGCCTAAATGGTGAATGGACACACTGAGCTCCCTGGACTCCTGTACCCAAACAATATCCAGGCATGTGCCATCCAAGCTCCCCAAGCCTCCTTTCCCAAGTGATGGATGGGCACACTCTGAGCTCTTTGGGCCTCTTCACACACAGTGTGATAACCTCACCTCACCTTTTGCCTGGTGCCCACCAACCTTAACCCTTGGCATGATGTGGGTGCCCTTCTCCTGCCTCCATGGGCAGGCACTGGCCTCACCCCAAAGGCACCCACAAGCACAGGAGAGCTCGGGGTGGGTTGGTGGGAAGCCCCCCCAAGGTCTCACAGATCCCTCCTGTGAACTGAGCTGAGAGGGGCATGTGAAACCAATGGAGCTTGTGGTGGAGGTATCAGAGATGCCAACAAGCCCTTTCAGCTCATGAGGTTCAGAGGCCATGAGCACAGGCCCCTTTCCCACTGCCATCCTTGCCTACCCTGCTTCTCTCTTCCCAAAAGATGGTCCAGTTCCCCTTGTCTGCTCCTGTGCCATGGGAGACACCAACTTTGTAGTCAGCTTCTCCTGGTGCAGGCTTGACATCTAAACAACTGAGGATAAAAATAGCACTTGTGTCCAGATGATTAAACCGAATCCCTTAAAACCTCTCTTTTCCCACCAGCCTGCCTTCAGCAGCAGTGTGTTTGCCATCACTGCAGTCAGTGGCTGTGTCATCATTCCTGTGTGTGAAAGTAACCCCCAGGCATCAACAGCAGTGCTGTGCATCAGTTACCGTCTGCTGGAACTGTAACGAGCCAGAACGTGATCCTCTGTGTTTAAAAATAAATAGTTCACGCTGCCTCAGAGCTTCTGAGTGAGGAAAACAAAACATTAATAACAAAGACACCTGATGTGCGACCACAGTGTGTCACGCCACAGGAGTACGGTGCTGCCGGCAGAGGCTCTCCAGGAGCATCGGGTGAGACTGGAGCATTGAGAGCATCATGGTCTGGGCTCACCCATATCCTGCTGCCAGCCTCTTATGTGCCCTGCACCTCCAGCTCCTCACAGGGGGTAGCTTAGTAGCAGGAGGTCTGTAGGAGTCTGTGTTGTCTTTGGATTCATTCTTTTTATCTCCAGAAAAACCCAGAACCCACAAAACCTTGAGCCTGAAAATGCTCATCCCGCTCCTGCCACCTTTCTTAATCCTCGGGCATTGACTAGTACATCAAATGGATAGCAGATACTTGTCTGTGTAGAGGCTGGGTATATTTATAATTCAGGAGCTCAGGTTTCCATCTCATGTCCTATTTGCACTTGCCCATCGAACTTTGTTGTTAAAAAGCTATTAATTTTCACTTGATGTTTCTCAGACCTGGTTTCATCCTCCAGAATTGCTATTAGCGCTAAAACATCTTAAAAGAACACAGATGAAGTATTTTTAGTTATCCTCCTGTAAGACCTGTTCTCCTTTTCACACTTTGGATTTTGTTTGTGAGCCTAGAAACACCCTTTATTTACATTTTTCATGTATGCAAGCTTTACTTCCTCTTGCACCTAATTGCAGACGTTCCTCATCTAGAACTGGCTTACCTTATGCAAGACTTTAGGGTACAGGGTGAGGACAGTGGCTCTTCTGACTGAGGTAAAAATCACAGTTCCCATATTGCTGCACCACTGTCATTTCTTGAACATCAGCCATTATAAAGCAGAGGCATTTTTACCAATGATTTTTACCAAAACATCAAAATTTGTGCAGATTGTCATGGAGTCGAGCAGCAGCAGGGACTACTTCTATCTAAGCCTGTTTAAATGCAATTGATCATTTCAAAACAGATTCTTCATGGTGAAAACTGAAACAGCAGAAAGAGGTCTGTGTCTAAACAGGAATCAAAAGAGCAGGACATGAGGAGACCGTTGAACTAGCAAGGAGCTCCAGAAATTAAAGTCTTACATCCTGTTCAGTCCTGGGTTAATTTTGTTGCTGTTCAAGCCCCAAATGAGAATATCCAAACCCTCAGGAAATTTCACTGTCAGCACAGTCTGGTTTGGGCTGCTCTGCTCTTTCTCTGTGTCCCCTCCCAGAGCAAGTTGCTGCAGTGATGGGATGGCCTAGGACACCGGCCGTGCACAGGAAACATGGCCAGAAAGCAGAGGTCAGGCCTGGAATAACAGAGACCGTGCGCTCTCCAAGTGACAGCTTTTAATGTGAGAACAGTCACTCGGCACTGGCATTTCTGCTGCATTAATTGCCATTAGTGTCATCCTTGCGGGAACACTAAATTCATGGCAAACCTTGAATTAGAGCGCTCTCATAATTCCTAACTTAGGCAGAACCATTTGCAGAGGCAGCACGTCTCAAGCAACTGGAGCAGAGACAAGGAATGATACTCAGCTGGGCCTTGGATGTTCAATTTAGCGAAGAAAAGAAGCAGAGGTCACACTCATAACTGCGTATTTATGGGTCTGTTCTGGAAAATCATAGAGCAGCTGCCAAAAAGGGCCCAGCACCATTAACGTGCAGATGTGTGTCAGGGCTCCCAGCTCTCAGCTGCCCAGCCCCAGGCAATGTGCATCAAGCTCTCCCTGCACCCAATCCTCATTTCATTCTCCACTTCCCTCCTTCCACCATTTCCTGAGATCCCCAAGAGTAATCCTGGCCTAATAAAGTAGAAAATTTACCACCATCTTTGAAGGTTGTGGCATTCCCACAACAAGGTCAAGGTGTCTTTGCAGAGTACACTGGTGGTATTTGACATGGAAATGGCAGAATATGAAACAGGGATGGCCATTATTTGCTGCTGGTCCCAGCTTTTCTGGCTCTGAAATCCCTGTTCACACTTTGCCAAGCCCATCTCCTTGCAAAGCTCAGAGAAGATTTGGAATTGGAAATCACAATAATTCAAAATTGTCCTTGAAGGGCCGTTGACCCAAATTCCTATTTCCCAGATAAAAGCAGGCCCTGGCTTCCCCAGGGCAGAAAACAGGAAGGACAAAAGCAGAGCCCCAGAACTCTGTTTCATCAGAGGAGAAATATTTCCTAAGGGGAAAACTCAATCAATACTTTGCAATTTCCTAACAATCCATGAATCATTGCAATTATGCAGAGATAATTCAAGCTTTCCAACCTAGCTGCTAAATTAGAGAAAAGCGTACTCCTAGCACGCGCTACCCCCAGTTTGACATGTCAGCAGAAAAAAACCCTTCGAATATAAAATCCATCCACTGAAATTAAAAAAAACAACCACTTTTTTAAAACCCTAGACCAATTTAAAGGGTCTACAATGTACAAGGATTCTATTTTTCAGGTAATTCTATGCCACAGGTAGGAATAATGGAAATACATGGAGTCAATAGGAATTTTTCTGTTGATGACTTATTTGCATTCCATCACTTGCTATGTCCTTTCTGATTTCTATAGCTCTAAGAAGAAAAGGTATAAGAAGAAATAGACCAAATCAAAATCAATTTCTAAATTAGCCTTTCCTTTTCTAACCTTGAAGTTGAAATAAAAAAAGGCCTGAATCTGAACACATTTTATATCCAAAATCGAATCTCAGTCTGGTTTTGCTGTTCTTCAGGGATCCCTGCAGCACTGCAGAAAGAGTGGGAAGGGAACAGAAAAATTAACCATCTTCTGGAGACATTTTTCACTAGGACAATATTATGGTAAGCAGAAAGGAAGGAAAGTTTTCAGTGTGTTTTGGGAACAGGAATTGAGTGCAAGACTCAATGACTTCGTGTTCCTTGTGATGACTGTCAAAATGAAGTCATCAGTTTCCTGAATGCATTTTGGACTCAACACTCATCTCTTTGTCTCTGCTGCCTCCAGAGACACACTAGCAAGATAACCATGGCAGCCCCAGGACAATTGCTGCCGAAGATATATAGAATCATCGTTCAAAATCTTCTTCCTCTTACACACTCTGCCAGAGGGGTTTATTTCCTATCTAGGGTCAAAATTTGCTTGATGTTGGAGTTGGTACCAGGCAAATGCAGAGACATCAGCGCAGGCGTTATCACGTGGCCCATCATCTTCTAATTTGGATTCAAAAGATCAGCCCTGGGGAATGAGGAAGCAGTTTGGGTTCTGTGGCCAAGTCATTCTCTGCTGAAACAACCGGCGGGGCTGGCTGGCTGTGCTCAGCATGGCCACGTTGTTGGGGAGATGCACAGTGGTACTGGGAGCCAAGCTGAGACTGTAAAACTTTTCTCATTAAGATCATTAGAGAGCTGTCAGATGGAACAACTGGGATGGCTTTGATCTGGCAGAATACCCTTCCTCCTGTTCCCAGACCTTGGGAACTATCCAGTTTTCCATAATTTTTTTTTTCAAGTCATTCAAACATACTCTTTGGGTTTTCTATAGGTTGCAATAACTTCTTCAGGCAAACTGGAGGCTGCAACAGCTATTACAATATTAATTTATTAAATAGAAACCCTGATATTTCAGTGATTCCTCTATAAATATATGCACAGTTGGTTTTGCCAAGAAAATGACAAAATGTTGCTGATCGTCCCAAAGATATTCCCTATAAATCCACTAGGTGTCCTACTGTTTTCAAGCAATTAGGATCAAGGTGTGCTTGGGTTTTTCCCTAGTTTTGCCAGTGAGGAATTAGTTTGAGGCTTTAGTGGAATTAGGTCTGGGTTTGCAGGTTGAAAAGATGTGTACGTGTGGTTTGTGTGACACAGCAGGACATCCGGCTCACAGCGGCAGCGCTTTTGGCAAATGCCATTAATGTTCCCCACAGAGACCAACTCAAGGTTACACGCTGGAAGAGAAAAAGGGAAAAGAATCTGCCTTCCTCTCTTGGGAATGCTAAACAAGATCCAGCCGAGCCAAATCCTCTTTTCAGTCAACTTTGGGCATCTATTTATAGGACTGCTAAAGCGAGGCCAATGCTGACCTCAAAGGTGGTGGCAACACACGTTAAGCTTCATCAGAGCTGCTCTGCACAGGCTGCAGTTGTGACATTCCTGGTCACTGTCCCCATCCCTGACGGGTGTCCCGCTGCTTGCCAGATCCTGTCACAGCACATGCTCACAAGGTGTCCTGTCACTCCCAACAGGGAGGGCATGTAAATACATACCAAGAAAAGCAAGCTGAAAAGCAACTAAAGGATAATTTTCTCATCTCAGAAAATACTTGGGGTGGAGTGTGGCCATTGGACAGTCTCCAGCTGCTTGGCTGCTCCTCCGTGGCGTGACCTGGAGCGCACACACCATATCAATTGTGCTATCCAGGACATCCCTCATCTGCCTCTTTGTTACTTGCACTGAGCCTCAGATATCTCCTAGGTATTGAAAAAGCATCTTTCATTATTCCAGTGGTTTTCAGTGCTCAGAAATGCAGTATTTCAGTGAGGGACAACTGCAGGTTGATTTTTATGGTCTTGTCACTGAAGCCCAAATCACATTCTGTGTAATCCTCCCAGCCTTGCCCTCCCAAACAGGGGCTGCTGCATTTGCAAATATCCCTCCTGTTCACTCTCATTTCACTGGGCTGCCCTATCTATGCAAGGCAAGTGAGGAGAAAATCAGTTTTTTTTCTATTTAACAAATGCCAGAGGCAGAGATGCTCTCAAACAACGAGATTGTCTCCTCTTCCAGTAGGTGCTTCATGGCCAGAAGTCCTGCCTGGGGCTATTGGCTGTGCAAATAGGCACTGGGCAAGGTGTCAGCACCAGTTTAATCACAAACTGCAAGGGGAAATCAGAGGGGAAACAAGAGCCTCCTGTCCTTGGCCCACCAGGACTCCTTGCCATCAGGCATTGCGCATCATGGGAAGTGCTGAGCATCTGTCCTCTGCCATGTGTTACTGCACTGCCTTTCTTCCCTGCTATCTGTGCTCAAGGTATGGCAGTCCTTTTCCTGACTACCTGCAGGAAGAAAAGGATACTCGGGTCTTCCAAGAGTGTATCTGTAGGTACCTGCTCCAGTCCCACCCCTGTGCAGGGTGTACTATATGCTGGCTGTGAGGGAATTTAACCTGGTCCGGCGCTTGTGTTTGCTGTGACACCCAACAAACACCTCGAGCCTTGCCATGATTCAGAGCATAATGTGTGGGAGCCATCTGGTCCCGTAGCTGAAGGAGCAAATGGAAAATCTGATGAAAACACAAACAGTCACAATGAGAGACTGAAAAGATGTGTTGATATTACAAGGAGAAGTCTCCTTTTGTGGGGGGTAATCTCATCACCCATTGCCTCTTTCCTGCTCCTTCCTCTGGAAACCTGCTGATAGCCAGGTTGCACTCAGCTCTGGGAGTACTCACACCTTTGGGATGCTAAAAATATGTTTCGTGCACTTGAGCAAACCACCCGAGACAAGAATTTGCTCAGCAGCCAGCTGTGCAGTGAGCAAGATGTGCAAGATGCTTGCAGAACAGCATATTTTACGGAGCTTGGATTGATCCAGAACTTTGGCTGGTTTAAGATGTGTTCTCGATTGGGATTAGTCACTAATATTGTCTCACTGCTGTGCAGAATTAAAGCTTGTGGCTGTGACAGACTGGAGTTTCACCTCAGCTTGCCTAGATATTCTCAGCCCTGGAATGGAGGTGTATTTGGGAGGGACTGGAGCATTAGGGGAGAAACAAGGAACTCAGTGCAGTGGATGGGGTAGAGCTTGGGATGGCTTGGATTTGGCAGAGTTTTTGTGTAACTTGTCCAGGACACTGGGTTAATAGAAGTTGTTTCATTGTATTTTGGAGTCAGTCTGGGTTTCCCTCATTCTAACCCTGATTTCTGATGTTTGGAGGACACAGGGAAGGCAGGGACACAGAAGATGCCTATTTTAGTACTTCTCTTCAGGGAATGCACGTTTCAGACAGGTACACATTTGTTTCCTCTAACACCAAATTAATGGGATTGATGTATTGACTCCACAATTCTTCTAAAAATTGCTTCAAGATTTGGCCTGCTTCCAGGCTGGTTAAATGCAATGTGCACACAGTTCAAGGCAGATATTTAATTATTCTAGTATTAATATAGTTTAAAAAATTCAGTTCCCTGTGAAATGCAGAAGGCAATAGTGTAGAGAGCAGCCCAGAAAGGCACCATATCCTGGGTTCATCCCACAGCAAGGGCAGCAGGTGAGGGGGAGATTCTGCCTCTCTGCCTCACTCAGGTGACACCCCACCTGCAGAGCTGCCTCCAGCCCTGGGGAACAACATCAGAAGGATTTGGAGCTGCTGGAGCAAGTCCAGAGGAAGCCATGGAGATGCTCTGAGGATTGGAGCCCCTCTGCTCTGGAGCCAGGCTGGGAGAGCTGGGGGTATTCAGCCTGGAGAAGAGAAGGCTCTGGGGAGACCTTAGAGCCCCTTCTAGTGCCTAAAGGGGCTCCAACAGAGTTGGAGAAGGACTTTGTACAAGGGCCTGGAGGGACAAGACAAGGAGGAATGGCTTCCCACTGACAGAAGGCAGGGTTAAATGGGATATTGGGAAGGAATTCTTCCCTGTGAGGGGAGTGAGACCCTGGCACAGGTTGTCCAGAGAAGCTGTGGCTGCCCCATCCCTGGAAGTGTCCAAGGCCAGGCTGGAGGGGCTTGGAGTAACATGATCTGCCCTCTGTAAGGTGTCCCTGCCCATGGCAGGGGGTTGGATCTGGATGATCTTTAAAGTCTCTTCCAACCCAAACTATTCTGGGATTCTATGATTCCATTATACAATAATAACCCGAGTCAGTGATTTGTCAGTCTCAAGGCTTAAATCCACTGTCTCTATGACTATTCCTATATTTAACTAAATAAATACTGGCAAAGTACTCACCTCAGGTACTCAGCTACTGTATTTGTAGACTATTACAGCTGGTGATGGGGTCAGTAGCTCTGACCCAGGAGGAGGTGACCGGTCTGGGGGGATGGTCCCAAAAGGAATCGCCTTCCTGAGGCCCGGTGTCTTCCCTCAGCTGCTGGCCAGGAGGGCCTGTGCAGAGGCTGTCAGCTCTTTAGTGATTATCAGCTCGTGATTCCAGCTCAGCTCTGCAGGGCAGCCTCCAGGCCAAGCCAGACCAGAGAGAGAGACGAGAGGCTCGTGTGTGGCTGGTTCTGCACGGAAGGAAGCTTTATTGTTGGTCCCCTCCGGCGAAGGGGAAAGCCGGGGACGAGAGCTCTCTGTCACAGGGGCAGAGGCCTAGCTTTTATAGGGATACAGGGGATGGGTGAAGGCCAATGGGTTACAAAGGATCTGCATAGGGTCTCCTAAGGGATTGTGGGTCTGTCTTTTCTCGCCGTGACCATAGAAGAGGTTGCCTTTCCAGGGAGTCCTGCTGGGCGATTACAAAATCTCTTATCTCAGCAGAGATCCCTCCAGGGCAGGGGCTGGGCATATCCCACAGTAGACTATGGGAACATCTCTGTGCCAGGTAGGCTCCTGGTCCTAAAAAGAGAAATAACTTGTATTAGGAATGGAGTAAGAGTCCTGTATTTGATTCTTTGATCACTGTGTCTCTGCTTTTATGATCTCACTAGGACAGTTACTTGATGCTTCTATATTTTGAGTGTCAACATGACTCCTCCAAATATTTGAAGTCATCTTTGTGTTTAATTTCTTTTCTGGCAAAACAGCATCCACTGCAGTTTAAGAATAGAATACATTAAAAAAAGTATACAACTCCAAAGCATAGAACATAGAATTTCTGGGCAAAATTCTCCTCTCAGTTACACTTATATAACTCTGGAGTAGTGTCTTCCTCTTTCTTGTTACTCTGAACCTCCTTTTCATCTCATTGGGTCAGAGCCATAGGACCTACCACACATGGCTAAATCCTATTTCATCACAACTGTTGCAATCTCCTAGACAAAATTACAATCTCAGAGGAAGTACATAAAGATGCATGGGCCTCAATATCCTAAAAATATGCTGCTGTCAGTTGTTCTCTGTTAGTAGTTTTCCATGCAAATGAAAATACTGTGGTGGTGGAGAACTGCTGAGCTATCTGGAGCAGATATTTTCTCCACACACGCAAGCAGAGAATCTGCACTATTTGGCTGAGCTCCTTTATAAAACATGTTCAACAGCTCTTTCTTTAAACAAAGAAAGGGTTTGCTCTAAATCATTTGATATTTATTTTGTATAACTTGGCTGTCCATGCTATAGAAATGCTGTTATGGTCCAAGAAGACAGATTGCCTGGGCTGGAAGCCCCAGCCCTGTTCCAGGGAAGCACATGGCTTCCTTACAATGATTATGATTAATATAATTACTATTCAGTATATGGTGCAATTGTTTTTGGTGTTTAAAACAGAACAAAACAAAACAAAGCAGGTTTGGAAAGGAAAACAGAGCATCAGAAAAAAAAATTGTTAAATAGGAAGTGGTTGACTTTCAGGAAGTAACTCCATATCCAGATTCTGCTATCCAGTGCTTCCAGTCATCAGAGAATGGGAAAAAAAACCCCCATTAAATATCCCAATGGTCCTTTAGAAAATAATGCACCTCCCTTTCTGTAGGTAAACATTTTACATCTCCTGTCCAACAGCTGGTGGTGTCAAAGGCCAAGCGAGCAGGACGTGGAATGCAGAGCCTGACATTTTTCAGCGGTTGCTGAAGGCAAAACCATCTAAAACTGTAGCAGATGTTCACTTGCTTCCTGTCTGCTTATCAGCCTTGCAAAGGCACTTGGGTTTTGTGCTTGTTGTGCCAAGGGTAGCTATGGAGACCTCATACAAGCTGTGCAATAGTGATACGCTGAAGAGTTCTTTATGTATTTGGTTATGAATGATTAAGAAAATATTATGGTTTCCAAGAACTCGGTCAAAATTTTCCATATGTACATTAGATGTTCCCCTCGCATGACAAGAAAATGACAGTGTATAAAATAACTTAAGAAATACACTTCTGCAGTGAAGATGTTTGTTTGGCCTCAGTGTGCTCATGTTTTATACATTGTTTCTAGTACACCATGAAATAAAGAATAGTATCTGCAACCAACTGTATTTCTCCAAGGCCTTGAAAATGCTCAAGAAGAGTTTTTAACTGTCAATTTAAATATCACTGCCACGAATCCTTTTTTCTTGCACCTCAGCTGTTTTAATTCCTGTTTTTATTCATTAGGAGCTCCTGTAAATTAAAACTTTCATATGAATGACTATAGGCAAGTGTTAAAGCAGAGCTCCATCTATTCTAGAGCTTTGAGATAGCTTAATGAGACTGATTTTTACACTGATGCATTTATATTATTATGCATTTCCAATACAGTTGAGATGCAGGGCAATTAAGTTCATTGCTTAATAGATGGAAGTTCTTTTCCTCCATGAAATAGAAGAAATAAAGGAATTTACTTTATGTAAATTCTAGCCCAGATGTTTTGCTTTAAGGGTAGCAGAAAAGGATGGATTTGGAAAGGTTCCTTTGCCCATGTTGAAACTGGGAACCAAAAGTTACAGCTTTGACTTATCACTGGTAGACATGGTTATAGATATTCCCATGGGAAACAAAAGGTTTCAGAGGAACAGTGGCTCTGTTGGTGTTTGCCACATTTCATGTAACACTATCCAGGAAAAAGAGCACTAGGTAACCATTATTGCACTTTTAAATTGTCAATACCATTGCAAATCCATGTTAACCTGGAAATGCAAACAATGGGCACAGAGTATTCCTTCTAGGGGTGATATTCTCTGCATTGCAACATCATGACGCATGGCCCAGGAGGAACTGAAGCCCTTTGGGACAGTTGGTTCCAGGGGAAGTAGGTGTGGACATTCTTTTGAGAATATGAGCTCCCATACGAAAGCTGGAGGCCTAAAATTCAGTCACCTTCCTGTCCCCAAAGGCAAGGAACAACAAAGCAATGCATGAAACAAAAGAGAAAAGTTGTTGAAATTAAGATATGAGGACTTCATGCAAAGGGCAGACTTGCAGGCAAAGGATGATCTGAAGAATGTGGCAATAGAAACTGCCTGAAGCATCTGGGAAAACACCATAAGAAGTACAAAGATGAAAGAGGAAAAGAGGGAAAAAGGGGACCCAGAGATCAAATTTGTATGAGCTGGGAATGTAGAGAAGGTGAGCACAATTCTGCTGGTGAGTTCCTGGAAGAGATGCAGTAAATATATTAAAAAAACAATGTACTAGTACTGTGACTGGGTAGGAGAGCTTTTGTCTGAAGAGTTTGAAAATTGAGGTCACAGTATTTAGACTTCAACCGTACACGGTAGCACAGTTGGAAGCAGGATGGATGAGATGGTTTAACAGGGCTTCATTGTAGTCACATTAATTCAGTTTAAATAATTAATTCTCTTTTAAATTGACTCTACTCTGCACACTTGACATTTTGGAAAAGCTGCCATTGCCTGGCCTTCTGGTAAATGCTTTTGCATCTGTTTTCCATTGTTTCGTTCTTGAAAAAAATCCTTGTCACTAACAGGAACCATCAGCAGCATGGAACAAATTGACTTGCCAAGGACATTTCCTCCCATCTCATTATTTATACTGGAAGTACTCTCTTTTTTTTGTATCAAGAGTCAGTCTGTGATTTTTTAAAATTGCCATTTATTAAGGTAGTTTTGTACTGTATTATAAGTCAAATTCTAGCTTGGTTACATAAATTACTTTCTGTGCATCAACATTTGGTCATACATTTTCCAAGGAGGTGATCAAGCAGTTTAATTAATAATCAATTCACAACTTCCCTCTGCCTACCTCATTATGAGGAGCCCCTGACTGTTGAAAGAGAGGATCTCCCCCAGGTACAAATCAGCAGATACATCACTATCCCCCTTCTGCTCTTAGCACATTGATTTTGAGCCTCAAGTGGCCGAGATTGAGTGGATCTATAATATTATTTGACACAAATTGGGTTAAACAAACAGGTTTTGTCTTTTACTCTCAAGGTGATTTGGTTTGTGTTTTCTCTTATATCCTTTCTCAGCTCTTGGTTGTGGATCAGTTGCTAAGAAAGTGTTCATCTCGTGTAAACTCCCCCATGGAAGTGTCAGTGCTGTATGGCAAAGGAACACAAACACAGTTTGGGGGGGTCTGTTGGAGTTGGGGCTCCTTCAGGTAACCTGGAGCCAACCCTCTGAGAGCTCAGCAAAGGGCAGAGCCTGGGCTGACCTACATTCCCAGTGACTCACCATGAGATTTAATGTTGTTGCTGTTTTGCTGGTTTCTCAGCAGTTGCTCGCTCAGGCTTTAAACAAGGGCACTCTTACCTAACCAAATCGATGGATGAGCAGTTAGGACTCAATCTAATAGAGCCAGTATTTGTAATAATAGAAGGGCACATTCCAGAGCAGTTACAGAAGAAAGGAATTTCAGATAATTAGGAGAGGAGTTGAGCAGTGATACAGATTTTAAAAGTACCAAAGATAAAATAACAGATACTAAAAATATCTGTATTGAGATCAAATCCTCATGACTCAGTACTCAAGCCAACTTCCATTCTCTAGGAATTAGTAAGGAAATACTCCAAACAGGGTAGGTCGTGGTGTGCTGCCTTACTCTGGACTTACACTTACACTTCAAAGATGTATCTCACACTGAAAAAGGGCAGACTCAGGTCTGACTTTTCAGGGCAATTGAAAATTTTAAAAAGTATGTTCTGTAGTTGCAGCTTTTTAAAAAAAATGGTGAGTTTATTTCTATCTAGAAAAAAATTGAATAGTGAGCACCCTGGATCTTGAAAGGCAAAAGCACTGACAGCAGGGCCAGAGATGCATTCTTTGTGACAAGAACATAATTTTAAATACCTGTAACTTTCTAGCAAATAACTGAGGAGTGATGAATACAGCTTGCAAATAGAAACACAATTTCTTCTCTTTTTGTCTGCATGAAGTGTTCTCTGACTAGATGCAAGACTTTGAAAGTATTGAAGATACTGTAAGCATTGAAAGTACTTTGAAAGAAATTAGTATTTTGAAAAGTATTTTGACATGCTGTAGAATCTCGGAAAAGCAGAAATCTGTGTTAGGAGAATTTCAGCTACAATCTGGGTGAGATTTTCAGTGCAGATGTGTCAGATGCATTTCCTTGGAAACTCTCCATGACAGTTAGTGAGAAGAGTGACCCAACGTTTTCTCACCGTACAAAATAACCGTTCTGTTTGATGATGTAATGTGCATGAAGCACTGCTTGGATTTCCACAGCAGAGTCCTGTTTAAGCTTGTTTGGGAGAAGAGATTTTGTCTCAGAAGAGTTTCAAACATAGTCTAGCAAATCTCTTTGGTACATCTTGACTGATCTCAATCAGTTTTTGGAATTTTAATGATCTGGTTTTATTTCCAGATAATGACTATTTATGTAAATGAGATGCCTTATAAATAAATATGGAAATTATTCCATAATATTAATTACAGGCTTTATGGTTCAAACACTTATTATATAAAGGCAAATGGTGCTGGGGATTGTCTTTCAGTTTGTTAATTTAGTTACTTTGTTAGTTTTATTTTAACTTGACTTACATATGTCGGGCAGTATTTCCTGAACTAAAACAAGGTGTATTGTGTGCCTGGATATATCAAAGGATATAGAAGGACAGTAAAAATCCAAGTGTATCCTACAGTGGTAGTAGTAAATGGAACCCAGACTTCAGAAAGTTTTTGTCTAAGAATCAAATAAATGAGTTTTACTTGGAGAATCTCAGCTTAAGTGTTGTTAGCCATTTACTCAAAAATTAGTTTTAAATTTATTATAATCCTTTGCACTTCTATAGCTGCTTCTCTTGAGAATCTCAGTAGTGTTCTACAAACATTCATTAAGCCTAATAGTACTCCTGAGAAGTGGTTAAGTGATAGATATACTTCACCCACCATGATATAAGCAATCTCTAGAACAAAATACAAAAACCTTGAACAGTAGGACTACACAAGAGTTTAGAGTCTGAAGTATCCCAGTCAGGTAAAATGGTGGTGAAGGTTTAGCTATGTGGAATACAATTGCAAAGCCTGGGCATGATTCAAAGATGAATAAAAGTGCAAATAATAAGGAACTCTTCACTAGAGATCTCTAGTGAAGGAAAGTTGTTTTTTACCTGATGCGAGAGGAGATACCCACAGTATCACGTGGTGTGGCTCTGGTGATGAATTGGATACTGATTCAGAGGAAAACCGCTGTTTGCAGAAATCACCCCCAGATGAGCCAAAGAGCAGGCATCCACATGGAACATTTAAGGCTGATCCATGAACAGCAGGGATAGCAGTTAAGTCCTTCTCTCACCCCTGAGGGAACAGGAGCTGCTGAAAATAGCAACAAACCAGCAGTATCAGTGTGTACATTTACAGCCCTAGACTGTTATTTTTGCTGGCGAATCTGCATGCACAATTTCCTTCCTGATATTACTCCACAAAGAGAAGCTTTTGTTATCTAGCTTTACTGATGACAGCAATACTTAAACCAGGTTAGTGTTGGCACAGACAGCCAGCTGGCTTTGGTAGATGCATTAGGATTTGAGCCATCCAACACTTCTGCTGTCCCATGCTCACAAAATGAGCTGCAAATATTTGTCCAAACTGTACACGCTGATTGCTGACTAATGACAGAAGAGGTATGGATGGCATCATTGCTTGACACACCGACCCGCAGCAACACAGCCAAGCACAACTTAACTGTTTTCTTTCTCCCTAGCACCAAAGGCCATCCCCTGAGTCTCTTACCATTCGAAAGCTGATAGCTGCTGCCATGCTGCAGTGCCTTGTGAGTAATTTTAGCAGTTGCTGAGGGAAACTTTACGACGTGCAGCCTAAGTCCTTAGATGCACACTCTGAAATCTTGAGGAAGCAAATCAGCACTGGAAAGGGAAATTGTAATAAGTTTGCACCAGATTTTTATTTATGAAAATGACTTGGAAGCAGCTGGATCTCCTCCTTGGGTACATTCTCTTTCCTTTTTGTTTCCCAGCATTTCTGTGCTTTTGGGACCAGAAACTCTCCCATAAATATTGGCAATACATGCTTGACGAGAAACTCTACCTGCTGGAGAAAAAATCTGCTCATTTTATCCAAGTGGAATGCCTAGATACTGCAATTAGACAATTAGACTTTATCCTTACACATATACAGTAACATTCTTTATTTGCATTTGTGAATTGTAATTCACGACACACATGACTCCAGTGCTTCTGCTGAGTTCAGTGGCCTGTGGATCAGGGCTCGTATTTGCTTCATTTCCCCATATTTTTAGCTGCTTTTAATTACTTTACCTAGAGAAGGGGCTAAAAAATATTTTCTTTTTTTGTTTTTAATATATATATGCTATTCTATTTCCTTTTATAATTTATAGTCAGTAGTTTCCCTGGAGTGTAAAAGCTTTTCAGAAATACTATATTTGAATCAGTAAAAGGAAGAGTTGACCGCACTGTTGTACTGCTGCACCATAATATTTAAATACTTTATTTATTTCAAAATCTCTCCTAGAATTTAATCCTTCCAAGCAGGGACAGTCTCTTTATGTCAAAAGGGATAAGTTCCAGATTTTCAAATATGCATATATGAAAAAATCCATGAAGACGTTACTTCGTTTCCAGTGTGATTCCAGCTTGCCAAAGGCTCCATTTCACTGCATAACCCTCCGGATGCAGATCCATTACTGCACCGTAAAGTGGGTTACTGGACAGGGTAAGGCAATTCATCTTCTGAAATGCAGAGTCTTGTTTTGCCAGTTATGGAGTTTATAATTATCCATTATCTTCATAGTTATTTTTACCAAGGTTACAGATAGGTCTATTTGAAAGGTATTCTGTTGGGTTCTCTTGGAGGCTCATCCTTCCCCTCGTAGAGGTAGACGAGCAGCGCACACAGCACAGCCAAGCGAGTTCAAAAGGCATAAAACTGGTGAGAAACCGAACAGATTAAGTCCCAAACTGCACACTTAAGAAACTGAACTAAAATTGTTTTGCCTATGGAAGCCAGTCTCTGCCAGGAAAAACTGGGAATAGTGATAGCTGCCTTTTTTTTTTTTTTTAAAGCACTGCTGAAACCCCATGAATTATAAATCGTCAAAGCTCACAATCCTGGGACAAAGTCTCTTAAAATCATGTCCTGGGACAGCAAAGTTCTCCACTTTATTCCTGGCTCTGTCACTGACCATCTGCCACTTGTCTTCTGCCTTGCTTGAGTTTACCCATGTGTAAAATGCACTTAAAATAAGCTAAACCAGACTTTGAAAATTACTTCAGTGCCACAAGCTAGAAATTTGGGGTTGTAACATGGAAAAAAATCATTCTGTGGTTGCTGGTCCATAGAAAGCCTGCGTGTCTCTCTGGCTGCACTCCAGGGGAGGCTAAATCTGGCTGCCAGGGCTCCGCCCTGCACTTGAGAGGCAGCAGAATCCCACATTAAGCGTGCTTGGTGCCTGCCCACTGTACTACATGCAATTGTTAATTTGTGTAATTAGCTTACTATGCACAACAAGAATCTGATCCAACACTAACTGGAATTAATAAGTAAACTTCAGTGACTTAATGATCTTGGGCTGGGGTCTTCATGTGCAAGTAGAGCTCCTTGCTCAGAGACCCCGAAAATCCCTGGGAAGGGAAAGGCTTTGTCTGACTGACACATAGACACATCTCTGTGCAATGAGCCTGGCAGGAGCTGGGCACACAGTAAATCTGTCTCTGACTGTACAGTAGCACTATTCACTGATGCTGCTCTTTATTCACAAATAAATACAGCACTATAGTCACAATTTTTCATAGGCCCTTTCACAGGTGGCTTTAGAAGAGTCTTAAAGTGGAAAATTGATGACAAGCTATGCAGGAAAGCTTCATGGCGAGATTTGTTAGGAAAGGTGACTTGATAAAAGTGGTGACAAGCTAATAATGAAATGGAACATTGCAATTAAATGTGCTGGTAGGGAAGAAAGTATGCCACAGCCAAGAGCATGAGCAGCAGGTAGGTCAGGGAGAGAAAGCAGCAGAGGCTTGATGGAACAGGGTGGGAAGGGGGGGAGATGTAGGAACAAGAAAGACAGGACAGAGATAAGCACTGTTAGCTGTGATGGCAGGATTGGGCAGAAACTACTTTGGTGTTTGCATCAAGCCTTGCAGAGAGAGATCCCTGTCCCTGACCGCAATTTGTTGACATTGACACAATATGTAATTAAATGCAGATAGTCCTAGAAGGACAGAAATGGTGGAGGGAAACAAATTGACAGCAAAACAAAGACATCTACACAAAGTTTTACTTATAAAAGAGCTGAAAAGTATGAAAAATGCCAGAGTATTTGTTTCTCTAAAATGAGTTTCCTTTAGAAATAGTCTAGAATATTTTAATGGCTATGAACTTAAACCCTGCAAAGAGAGCTATTCATACATCAGTGCAGGGATTTTGCTCAGTATACAGGCAGCTGTAACAATACTCTTAGAAACAGGAACAGACCCATTAATCTTGGATGTTAACGCTGAAGCCTACATGAAATTTATGCCTACATGAAAAATGAGCAAGGGCAGAGAACACAGAACAGTTTGCATATCAAAAATTACTAACACTAGCCAGAAGATGGACTTCATTATTGCTATTTATTTGAAAAGCATTTCCAAGATTAAAATATATCGGAAATTGATTTAGAAAAGTTTCTACCAGCACACAAAATAATTTAAGGACATGCTACAGGACACAGAGCATCTTGCTGCAGTGACTAGTGAGATTCTGGGTTCTTGGTCTCTCACTTACCCCACTGTGTACTGTCGGGAGAACCACGTTCTTTATGGGTGTGGCTAGAAATGCACTTCAGGTGGAAACACAAGGAATGAGCAATATTCTTGTACTCCCTGACACATTCCTTACTCGGTTTGCTGCCTGTTGAGAAAAAAAACGAGACAGACTCAGCTTCCAAATATCAACCCTGGCAGTGCAGAGCTGTGCCTGCATGTCCAGGCTTGCATATGAGTGCTCCTGTCCAGGTAGACACCAGCTTGTGTCAGCCACCACATTTCCTATATGAGGGCATGAGGAGCAGCATTTCTGCTGTAAGCAATCTAAATAATAAAGGCATGTGGGGACAAACAGCGTTATTTTATACTTTTTTGGTTTTATATTCTCCTATTTGGTCAGATTTTCAGAGGGATGAGGTAAACCAAGAGAGTAGCTTTGAACATAATCTATTTACAGTTCAGTTTTTATAAATGCACAGTATTTACAAATTCAGAACTTCAAATGAATTTTATGGCTTTTATAACAAGCCACATCTAAACCCTCCAGCCAAACATCCAAAACTGAGGTAAGCCTGAATTCAAACTCAAAATTGTATGGTTGGAGCCTATCCCTAAACAGTACTTCGGTATAAAATTTGGAGACTCAGGGTTGCAGTAGACAAGGTGCCAGAAAAGTAGTATTTATTTCTGTGTTGGTACAGGCAAGAGGACTCGTTCTGTTGCGCTCAGCAACATCTTGACACGCTGCACTAATCTTAGCTGCACGCTCTTAAAAGATTATTTTTGTCTCGGGTTCTTTTTCTAGCCTTTGATGCAACAGCCTGCTGCGGGTTACATCAAGCCTGCAGAAAATCCCTCGATTTTCTCATCTCTTGTTTTCCAGACAGCCGGCACTTCCTCCGGGTCCAGGCGACGGGCGCCGCAGGTGAGCCAAATCCCGGCCTATTTGGGCCGGAGATTAATTTCTGTTTAAATTAAAGATGCTGTCTGGATTAAAAGGCTGAGGTGGGGGGGAGGCAGAGTCGAGCCCATGGTCTGTGCACTGTTTTACGCGCTTTCACTGAGGGCGCCCCGCTCCCCGCCTTCACGGCTCGGAGCTGCGTTCCGTGAGGGGGAAGGCAGGAGCGGCGGACCCGCGGTGCGAAGGGGAACGCTCAGAACGGACCCGATGGGCGGCGGGGCACGGCCGCCTGCCCCTCAGGAGCAGCGGGACCTGGCGGGCACCGTCCCGCGCGCCCGCCCCGCCGCGATCACGGGTCGCCGCCCACCTCCCCCGCCCCGTGACAGCCAAGATGGCGGCGGAGGGGAGGGGGGATCCCGCTTGAGCCGCCCACACGGCGGGAGGCGGCGGGGGCGAGCTGGGCTCCGCTGGGATGAGATAAGGGCGCGGGCACCGAGTGCGCTGCCTCCCGAACCCCCTTCACTGCCCGCTCCTCGCCCCGGGGAGTGCGGCTCCCGCTTGAGGTGAGGGCGGCGGGGCTGTCACCGCTGCGGGGCGCGGACCGGGGGCTTCTCCAAGGCGATGCCGCGGGTCGGGTACTGCCGCGTTCCGGGGCCGGCGGGGAAGGGGCGCGGGACTGTCAGCGGGGGCGGGGAGGCCGGCGCTCGCGGGCCGGGGGCTGAGGCGGCGCGGGGGCGGCGGTAACTTTCTGCTGGGCCGCGGTGGGAGGGGGGAAAACTTTCTCCTTTCTCCTTGTGCTCGTCGGCTCGAGGCTCCCGCCAGCCCCGGCCGGGCCCGGCCCAAGGGGCTCCCCGGGCTGCGGGGCCCGGGGCTGGCCGAGCCCTCGCCGCCGACCTGCCATGTTGTACGGGCTGCACGCCGGCGGGCCGGGGTGTGTGCGTGTTCCCGAATTCGCGTGTGTGTGTGCGCTCCCCAAATCCCCGAGTGTGCGCGTTTCCCCGATCCGCGTGTGTGAGCGTGTCCCCCAAATCCATGTGCGGTTTTTCCGCGCAGCACCGCTGCGTCAGCCGGAATTGCCCAGTGGTGCTCAGCCCCACGGTGCGCGTTTCTGTCCCGACTTTCCCTTCAGTGGCCTGGCTTACCCTATACCTGGATTAATGTGGCGCGCTGGACACAGTGGTAAAAATCAGCCTTGGCATTTTTATCGTCGCTCTGTCATGAGGTCTGCGTGTAGCACAAGTTGCTGGCCAGGGGATGATGGTATTCAATAACTTCCCAATGATGGTTGTTATTTTGAAGTTATTTCAAACAGGCTGCATTTAAAGATGTGCCGCTTCTCCTTTGCTAAAAATGGGGTCTTGACTTGCTGCCTAGTTCTGAAACATCATTTTTTTTAATTAACTGAGTGGAAGTGTGGTGTTCTGGACAGCTTTTTACTTCATTTCACAATTTTTTCTGGAACTGTTGCTCAACTGGAGGTTTCCGAAAAAGTGTTACATTACAGTACATAGTATTTCACTTTTTGAATGATTACACGCAAATATTTAATCTTGGCAAGTGTCTGGTGGTTTAGGGAAACTAATTGAGTTAGTCTAGCCAAGGAAGGTCGAGGGGGAGTAAATGGATTATTTCTCGTTTGTGTGTCTAGCATGCAAGTCTTACTTTGTAAGAGTCCCTTGCTTTTTCTCTTTTTTTTTTTTTTTTTTTTTTTAAGTCATATATTTAGAGTACTGGTGAAACTTCATCTTGCTTTTAGAGTATTGAGGAATCTATAAGGTTTTTTAAAACTAATATTAAAGTGTAACTCTGGTAAAGGGAGCTCTTTTTTAGGTGCTATCATGACTTGGCATTGAAATAGTTTAATTATCAAAAATAGAGCATTAGAGTTTCTGTGGTTAGCTTTTGAAGAAGGGGAAAACTGCATGGAGCCTTCAAGACAGAACAAAAATGATTAAGCTTCTCTACAGCCTTAAGAGCTTCTGTGATGTACATGTTTTACTTCTGGAAATGTTGGGCTCCAGCTGGATGAGTACTTTCCTCGGGTTTGAGTGGCGTCTGCTTCTTTGTACAGGCTTTACCCAATGGCTTCTGCTTCTTTGGAACAGGCTTTACCCAATGGCCTCTTCTAAAAAGTGCATTTGTTAGAAAGTAGCATAAAATATAAGATCTGCTTCTGCAAGCAGTAAGACAAAAAGCACCAGGACTATTTTCTTTAAACAGGGACTTACTTAGAAATGTTTTCCCAGTATTTGAGATTTTCATAGATCTGAGTATTCATATTTTTTGTAGCCGTGTGGTTGCAGGTTTGTGTTTCTGGTGAGCAGCTTGTTCTATATGACTTAACACCAGTATGGTGCTTAATGGAATTACTATATGTGTTAATGGCAATATTAGCAGTTGTCTAGTTAATATAGCCAGAGTTAATTATTAGTTAGAAAAAGCACAAATATTGACATAGCCTGGCACACACTATAGGGCTCAGGTGAACAGAGCTGATGCAGGTCAAGCCTTAGAAACAGTGTAAATAACCTGCTTCTATTTAAAATACGTGCTTGAAAGGGAAAGTAGAAAGGTGGAGAGTAAAGCCAGCTGGTCCCTAAAGGGAGTGAGGTTGTGTATATATATATATATATAACTCTTCTGTGTGACAAAAAAGAATTGTGGGCACCACCACTGCCAGAGGCCAGTCTGTCAGTTTTTAATCTGCAAGATTTTGCATTGAGGGTTTACTAATTTCTAGGTTAATTCCTGCTGTAGTGTGTGATAGCTGGAGAAAACTGTCTTGTGACTCTTCTGAGAGGAAGACAATTCCTAGACCAAGCTGAATGATAATGGGATTTGATGACCTTGAGGTTTTAATAGGGGAAAAAGAAATTTGCAGCATCACTTAAATATTCAACATCCTTTTTTATTTCCATCATGCTCCCTAGCAGATGAGTTGCAGTTAGTTTTGCAAGTCATAGTAGCCTAAAGTGCTTTCTATAACAGTGGCTGCAGAAACATTTGTGCTTCCTGGCCAAACACAGGCAGGTTGTGGAACGGAATAGTACAAGAGGTACTTAGTCAAAAGCTTTCTCAATCTTAAATTTATCTCCTGAAATGAAGACTTGCAGAAAGCCTTCTTTCCATTTCTTGTCCTTTCTTCATCTATGACCTGAGTTTTAAAATACGGTGTTAGCATGACCAGAAATTTGGAGGCCAAATGTTGCCCAATTTATGTTGGATTAAATAAGAAGTGAGTGTAGCCTTGCAGTGTTGTTCAAATGTATGTTTGGGGTATTGATGATTTCCAACTATGTTGCTATCTGACAGAGCATTTCAGTAGTGAAGGTTTTGATACACATGTGGCTGTAAAACTGAGATATATTTCTGAAGTTTCCTGGAAAGAACTGTAATACTGAATAATGCTAATAATGAAAGAACCAAAAAAAGACACCAAAATAATTCCTGTACAAGTGCCTTAAGAAAGCATGATGCAATTTATGGTGATTGGTGTATTTCCAGTATGTTTATCTTGCTTGTTACAGTATTTTAATCAGGCTTCTCTGGGATGTATTCAAATTTCAAACTTTTGTTAAACTGACTCATAAAAATCCCAAACAAAAAAGCTCAAAATCCAAATCAAGCTATTCCATCCCCCACGTTGCAATCCCCCTCCAAAAGCAAACCTGTAAAAATGTAGGACCTTTGAAGAAAGTTTAGGTTGAGCTTGCCCTTGTGCAAGGGTGCAGGTGTGGTTTGGGGGACTGAGATTACCTGTCCCTTGTCCTTCTGCGGTAGCTTCACTGGATGGTGACAAGAGCACAGAAAAGGCCCTTGGTCTCTGCACTTATATATCAATTCTGAATGTAAATAATATTTGCTACTGCAGACACAAATCATGGTATAGTTTTCTGCCATACTAAGAGCAGCTTACAGCTATCCTGTGGAGTTAAAGCCAGCTGTGCCTTATTTTAATTGAGGAATAGCCAGCAGGTAGGGGATGAAGATGTGTAAGCTGTGAATGCATCACCACTGTTCAACTATTGTTAAAAATCAGCTGTTTCTAACACTGGTACTGACCAATAAATTATTTGAAGTGATTGAAGTTCTTTGCTATATGGCATAATAATCCTTGGATATTTTCTGCTGCCCTTCAGTTCAGGTTTAGTCTATGCCTAGTCTGAAAGTTTGGTCGGTGCCTGCTCTGGAAATAGGCTGCTGATGCTTATTAAGTGCTCCCACAGACTCCAGAGTCAAAATTAAACCATGCAGGGAAGGCTGTGTGGGGCAGTGATGCCAAGAGGTTTGATCTATAACACTCATTTCAGTAGCAGTCTGTGATGCAGAACTAGTCACTGGTAGTTCCCTAAAGAGCTCAGAAACAGTACCAGGAGGAAATTGAGAAGTGGAAATGAAAGACTTCAGAAAGTGTTGGCTGGCCCAACTATTTTAAATGGTGTATTTTTACCTTTTCAATATATTAGATGTAAGATACATTGCATTATCTAATATATAGATGAAAAATGTATATATATCTAATGGATATATTAGATAATGGTTACTGTAGAGGCTGAAATAGAATGAACTAAGTAATAATGGGAAGGGAGTGAAAGGAGGAGGAGCTATGGTCTAAAAATAGGATGAGAAGAATAAGGAGTGTGTTAGAGGTACGTTAGCCAGTTATATCCTCCCTGTTTAATACTTACTGTAAATCTGAACTTTTAAAAATCTGGGTCAGGAAAATCATTAATGCTAATTAATAAAATTATTTCAATTTGGCCATCTGAAATGAAAGTGAACAGGCAGTAAGTGTGATGTATAAGTCCACGTATGTAAATAAAAATGTCCCAAGAGAAAACCCTCACCTTGTGCGCAGGCTTTATGCAAACACAGAGGAGGGCTTTGTGGGCTGTACTTTTGAGTTTTGGTTTTGTCTTGAGCTTCAGAAGAAACTTGTGGGCCTAAGGAGTTATTCTCAGAGTTCCTAACTTGCCAAGATCAGGATCAGCAGTAGTTACCTTGGCATATCATTGCTCTTCAGCTAATTTACAGTGATTTTTGGGAGGAGACCCTAATGTTGTTGTCTATTGCTTTGCTGGCTGGGATACTGTCCCATCAATGCATGGTAGTTGATCAATATATTTGTAGCTGAGCTGGTAGTGGTACTTGCACACTTATTTTTCTGTGGAATAGATGCTGAACATTTTGGTAACTGGATGTAGAGATTTGCTGGATGAGGGAGGTATAAGTGAGTGTTATCCCTCCATTAAACCTTTCCAGTGGGGTGTAGATGATCTGCAGGCAGCGGTTACAGCCCTGCAGATGCAGTCTGCAAATTATAGACAGGGACAGCCATGCACAGTGTGGTCGAGTCCAGTTTTCTCATCTTACAAAACATTTTTGCTGGTCAAAGGGAAAAAAATCGTATAAAACGTTGTAAGTCTCAGAGTGTGTTTTTAAATGTAGCAAAATGCGTTAGAAACAGTCCCCACCTGTCTTTCCTTCCATCACACCATGAATTCAAAATTTAATTTGGGTAGAGAATGGTTTCAAAACAAAGCTGAGGTTGGCATGTGTGTCCCAATGTGTCAGGGTGAAAGCACTTCTGTCACTCTTGGTTGATGCACTTTGACATTTTCAGTGACAGCTTTTGGTTTTGAAGCTCAATATTGGAAGATTTTCTATTTTCATTTGCCTTTATCTGCTGTGCCAAGAAAAATAGAACATTCTGTTTGGGGGACTTTGCCTTTTAAAAAGTTGTTGTATAGTAAATAGTTGTACAAAAAACATGGATGAGCCACCCTGCTGAACTGTGCTTTGGATGAAGTAATATTTACATTTTATAGTGCTTATTTTGGCTTTTCTCCCCCTGATTTGCTACAATTTGTTTTCTGCATCCCTCCCTACAAACACAGTTGTATTTCAGAAATCCTTTCCATTCTTTGGTGGTGCCTTTTGGCCATAAATACTGTAATCTAGAAAGAAAAGTGGAAGTTTTAAAACTGGCCCTGTTGAGATTTGTCTCTGTTGTGAATCTTGTGGGATACTTGAACATCCTTGTCCTGAATTTTTTGTAGGCAGGGTTGAATTTCATGGGATTTTGCTGTGGCACAACTGGAATGATCACCGAAGGAAGCCTGTGCCTTGTTAGACCCTCTTAGTAAATGCTTTGATTTTATTGAGACTACAAACAGCACTGTTCGTTGTATTGAGAAACAAGCAAATAGAACACTTGGTGAGTGAGGGGAAAATGTGTAGAAGATGTGGGATATGCCTGATTCTCCCTCAGGGTGAATGAAGTCTATTCCTTCCTGCCTTCTCTCTGCCACTTACTGTGCTTCCTCCTCTAAGCTTTGATGCTGTAGATGACCAGTTCCTGCTCACTTTACTGTAGTCATCCTGCTGAATCTAGATTAGCCTTTGAATTTAGGCCTAATCTTTCTTTCTTTCTTGGCATTTCTGAACAAGTCTCCTTGTCCCTCAGTTCTTGGCTACATTCCTACTTTCTTCTCCCAAATTCATGGTCTTTTGTTTTGTCCCTCTGCTTTTATCCAGCACTTTTCTGTTTCCCAGCACCTCTTAGACATCCTTTGTTGCCAAGTTTTCTGAGCTCTCTTGATTATCTCCTCAGCTGTTTGGATCAGAGATGTAAACCATGACTTGGTACAGATGATTGTGCATGGGCCTGCAAAACACTTGGTAGCATTTCCAGTCTTGTGATGCAGGGCAGAAAAGTCTTAGGTTTTCTCCTAGGTTTTTTGTGGATTTTTTTCTTTTTTAATAAAAATTGATGCAGCGTCAAAGGGAGCCTAGTGGAGGCTGGTGGCTTCCTGTGAATTATTGTGTTGTCTAACACAATAGTGCAGATGTGTGCAGTAGGGTCTAAGAAATAATGCAACTGATCACTTTAGCCCTGTTCTCACTGTTGCTGTCATTTGTGTAACTGTAGTAGGAAATGGGAAGAAAAAGTACAGGCGATGTCCTACTAAAAATAAAAATGCTATGAGGTTATGCTATTTGGGTTTTAATGTCAGTCCTCTGCATCTTGTTTCTTGAAGAAGTAGATCCTTTACTTAGAGGACCAAAAACTATTTGCAAATAAGTTCTGCAAGTAATACAAAATACAGCTGCAAGTACGTTGGCAGCAGTGCTGGCTGTGTTCCTTGTGATGCCTAAATCTATATTTTTTTCTTTCATTTAAGTCTCCTCATTGGTTTTCCAGAGAGTTGACTAGAAAAGAATCTATTTGAAGTGTCCATGGGGAGATTAGTCATGTGTTAATGCTGTGTAATTCTTGGACTTTTTTCAGCTGTGCTTGAGGTCTGCAGGTGATCCCAAAATTTATAATTTCTGGCACTCTTGGAAACTTGATATTAATGTTTGTATAGTTGGAGAAAATTATTTTGTACTACTGCTGCATGCTCTCTTTTTAGTCTTGTATGCAAATGTTCAAGGTCAGATACTGGAAAGTACCTGGCTGTAACTGGTGTGGGTCCATGGTGCTGTGTGGGTTAGAGAGACCTGCACCAGGGCTGGATTCACTCTCTGGGCTGTCAGAGTAATGAACTAACAGTGCTGATTGCTCCTGTGTGATCTTGAAGAAATGGTCTTGTACACTGGGGTTATGAACAGAACCTTGAACTTTGTGATCCCAAAAATATAATTCTGATAATCTAATTCCCCAGATTTTTCCACTTCAGGAATGGAAGCAAATATTTCATGGTTTGCATCACCCCTCCTGGGATGCGTTTCTTCCCAGCCTCTCTTATGTTACACTTTGTTTGCTGCAGTCTTCTCATGGTAATCTTCTGAGAGTGTTTCCCAGTCTTGGGGAATAGAAGCTTCCTTTAAACAGAGTTCATTTTTGACTACAGCCTTGCTGATGTTAATGAGTTGTTCTGGGAGCCCAGAGTCTGAGTGTCTCCAGTGAGGCGCTGTCCTCAGTCCTGTGGTGCAAAACTGCTGCTTCAAAATGCTCAGATGTAGCACAGGCTCCTGGGCTTGCAAGTGCCTCAGTGTAAAACACAAGCTCAAGCTGTCTGTAGTGATACCAATGTTTAAAAGTGGCCATGCTGGTGTTCACCATATCTAAAGAAAAATTATGTATTGTGGCAGTAAGGGGCAAGATGACTGTATCACCCACTGCAAGAGGAATTGGGGTAAGGTGGCCAAATGGAAGAGTATGTGTTTTTTGCTGATTGTGGAGTAAGAAGGATCTGCTTAAATGTCCGAATCTTGCAAAGAAAAATGGTTTCAAGTAGACTTTGAAAGGTTCTTGGGCTGAGAGAGCACTTTGATAGCTGGCTAACACCTAGGAATGGACACAGAAAGTATTCATTGTCAGAAAATAATGGAAGAGTTGAAGTAATTTGAGTGGCTGGCTCATCTTTGATTTATTTTGGTTTAAAGCATTAGGCGTTGTTTGCATTCTTAAAATATCCATGTAGCATAAAACTTGATATTTTGTTTCTTAGCTTTAAAGTCTGGTTTAATTTACTTTTTTTAGTGAAGTGATACGTAACCTTATCTTAGCAAGGAGTCCTACAGCAATCCACAGTGTTCATTTCGTGTGACTGGTGCAGTGAAGTGTGCAGAAAGTAAGTTTCAACAAATGTGTACATTGTTTGATTCTTATTTTTACTGTTTCTATAGGGAATGAAACTTTAACAAGAAGTCTATGTTAAAGCCTGGCTGACAGCAAGAGAAGCAAAGTGTAGAAGCAATGCCCTGATGAAAAGGTAGGGAACACATTGGTAGAGTTGGCAAAAAGCTTGTGTTCTGCCTTGGGAATTCCTGTGAAATTAGAGGGCTTCTGCTTTGTTCCCAGGATTGTTTGCTTGCTATGAAGAAAATACAGGGGGGGAAAGGCTTATCTGACAATTTTGCCAGGCAATTTTGGCAGTACAGAGATGGGGTGAAGTTTTTTCCTTGTGCAACTGCAGTTACTCACATGCCTTGAGACTGTTGAACTCCCATGGGATTTGTGTGGTGTTATGTCTGAGAAATGGTTCTGAGTAGCTGTAGCAGGACTGACTTAGCCAGTTAACTTTGCTTTGCTCTTGTATGCCCAGCTGACGCTCTGTGGGGAGGTTACTTCAACAGGCTAATGTAGCAATGCACATATGAGATGCTGGGGGCTGTTAGAACTTTACTGACAATATTTAATAATTAGCCTCTGATTTGTGTCTCTGTTCATCTGTTCTTCGTGTTCCTTCAAAGGAAATAACTTCTTAGAATGTTATTGTATGATGAATATTTAAAAAAAATAAATCTCCAGCTTTGAACTGCTTTAAAAAAGGTTGCAGAGCCCTGCACTGGTTTCCAGCCCCCTGTAGGAGATATTTGTTGCTTGTTTATACATGACACGTCTTTGGGGCATGCTAACAAAGTGAAATATCACCTGGTTTAGACAGCAAATGGATCTAATAAGGAACTCAAATTAATAAGCAATTTAATATTCTCAAAGAAAAATGCAGGAAGGAATGAGAACGACAACAAGGCAGATTAAAAGATTACAAGGCAGTTGTTGTATTTGTCTGCCAGATGTGGACTGGCAGAAACTCTTCTAATGGAGTCAGATGGTCCTTACTGCTGTCTGGGAAAGTTGGCTCCTGGAAAGAAACTGGCATGGCTGGAGCAGTTCTTCTGGTCTGGAGCCACTTAAAAGTTACCTCTGCAAAATTCTGTGGGTAGGAGCAGGTTGTAGGAATTGGATCGGTATTTTTTTCCTTGCAAATGTTGTAGTGCATCTGTAGTAAACTGTACTTTGGGAAGCATCGTGCCTGTTCCTGCTGCACAGATGGAATATATGGCACATCCACATCAGTTCTGGTCATGTGATGGAGAAAAGCTGATGTGTGCTTTCCTCCTCTAGTATTTGAATGAGGAATGTGATCTGTTTAAAAAAGCTTGGACACTGAATAAATTATAACAGTGGTGACAATCAGCAAAAATCTTTAATTAGTATTTCCTAAATGTTTATGAAAAAATAGGATGTTAGAAAATTACATTGAATAAACAGTAAAACTGTGTTACCCTTTGTCTTTCAGCAGAGCAATCAAGCTAATAGTTTGTGGATCTGAGAGATTATCTGATTGTTCCCCCTGTTCCCATATTTTTAGAAGTTACAAAAAGCCCTCTCATCTATGTAGTCATAATTTGCAAAGTGTGTTTAATTTTTTTACATGTGACTTTGCTATTTGCAAGGATATTTTGGTTCTCTCTGATCTTTATGGTGTTCAATTTAATGGCTGTCATATGATTAATACCACTATAAAAATAATTATCATGAGATGGCTCAAAGACCATATATTGCACTTATTTCCGGGGACTTTTGTAAGAGGTTATGGTTATGATCCCATGGTACTGTCTTTGAAGTGCAGCCTTTTGTCCCCAGATTACTGAAGTGTAGAGAGGCAATGGAAGCTTCTCAGTGTGGCACTCTTAATTGTTGAATTTCATCTGGAACCAGCTGCTTCAAGCAACCCTCTTGTGCAGTGTGACTTTTTCTGCAGTGTTTTTCATGTTTGTTTGGTTTGGGGTTTTTTTTTCTCCTCCAAGTTTACGTGCAGTATGGTGCGATGATGTAGGCAGCATTCCTGACCTCCCACATTACAATCCAAGGGGTGGAGTGGAGACCCCATGGCCAGGCTCTGTTGAAACCGTTGCAGAGGAGGGAACTCTGGGACTTTCTAGCTGATAGAGCCTCACAGCAGCTGAAGACCAAGGGAGATAAGGAAAGCTATCCTGCTGTGGAATCAGCAGCTGTGGAAAAATCTCTCTCCTTGGACTGACACATGTCCCCATCCCAAGGTTATCTCAGGTACTATCCTGAGATTCACGCCTGCAAGGGACAACCACTTACTCACTGAGTAAGATGTATGACTAAAGTCACTGTGGAATAGCTTCATGGTAAGAGTTTCTACAGAAATTCTTCATAAGTTTATGTGAAATGCTCTTCACAGAATGATTATTTGTCACTGAGTTAGCTTGAAATTTATGCCTTCTTTCTGGGGTCTGTTAACATAAAATTTGCATAAATCTGCTCTCCCGGTAACCAGATGTTGAAAATTTGAGTATCACAGTAGCTCTAGTAAAGTCTAAGTCAGCCTTAGACTAAAATACCACTGAAGTTTATCTTCTGCATTTTATTGCATTTTTAGCTGCAAGTTTTTGTATCAAAAGACAAAGATCATAACATCCTCATAGAATCCCTGAATGGTTTGGGTTGGAAGGGACCTTAAATCCCGTCTCATTCCACCCCTGCCGTGGGCAGGGACACCTTCCACTATCCCAGGCTGCTCCAAGCCCTGTCCAGCCTGGCCTTGGACACTTGCAGGTATGGAGCAAATATGAAAGGATAATACATCATCAGCCAGGCCTTTTTTTTTCCTCTCTTCTGTAAAATCTGCATTAAATTATGAAAGTCTTGCTGACTTGTGTATTATGTGCTATAACCTTAGGAAGCAAATCTGTGTGATAGCAGGTGTTTGTATGTAGGGGATTCTAATTTTAACTGCCTCTAAATGAGGAGAGCTCGTCCCAGTTTTTCTTGAAAGTGCTTTTGGGAATAAATGAATGTTTGAATTTAAGACTTGGGGTATAAACTTTATATGGAATAATGGTGAAGTTTAAATGGTGTAAAGGTATGGTTCTTCAGTATTTATATATACACATTATTCTGTTTATTTGTAATGCTGTCTTGGCTGATTAAACTGGGGTAGTGCTGTTAATACACTGGAGTTATAAGTCTTGCTTGCAGTTTTAACAGCCGTCATTTGTATAGTTTTTGATTAGTAAAGTGTTAGTTTCATTTCATCCTAACAGGCATCATGAATCACTCCAGAAATCGGTGTAGTTTTGTGAAATGGTGCTGGTGAGAAAAGGAAAAAAACCTTAATGTTACAATAACTATAATGTAGTCTTACAGAGAGTTGTTAATGTAACAAAATACTTAGAACTTCAGTCATATTAGCTGAAAGATGTCGTTGTCTGGTCTTATGCCAGAGTTTAAGGATACTTTGTTAAACATCTCCTCTCCATGCATTTGTTCCCAGCCTGCCTGGGTTTGCTGGAGCCAGATGGACAGTGAGATAATAGGCGGCACATGCAGAGGTTGAGTTTGTGTGTCTTTGAATATATCACTCAGGGAGGAGTTTGAATTTGTAGTCATTACTTTCATATATATGCTGAATAACATATTCCAGATGTTTTTGAAATAACTGAATTTAGGTTAAACTAAGCTCAGTTTTGTAACTGCATGCTATCTTCAAACACAAGCTGAATAGTAGTTTCAAGTTGTTACTCTCCTATATATTGATGATTGTTTCCCAGTAATCATGTTTGCTGAAGTGTCCCATAGGGCTTATTAACCATATAGAAAAAATAAAAGCTAAATAATTTGGGGTTTCTTCTTGGCATTGTCTAGAACAATGTAAATAAGCATAAAATAAAAATCTTCACTCACTTCCTTGCAGCTTTAGAAGCTTGTCAAGCCAGTCCAGCAAAACATAACCAACCTAGAAAATAAGAGCAGGAAGAGGGAATTGTCTCTCTTGTGCTGGTGGATGAGGTTGGTAGAGGTGATCAGGCACAGCCTGACATTCTTCTTGCTTGAGCAGGGGCTGGTGCTGGAAATCTGAGACCAGCTTGGAACAATTTGATTAAATGCACGTTATCAACTTGGGATATAATTTTCCAAATTACCAGTAAGAAATACCTGAATTTATTATGTTTTAACAAAAATTCTTGGTCAAATCCAAGATTCATGATGGCATTAAGTTTGAGAAGTCTTAATCCTTGCTGCTTAGAGCAAAAAATAAAGGGAGATAAAGCAAAGGGAATAAAAGTTACATGAAAACTGAAGTCTTGTACCAACCATTCAAACTGTTTTAAATTCTGGTTGTTCAGTTTCGTAATGTCAGCAAGCTCTTGCAACTCCTGTGTGGTAACAGCTTCTCTTGCAATAAAATTTTGCACCCAAACAAAATTAATTCAACAAAAGGGAGTCTTAAATAGCTTGTCTGGTTTAAAAAGTCTGTAACTTGATGACAGTAAACTTCCTGAAGCTACTCTAGCAAGATTCCAGCACATATGGGTGACTTGGATAAACATTTTTAGCCCATTTCTCAATGTTCCATGAGAGAGCAGAAAGAATTTTCTTTTTTGCAGGCTATGATTTTCTGTTTTTAAAAATAGCCATAATTTTATCATTTCTGATTGGTATTTCTTTCTTAGCAGTTGTAACGCCTTGTAATGGAAGATGGAAGACAAAGGGGCTCGTGTTGCTGACTACTTTGTTGTCGCAGGATTAACGGATATCTCAAAACCACTGGAGGAGGAGATCCACTTCAACGATGCCTGCCATAAAATCGCCAAACCAAAAGAACCCATCACAGATGTAACAGTCCTTAATAAATCCCTGGGGGAGGAGGTTCCTCAGGGCTATAAATGCATAGATGTCACTCCCTCGGGCCTGTCCGCAGATCTCAATAATGGCAGCCTTGTAGGACCGCAGATATACCTTTGTTATCGCCGAGGAAGGGATAAGCCTCCACTTACTGATTTGGGGTGAGTGCTTTCCCTGTTCCAGTGGGTGATTTTCACAGGTTTATTTAACTAAAAAGCAAATAAGGCAGGTTTAGGGAAATGCCATACTGTTTAAATACAAGGCAAAACTCTAAACAGGAAGATACTTGTTGACTTGAGCATACCGTAACCCAGTATGGAAGGGAAAATGCATGCTGAGTGGATTTTAATGACAAGTGTAATCCTTCCCATTTTGGAGTTTTCAAATCCATTTATAATTTTTAATGTATATATTTGGATGGGGATAAGATGCTTAACCTATTTAATACAAATTGAAAAGAGGTAAGTTATATGACATTCTTAGGACCAAGCAATGAATCTTTAACAGAACTGAAAATAACACTATTTTGCAGTAAACAAAATGCTTATAAGCAATTATGTGTGAGGAAAACCAGTATAGTTTCGTCATGAAGCTTTTCTGTTAGAATACAGTTGGAGATAATGTGACCTGAACTTGTCAGTAAAAATGTTTTGCTGAGAGATGAGACAAGAGCTGTGATTAAAACTCAAAGTGTTTTAAAAATGTGCCTTCTGAATTTTTTGCATCCCCTTTTAACTAGGGTTTTATATGATGGGAAAGAAAGAGTGAAGCAAGACTGTGAAATCATTCAGACCACCCCGTATGGGCGGCCTGCCAACATCAGTGGCAGTGCCTCATCACAGCGGGTGTACATCACCTACCGCAGGGCCTCCGAGAACATGACCCAGAACACCCTGGCTGTCACAGACATCTGCATCATCATACCGAGCAAAGGAGAGACCCCTCCGCATACCTTCTGCAAGGTGGACAAGAATCTTAATAATAGTATGGTAAGATTCAAAATCTGGGCTTTGAACACTTGATACTCACTGATGTGATGTTTGTGAAGTATTTGTGGCAGTTCTTGGAGTACCTGGTGAAAAATTTTGATAAGCGCTCTCCAAAGATAAATCAAATATTGGAAGAGTTGGAGGATTGCATTCCTTTGTTCCTACTTGGAACAAAGTCTTTCTGGAAGCCTTAGAGCAAATGTTTGGGTTTTTTTAGTGCTGACTACAGCATCTTTGGATTGATCCTTTAGAAACTGTTGTGTACCATGTGTGTAACTGGAGGCTTAACAGGTGTGGCTGTTTCTGACACTGCTTTTACTTTTGTGGTGGGAATTCCATATCTAGCAACCAGTTGCTGTTTTGTTTTCCAACTCTTCCCTTCACCTACAATGCTATTTTATAAGTGTTATTCTCCCCAGTAGTTTCACAAACTTCTTATTTAAAGAAAGTTGTATGTGAATGATATTGGAAGCTGTTGACTGTAAGCACATTTGAGTAATTAATATAACATTTGAGTAATAAGTCTGGCCTGCTAAAATACACAGGTTTCACAGCACTTTGATTTTCAGAACTGAGTATTTTGGTGTCTCCTGGTTAAATCTGCAGCCCCAGGTGCTGGCTCTTGCAGGGTCCTCAGAAGTCAGTGTGCTGGGGAGGATGCTGACTGCTCTGCAAGTGGGATCATGTGAAAAAGATGATGGGAATTGATTTGTGCTTGTTTTTAAATAAATGCCTGTAGGCATTAACCAATGGATTTTTCAGTTCTTCTAGTCCCTGCATTGACTGGGTTATGTGAGTGCTTTCTTAGGGAAGTTGTTACACCTTTCTCCCTTCTATAAAAGCTCTGGGTTCGCTCTATGGGTGCTGGTCTTTTCTGTTCCATGCCTTTCCCCGTTCTTTATTCTCATGTCCAGAACTTGAGAATTTAAATACTTTAAGTTATCAACTTTATTATTAATTATATTCTGTTATGTTCCTTTGTTATACTTCATCACTTAATCCAATAACTTCTTTTGTTTTACAGTGGGGCTCAGCAGTATACTTATGTTATAAAAAGTCTGTGGCAAAAACCAACACCATATCATATAAAGCTGGTATGTAACTACTATTTAGCTTTTTTTATCTTCAATTCAGGATTTGCAGGCTCATTTGTAATGTAATGTATTTTGTATGAAAGAATTAACTCTATCTTGCCATTATCCAACAAAGAATCTTTCCCTAAGCAATTATTTTAAAATCATGTCCAAAAAGAAGCCTTAGAACTGGGTATCATGACCAGGCTGTTTTAAAATTGGCATTTAATTGGGAAGCTCAGCTGTGTTTTGATATGTTTCTGCAAACCTGTGCATCTCCCACCTGGGTTTGTGTTACTGGTAACTGTCTCTTAAGGATGTGTGTATGTGTATATGCAGAAGAAAATACCACAAAAATTATTCGATACATTTTCATGATCACTTTCTTTACAAACATTTTAAAGAATCCTGCAGATTTCTACACTGCCTTGAGTATCACTGGCACTGAGCTCTTTAAGTATTTTTGGATTGTGTATCATCTTTATTGTTTTATTTATAAGACAGAATTAGATTTGCTATGACTGATTAAACGTGTTGGGTTTGCGTTTGTCATGTGGAGGTTTTTTTAAAGGCTGATTTTGTTTGGCATACAAGTCATGAGCATGATTCACACTTAAGCTTTAATCCACTTACATCCCTTTTAGATGCTGCTCTCTGTAAACAGGAGTTCAGGACGTACTAAAAGGTGGACAGTACATTTGTAAACAAATAAAAATTTTAAAAGGCCCCACATCTGGTGGTGACTTGCACAAAATTTTGATTCTTGGCAGGAGGGGGAGCCACTGCCCTTTTTGGTTACAAGTTTTTATTGCTTAATATTCCCCTTTCTACTGGAAAAGTGCATAGTGATTGTGCTGTCGAATGGAGAGAAATCCTAAATCCCTTCATGCAGTACCCATTCTCAGTGTGGAGTCCCCTGGGCTGGCAATCAGACAGGATGGATTGCTACAGCCTCTGATGTAACTGAGGACCTGTGTGCTAAAAGCCTCTGATTCAGATCTTCATGTTCTACGGCTGTGTTTAAAATTAAGTCTAAACACATTGGTCTGACAGCACAGTAGCTGAATCCTCAGCTGAGGTGGATCAGCATATTTTATTTGATTCTATTGATATTTAAAAACTATCCTAATATCTAACATATACATATTTTTCAGGGGACGTTTGTTGGCAAGAATTAATTGGTGTCATATTGAAATCATCAGTCTTATTTCTCAATTATTCACATTACCTTTTTTAAACTAGATTTTCAATCTTTGCTCATACTCGTGATGAGTGTGGACTGTTATAATAACAGTTGAGGTGCACACAGCCTGAAAAGAGGAAAAGATAATCAGTTATGAATAGTTTCTAGAATGGAAAGTAAAATTTCAGTGTAATGCTTTAGTCAGGTGATTTCCCCTTGGGCCATGGGAGCATCTACCGCTTCCAGCTATTCCTGTGCCTGATTATTTACACCTTCACTGATCTTCTGAAGTTACTGTGTGCTCATATATGAATTTTCTGGCAATTATTTTATGGAATGAGCTATTACAAACCTGTTTCTGCTGGCTCTTCTATAACTGCCTCTTTGCACATTCTATTTATAGGTTTAATATGCAGATATCCCGAAGAAGATTATGAATCATTCCCATTACCAGAATCTGTGCCTCTTTTTTGTCTCCCTATGGGTGCAACAATTGAATGTTGGCCATCTAACAGTAAATACCCTCTCCCAGTTTTTTCTACATTTGTACTAACTGGAGCTTCTGCAGAAAAGGTATTTTGAAACCTTAAAAAAACATTTTTCATTTAACTGAAAAAATTCAGTTGTTTATTTCTTCAGGATGATGATAATGAATGTTTTCATAGATAAGCTTGAATCTGTTCTCTTGGGCTTGATTCCAAGACTGCTTTGAAGAGTGACTTGCAGTAGTTTCAGTGCTGGACTGCTGATCATAAATCTGTGCTCCTTTGCTTTCTTGTTAGCCTGTAAAACTGGAGAGTTGTAAAATTGCACGGCATATACATGCAAGTAATGCTATTTTTATTGCAAGCATGGAAACGACCTTGCATGTACATACTTGTTCTAAAAAGTAAATTGGATGTCAGGGGATATGGCTTTGAGTTGTGTATAAAGGATTCCTAAAATAGCTCTAAAGGCAATTGGAGGAGCAATTGACTGGAGTTGTACTCTTTATAATCATTATTTTTCTCTCAAATAGATAATTTTGTAAATTACTTTTTCTCATATGACATTGAGTGTTTTAAATAAATAATAGTCTGGATTTTCACAGCCATAAGAATATTCTGGAATGGAATGCTTCAAAAGATGATGCATTAATGTATCTTTTCAAACAGTAACACAGACTTGATTTTCTGTGTGTTTGGGGTTTCTTAGATTGCTTTGAAGATCAAGGAAAAGTTATTGACTTCAAATCCATGATGTGTTTGCAGGTATATGGTGCTGCTATTCAGTTTTATGAACTGTATCCTGAAGAGAACCTCACAGAGAAACAAAAATCTCAGCTGGGATTAGCAGCTGCTGTCGAGGGAAAAGACACGTGCAGAACAGTGCAGACAAATAAATGCATCTGTCTGCTCTCTCACTGGCCTTTCTTTGATGCTTTCAAGAAATTTCTTACCTTTCTGTATCGTTACTCCATTTCTGGGCCACATGTCCTTCCCATTGAGAAGTAAGTAATTTCCAAAATTCATAACAGTAATTTCAGTTGGTAAGAGGGGGTTTTTGTTCTAAGCGTCCTGTAATATCCTTTTTACTTGGGTCATCAAACATTAAATATAATGGCTGCACTTTGCTCCTCTGGTAAACATATCTTTACCTACTTCCTGAAAAAGTCTAGATTTTTATTTGTGATTTAAGTGCCTGCAAAGGTCTCTGAAAGCTGTTTTAATTAGCTTTGCGCCCTTTAGCCATAGTGATTAGAAAGAGCAAGATTATAAATCCTTTCTTAATCTTGGACACATCAGGTTAGGAGAATTAAATGTGTAGATTTGCATTTTTTCAAACGCCTATTTGCAGTGTAAGGAGAGATGATAAAGCAGATTGAATATTTTGCACTAGTAATTATCTTCTATTTGTGATAAATAAACTTAATTTCTTTCTCACATAAAGCACTTCACATTATAAAATGCAGAGGAAATCCTTACACCAAGAAATGGTCGATAGCTGTAATTGATATGTAATGCCACGTAACATTTCTTGGATCATGTAATGTTTTAATGCAACAGATTTCAGATACACCATTTACTTCTATTACACATCAGTGTTTTTTCTGCTTCAACTTAAATACTAACTTGTAGGAGACTTCGACTTTGTGGATTAAGTATTTTTTGTGATTGTTTATCCCCTTGATTATTCCACTTCCCATCACTGTACTTATTTGAAGATTCTGACTGTGTAAACTTCCAATGATGAAAACTTTTTTTTTTTTTTTAAAGCTTAGGGGTTTGGTGTTTCGGGAATGAATAAAATAAGTTGATATGAGAAATGCTTTATCAACATGGATTTTATGGATTTATTCTAATTTCTCTGGTTTGTAAACTGGTCAGTTTACTGTGGATAACTTAAATATGGGATTCTAATGTAGTATCCAGCCTACTTTCTTTGGCTATTTTAATGATGATGAAAGTTGTGTGTGCCATACATGTACCTGAACATTTTCAGTCAGCCCAGCTGCTGCAAACAGCCAGCTTCCCTTGTTGTGTGACGTGTTCCATGTTTTGGCCGCTGTCTTCATACACCAGTAATAAAGAAAAACCCAAATAGATGCTTATTTGTGGTTTGTCTTAATTTCTTCAAAATGCAGTTGCCTGTGTCATAATACTGGTAACATTTGTAGAAATCCTGATAAAATATGTGCTGTAGGAAGGAGTTTAGGATGGAATACCTGTTTCTCATGAGTTTTTACTGACCCCATGTTGCTTCTTTTAATGTGACAGTGGCTATTGTGTAAAACTGCACTTTTAGAACTTGTGTAAGTTTAATCAATTCATAAAACTGAGAACTTTGTCAAATTATAAAAACATTTTTCTGTATTCGTAGTATGTGGAGAAACTTTAATGTTTTTCATCAGCAATTTTATATAACATTTTGTATTTAGAACTGAAGAAAATGGATAAGCTTAAGGATTCTCCTTGATACTCAGCCATGAATATTTTTTTGCAAATAACCAGTTCTAGTCTCTGAGGTTTAGTGCTATTTCAAGCTCTCTCAGAAGCAGGATTTTAAAATGGGACTGTGATACTCAAACATCAATGTTTCTACTTTACAAATGAAAAAAAACCTCTTTGTAACAATCTCACAAACCAAGTTTGTATTCTGAAAGAGAATCTGCCCTCCCATTTTCTTGTGACCAGTAGAAAAATAGGTTTTCAAGGTCAGAATACCCCAGTAGGATTCAGGTGCTGGGATTTTTTGCTCTGTTTTCTGAATAAGTATGTGCTATTTTAATATCATAATTGCTCTTACTGTAAAAAATTTTGTCTTGAGGTAAAGTAGTTTAAGCGTGCTTTCTACTAAATCAGAATTTTTCTTTTCCTCTAGACACATTTCCCATTTCATGCATAAAGTACCTTTTCCATCCCCTCAGAGGCCAAGAATTCTAGTTCAGGTAGGTGTAATTTTCTCCAATAACTGTGTCTAAGGTGAAGATAAAGCAAGTTAATAAATGGAAAATGTAATTTTTGTGCTCAAACTATTTTTGTTCAGGATTTCTTTTTCCTAAATTCATGTATGTGATGTGAGAAATCTGTAAAAATTCTATTTCCAGTTTAGTTAGTGACCTTAGTGAGTTATTACACGAAGCTGTTTAGTGAGCTTTGAACTTAATTTTTTTTCAGAGTATATGGAAATTAATGAAAAACTACTCCAAGTCAGCATGTGGTCTGACTTTTGCACTGTTTGCTTTTGAACTGTTTTCTTCTTGCTACTGTATGAAGGCTGAGTGTAAAATAAATAAATAAAACTAAAACCAGATGTGAAATGTATAACTGTGATTGCCCCTCTTCCCAAAGGGCTCTGTGCTCTCCTCTCCATGATGGACAGCTCTCAGTGAGAACTGCAAGAGCCACACTGAGTAACAGCCCCTTTAACAAACATGGGCCTTGCTCTGTCCTCCCTGCAGGACTGTGTGGGAGTGAAATAATTACAAGAATTGCTGCCTGTTCTTTGAAATTTCAGTGTGTCACTGTTGGTAGGAGAGAAAAAATCCTTGTCATGAAGACTTCTGAAGTGTTATTAAATCTTTTTCTTTTCTCCTAAAGAGGCAAAATAGTTAGAGACATGTTAAAATTTTTATTGCAGAGAAAAGAGAGCTCTCTTGCAGTCATAGTATTCTACGAATCGTGGTTTTGATTAAATACTTAAAAAATGATGTTCTTCTCTGTTATTACTTGTATAACATAAAATATGGAGAGCCCTGTGCAGTTCTGAGCCTTAATTGTGTAGCCCATATGGTAGCGAAGTCTTTCAGAGCAAATACAATCCTGGATTATGTCTTTATAGCATGTACTGAATATTGAAGATACTCTTTAGTGTATTCTAAAGGAGTGATATTTATTAAAGTTACTGGAAAGGGATTAGAGAACAGTTATACTGAAACTATATCTGGCACTTTTGTCCCTTTTCTTATGATTTTAAACTTCAATTCAAAACCCAGCATTTTTACATCTTGTTTTAGGCTTTTTGTATTCAAATTCAATAAAATATTTGTGCTAGGATACTCTAAGCACCTATTTAGAGAGATTGTAATTGAGTTCAGAGAAAATAGTTTAATGCTTTTAGTCTGAAATGTTAGGGAATTTTGTTGAAGTATGTATGGTTTATATCCTGGAACAAAGTCTGAAGATCTAGATGTAAGTGATGTGAAAATTATGTCTGTTATACCTTATCTTCAAAATGTTTTCTGCATTAAATTAATACAACTTTAGGAGCTGATAGTACAGATGGAGAAAACACTGCTTTTACAGTAGGCAGTGGTAATTGCGGTCTGTGAAAAAATTCTTCCTTCCAGCTGCTTCCAGGGACTTAAGTTGTGTTTGAAACTGCACTGAATAAAATCACAGGTGATTGTACCAAAGACTTTTCCCCAAAATTAGTGGCGGAAATGCATATGTTGAAAATGGCAAGCTTTTAGGATTCCATTTCTCTCTGAAGCCTGTTAATGGAAAATGTGTTAGTCTTTTGCTAAGCAATTAAACTTTTAAGTTTCAAAGACATTATAGCCATTAGTAAAACACTCCAGAATGTTCCTGTTTGCCAGCTTCCAGCTGCCGTAGTTGAGAGGTTCCTTCTGACCTGAGATCTGCTGGACTCTGTTCTGTGTCCTACATCCCCTTACTGCACAGAGGTTGCTGTGCTAATGTATCACAACCTGCAAACTTCAAGAGCACGTGGAGTAATGTTTCTCCCTCTGGGGACTGGGGGTAATTACTGCCCCTTCTGCCTGAGGGAGATGTGCTCCTTGAAGAGATGCTTAATTGTGTTTATGTGCTTTTGCTGAAGCACAAGTCAGAGGACATCAGGCTGATGCTTCCTTTCAGAGGGTAGTTTATGAAGGTTTGCCTCAGGCTGAAAAAATGAGTCCTGTGAATTCTTCCACTGAACAAGCTAATGGTGCTGGTGGTCCCAAGGTGACTTACTTGACAAATCCAGCATGTGGTGTGGCCATCCTCATTTGTCAGGGAAGTGGGATGTGAAACGTGCAGGGAAACAGCATTACAGACACTCCTTAATTCCCTGGGTTTGGTGGGTCTCCAGACACAGCATTAGGTGACTTTGTGCTTCTAAGTCATCAGTCTTGTCTTCTGGCTTCTATTACCTGGTCACCTGCAGTGGGTCTAAGGTCAAACATACTCAAAACTGACCTGTTACTAAAAATGGTCCAAACTTGCAGGTTAGTTATACAAGTTGCTGTGACTGAGTTACTACTGCTTTTATACAGTAGTATAAAACAGAAAATGCAGGCAGGATTAAGCCAGCTCATATCTTGTTACCGTGGATTTACTATGGCTGAAAACATCAGCTGAGCTTTGATAAACTGATTGTGCATTGCTATTCTTGTACTGACAAGAGTCTTCCTATTTGTGCTGAATATGTGAATGATTTGCTCGATGCCATGTCACTGTAAGAAAGAAATGTGATTTAATAGGATCTTCTCCTTGCATCTTCAACTAATGCAAATTTTAAAGATTCTATCAGAGCTGAGCAGTTTCTACCAACCAAGAGCTTAACTCTCATATGTCTTCTGAAGAAAATATAGCTTTACATTATGACCTGCCATCTCTCCCCTTCATGATTTTTTATCCCTCTCTTTATCCCTAAATCCAGAAAGAATTCCCCCCCAGTCCCTGAAAGCTGTATATGAACTATGGGTCCTCACAGCCCTTTAACTACAGAAGGCTTCATTTTTCAGCAGTTAATATATTCAAATTTTTGCAGCATTAACTGGTTTAAAGTCCTCTTTATGAATTTGCAGTATATTCAGTTCTGGCCAAGAAAGGAAGATCATGCTTTGCCCAGTTTTTACTAAAAGATACTGATGCGTATCATTGCACAGCACTTCTTACAGTGCTATACTACTGGGGTATACAAGATTCAGCCTAATTTGAGTTGTTTTTAAGTATTCTTTGTTATAGTTGTAATTTCTAATAAATTAGTGTAATTTCTAATACATACTTCTAAAGTTCAGAATAAGAATAAAGTATTTTAAAATCTTTTCCCAGCTGTCTCCACACGATAACCTGATTCTTAGCCAGCCTGTGTCATCACCCCTCCCACTGAGGCAAGTAACAGTATCTCGTTCATTGTGAGATGTATTTTGATTTATGTTGTGGAAAAGATTTGGTATTTTGAGTTGCAATTGTGTAGTTAACTTACTTTGTCTGGTGCCTTTGGAAGCTGGTGGATCTGAAGTTTATTTATGTGATTAGACCTGCACGCTGACAAGCATACACATTTAATTAACAGTGTATTTGGGGGGTTTTTTTTAATAATTTTAGTGGGTCTTGAGGAGGAATATAGACTGTTAGATCCCCTTTCTATGAGCTGATACCTCCCAGGGCTCCCAGGATAGTTCAGTTTTTTGTTTTGGAAGGGAGTTGAAGGAGTTCTGTCACTGTCTTAACTTCCATGTCTCTGTGCAGGAGGCTGATGAAAAGAACGTATGTTGTCTCCCTGTAAATTGCTTCTCACAAAGAAAAATTGTCATGCCTGTGTCCTGAAAATAGTCTAGACTGAGTCAAGTCTCAAGGAATCAGGGTTACTCTTGGGAAGTAACCATTCCTCACTGGCCAGTCAAGTGTGTCAAGTATTCTACCAAGTAATCTTCTCTAAAAGAAAGATTTGCAGATTTCCATTTATTTTATTATTGAACATTTCTTTTTTTATTGTCCCTTGTAACTCACCGGTGTGTTTATGTCCTGTAACAGTGGTGGCAAGTTTTCTACACTACTTCAGAATTTAGGACCTGAAAATGCAGTAACTCTGCTGGTGTTTGCTGTGACGGAACATAAAATCCTCATCCACTCATTGCGACCTTCTGTCCTCACGAGTGTGACAGAGGCATTGGTCTCTGTAAGTACCAGCTTTTAGTCATACACCTGTAAAAGGAATAAAAGAATGCATCTCAGATCTAAAATTAATAGTAGTACTGTTAGGCTTAAAGGCTACTTAAAAATAAGAATTAAAGATCACTAGAGAGAAAAATTACTGTTGCTGATGATATCCTGTGAAGACCGAAGAGAGTAACAGTTGCTTGTTTTTGGTGTGTAAATATTGTAAATACGTTTTTGATTATCACAGCGCACTAAAGAGTTCCTGATTTTCCCAACTAGCACTGCATCTGTTCCTGTGGAATTTTAAATGCATGATTTTCCCTGCCTGTCACCACTAAGCACTGTTTGCTGCCTCTGCTATGTTGAGTCTGTGATTCTGAAGAGCTTTTTCCTGTGGAATTTTAGAGAAATTAGTGCAGTTTTTAATTAATAATCTACATCTAGATTTTCAGTAATAACTATCTGCCATGTTAAATAATTTTGGAGTTAGTGAAGTGTGGTTTGTTCTTGCATAGACTGTGTTGCACATGTTTAACCTGTGTTTTTGTCTCTGCATGTTTTCCAAGATGATATTTCCCTTCCATTGGCCTTGCCCATATATTCCTCTCTGTCCCTTGGCACTGGCAGATGTGTTGAGTGCCCCGTGCCCATTCATAGTGGGAATTGATTCCAGATACTTTGATCTCTATGACCCCCCACCTGATGTCAGCTGTGTTGACCTGGATACCAACACAATTTCTCAGTAAGTATTTATCAACAATTTTTCTTCCCTGTTAATTTTTTTTGCTTCCTATTTTCAGAGGCAAAACCTGGCTTTTTGGCAAAACTTGGAGGGGTATTTCTTTTAATTTTTCTTTTATTTTCTTTTCCTTCTGTCCATGCCAGTTTAAGTAATTAGAGCTCAAAACATGGCATGAGTGGTGGTTGCTAGTGCAATGACAGGTGTTTAATACCATTAATCTATCTCTGGTGAGTTGTAACTGGATTGATTTCAGTGCTGATGAGTGTGGCAGTATAATCATCAGCCTGAAATATAGGGCATTGGTTGGATGGCTCTGATCAGATCTCCACACAGTAAATCAAATTTGACTTTGTTAGTTGGTTTGCAATCCTTTTCAGTCCAGTTTTAATGGAGTGAAACCTCTTTCTCTGGTGGGAGGGAACATCCTCTGAACACATTTGAGTGCATGCTTATACTTATTTTTTTCCCTTTCCAGAACTGGAGACAAGAAAGCTATTGCATGGAAGATCTTACCAAAGAAACCTTGTAAAAATCTGATGAACACTTTAAATACTTTGTATCAGCAACTGGCAGAATGTGAGTGGGAAAGAACATAGTAAGATTTACACCAGGCACAGTGTGCCACAAAAACAGATAAATGTAGCTAATTAAATGTGTTCCAAAGTTACCAGTTCCACTAAACATTTATTTTTACAGAATGGGAAAATCTGTGCTGTAAGTCTGGAGATTAGAGAAACTATGTGGGGACTTTTGGGACAGAGGAGCCAGGACCTAATAAAGACCTTTTTTTTTTCATCTTCAAAGTCTGCTCAAAGTTTGCTGATGTCTTGGCAATTGAAATTGAAATAACTTCAACACTTAAGCTAATAGTACCTCATTTAAAAATTTAAGATGGAAATAACAAGTGTTTTGCAAACATTAGGGGTTTAAATGTAAGGCACAATTACTGAACATCTCTAAGTAAAAACTGGTGGTTGATAGAATCCTCAAATATTGCTAAGCAAGGTATACTGCACCTTGATGTGAGAAGCAGAAAAATGGATAAGGGGTGGTTTTAGTGAAATTCATTATAACAAAGCACTTCTTTTTTAAAGGCTTTTTACACATTCCTGGCTATTGAGGTCACAAGAATCTGTGTCCTGATTAGAATGTACAGAAACAGAAGTTTATTGGGATGTGGTGCACAAAGAAGCGTATAGCTGATGAAAATTATCTGATGCTTCAGAATTTTGATATATTTTACTGTGAGGGCTTTTTTAGAAGAAACTCTAAACCTTATATTCTATATGTAAAAATAGAGTGGTAGTGATCTTAAATCTTATTTATTAACCTACTTACAGAGTAGGTTGTTTAAAAATGATATCGAGGTAAAGTTGACTGTAATTATATTATGTGGAAAGACAGTGATGAAACCATCCTTTCACTTTCCTGAGACATTATTAGAATGTATCCAAACTCTGGGTCTAGCAGTGAAGTCTTAGCTAGAGTTCTGATAGCTTTAAAATGTTGATGTAAGTGCATAATTAAAGAATACAGGTTTTGCTAGATCTTAAAAAAAACCCACCAGCTTTTTGTCTGTAGCAGCATTTTGCAGTGCTGTGTTTTAATGGCTCCACTTTGCCTCTAAGTGGTGTTTTTCTGTGTATGTAGGTACTTAATGTGCATTGTCCACTTTTTGAGAGCACTTTGAAATGAAAGGCACAATCAAAAAAAATACATCCCATCTATGTGTTTGTCCTGAAAGTATGCTTCTTTAGTCAGCTCTTGTCTGAATTTTCACATGGTTTTACAAAAACTTTCTTTGAGGGCTTTTTAAAGCTCTGTTCACACTGGTTCTCTGTTGCTGTAGTAACATGTGCTGACAAGACCAGTACATCTTTCTTTTGGTGTTATCCCCAGATACATGAGGTACAGAAGGTCAAGCTGAGTCCATTGTCACATGTCATGATTGAATCTCTGTATATTTTAATCTATTCCAAATGTAATGGAGTTCAGTAATCACTGAATCTAGGAAGATAAACAAAGTATTTTTGACCAATATTGAGGGGGAAAAAAGTAAAACCGTATAATGTTGTTTTGTTCACAGTGCAACAGCGACCAAGAGAAGATGCATTCATGGAATTGGCAATGAATGATTATGATTTTAATTCTGGGAAGAAATTGCATCTCTTAGATTTGGAGATCCAGGAAGCATTTCTCTGTTTCATGGCTTCAATCCTAAAAGGTTACAGGTCTTATCTCAGGCCAATAACAGAGGCACCCTCCGAAACAGCCACAGATGCAAGTTCTCTGTTTGAACTACAAGGTGAAAAGTTATAAACTTGTTTTGTTTGTATTAATTTACTATTTTTAATTCTCTTTTATCTACAGAATAAAAACATTTGCGTGTTAGTGTTGCAAATTATGGGGGAAATATAAATGCAGACAAATTTGCACAGTAGTGGCAAAGATTGCAGAGAGCTTTTTGCACATAAGTAGAACCTACACTGAGTTCTGGTGAGGGCTTTTCCGTTCTAGGCATTCTGACAGTGCTGCTGATTGCACTTTGCAGGGTTCCTCAAAAGCAGAGACCGTTCCCATCAGAAGTTCTACACCCTGATGACCAAAACTCAGATGTTCATTCGCTTCATTGAGGAATGTTCTTTTGTCAGTGACAAGGATGCCAGCCTTGCCTTCTTTGATGACTGTGTGGATAAAGTAAGCAAGTCTTGGTGTGCATACGGTGTTGAACTTCTGGTGTTGTCCACCTTATCTGATAATGTACTACCAGAATGTATTTGAAATGCAAGTTTGTTTTTCCTTTTATTTTCCTATTTTCTCATCATCATAGCCTTCCATTTTCCTTTTTTGTGGGGCTTCATTCCATTTTTTGCTTCAGATTTCTGAATGTAAGTAAAACATCGGGAGAACAAATTAGAGGTCCTAATTTTCACATGTGTGTAAATTTCTGTAATACTGGCCTGTTGTAAGAAGTGCAAGAAGGAGGACTGAACCGAAACCCAGAATCTTTTATCCCTATTTCTATGAATATGATAAGAAATTCCACACCTAGTTGTCACTGGCTACCTGTACCAGTATATTCTGGGACACTGCTGTTTAAGCAGGGTGCAGTTGTCTGGGATTTCCTGGAAAGTAGGTCACCTGCTGTTTGTTCCATGGGAATTAATATTGAAGACCGATAACTGCTGTTTACAGTTCCTATTTGTGGCTCGTTTTCCCGTGGAAGTGCAGATGAGCTAAAAGGAGCTGTTTTGAGAAGAAATCTGAAAACAGTGAAGTTTGAGAGAAATATAAAAGGATGGTATAATGATATTTAATGCTCTTTATAGCTTTTCCTAGTCTCAATATTTTAGTAGTAGCAGTTTTCAAAACTCTGCTTCCCAGTTCTATAGCATGACTTGCAGGTATTCATGTGTTGTAAATCGAGTTAATTACAAACATTTTTGTAATGTTGAGTCAGTCCTACAGCTCTGTTAGAAACCCTTCAATGTGTAGTGCTTGCTTTGCCATGTGCCAGTTGGTGCATAAAACAGGAGCTCTCCTACTCAGAAAGAGACCCCAGTGACTGAACTGCTGAGCAGCACTTGGTTTCCTTTGTGCTGCAGTTTAGTTCTCTGGCTGATGTTAAATAGGATGTTTATTCAGAATGCAATGACTGTGTAAGTGTCAAATTCTATCTGTTGCATTTCATTTTATAGAATGGTTTATGAGGGTGCTGAAGTTGATGCCATAAGCTAAAGTTATCTTGTCTGGGAACTCAGACATCTCTTTAAAAAAGTCATGCTTAGATTGCTGATGTCACTGTGAGACTGCACATAATCTGTGGAGCTGTTGGAGCTTTCACCTTTTCGGAAAGGTTAAGTAGCCACTTACACAGCTGAAACAGAGACTTGTCTGTTCTAGTGCCAGGTATTTTGCTGCTTGATGCCCTGGACAGCTTCTTTCCACTATAAAAAATGCTCATGACAGTTCGGTGAGAATAAATTTTCCAGAATGCACTTACACTTCTCCAACTTCCATTCCCGGCAGGGAGGATTTTATTCAAGCTTATTATTGGGACAGCTGCTTCTGTGCCAGGGATAACTATGGGGAAACTGAGGCACTGGCACTGCTATGTTTTCAGGATTTGCCATGGCTTTAGAATTGCTTGTGAAACTGGATATTCACTGACATGAGGGAGCAGGTTCCCATGTAGGATTTCTTTGAACAATGATATATTTGCCTCATCTTTTCTTTCCTGCTTCTCCTTCCTGATTTCTCTTTATTTCTGATACTGTTCTTACCAGTAACATACAAAGTCAATATATTGAAGTATACCAAGGACTGCTGTACCAACTAGAGCTGTAGCCAAGACCAGATATCAAAACTGAATTGTTCCAATAAAGCCAATATTTATATTTTAATCTTTTATAAGGTGAACCGGTACCTGACAGGATATGTGTGAAAGAGTGATGTCATGAGTTGAAAGGTGCTTTCTTATGGGTAGTTACAGACTACTGGCTTGAGACAAATTTTATGTACTGTGAAATTAGTTATCTATAAAATATCAACTTAGCCCAGCCTTGAATAATTTGTAAGAGTAGTTTAAGCTGTAATCTCTTCTATGTTATTTGGTCCTAGACAGCAGCAGCAGATTGTAATTGATTACCCATTTTGTCAACTGAAAGATAACTTGTGAGACAACTACACTGTTTCATTTTTCCAGGAGTTCAAAAATTACCTCAATTCGACACACATTTAAGCTACTGGCTTTATTATATTTCACTGGTAAAACTTATAGCTGTGGGGTTTTTACATCCTTAGAAGTATTTAAATTGCAAGTAAGGTTTCGTTTACTGCTGCTTCTCAGGAGCCATATGTTCTTGCTACTTGGCTGGTTCAATTTGCTAATGCTTTCCATCTGTCTCATGCAGCAAAATGTGTAATTAAGGACACCTCTTTGTATGTTTATCAAACTTTAAATATTCAAGAATTTTACTGAAACTACTTGATATATTTGCACCTCACTGAAGGGAGAGAACTGTTTTATGCAGTCTTTTTATACATTAACTCTCTGTCGCCAAACTCTTAATGCATGAAAAACATGCATTCTTGGGTTCCACAGGTTGTTATTCCTTTCCTTGAAGTATTCTGCCATTTGGCTGTCATTTGGTTGCCACTTAAACCATTTAAGTAATTTAAATTAGAAAAACAAAGCTGTGCTTGTCCCCCTTTAACTTCAGTAAGATCACACATTTATATTCCATTCTCTTGGAGTGCATGTGTATTTCTGCAGTCTCTGCAAACTATCAAGACATTAAGTGCTGTGTAAGTCACTGCAGTTGTAGATGGTGCTGGTAGTACCTTCTGTATGCACCAGACAATTTGATAAAGCTTGGTATTGTTTTCAGTGATTAAAAGAGGGGGAAATAGCTCTTATTTTTATATTTAAAAATAAATTTCAAGCTACTGCTGCAGTTGGAAGCATAGTTCTAGAAATGGTTGTGTTCAGAAGGATTAATCTCTTCATACTACTTAAAATATTTACCTGAAAACAGACAGTTCAGACTATACCATTAAACACTGATTATTGGATTGGGGTAAAGTTCACAAAACCAATGCAACACTTATTATTGTCATTACAACTTGGCAAGGTGTCCTGTCCTTGCTTTTAAGATGCTGTTCTTTGATGCTGATGCAGACTTTGTCCTGTTGATCATACAGCTGTAAACAGAAAACACAATGCCCCTGGTAACTACTTTTCCTTTTAACATCCTTCTCCAGGTAGATATGGACAAAACTGGGGAAACACGACTTATAGAGCTGGATGAGTCCTACAAGAGTGAGCACACAGTTTTCATAACACCACCTGAGATCCCTCATCTGCCAAATGGGGAGGAGCACCCTCTACAATACAGGTAGCTTAAGGACAGAACAGGATGCCAGCCAAAATCCTAACAGCTGCCCTTGTAGAGTTTAATTTCTAGGTTCTTGTGAGAGTCAGGAAGTACAGATTTTTCCTGTCCCTTCATGTTGCTCAAGTAAAATGTGTGTGTAAAATGGCTGTCGTGACAGTTCTTTTGAAGCTTTAATTTTGTGTGTGTAAACAGAAGCAATAATACTTAATAAAGCTTGCAGTGATCACATTACATTGTGCTGGCTATTGTCACCTTTTAAGCTTAAAGTTGAAATTAATGGACCCTGTCTGTTGTCCTCTGCTATTACTGATAACGATATAAACTGCAGATATTCTTTGGAAAGAGAGTACATATAAAGAATCACTGAAAACTAGTGTTACTAATTTAGTAATTATATCAGATGAGTTTGTTGGTTTCTTCATTAATTCTGAGAAATATTTTTATTTCTAATCTGATTTAATCTTTTAGATTGCTGTTTTTCCTATTGATTTTCATAAACCTCAGTCATGTGATGCTCACTGGGGACTAAGCCACACAGATTATTTTTTTATTAAATAGAATCAATACTAATGCATTTGACACATTAATTAAAGAAAATGCTATGACAGTAAATACATTTATCAATTTAAGTTGCTTACACTGAATAACAGGTTAAGAGACTGTTTGTTCAGGCATATGAAACCATGCTGAGGGATTAGTGAGCCACTTTGTCACTGGTGTCTTTAAAGGTTTGCTTTTGTGTTTATTTCCTGGGAAGCCTCTGGTGCAGGTGTGTAGCTGATTTCCTTTGCCATTATGTGATGCATTTGCTTTGGAGCTGACTTACAGGACTGACATTTCTCTTACAGCTATAATGGATTTCCAGTATTAAAACTAGAATTGTTTGAACGGCCTGAAGGATTTCTCACAGCACCAAATAACAAACTGTCCTCAAAAGCCAGTAGCCCCAACAGCCCATCACCAATGTTCAGAAGAACTAAACAGGTACTTGCAGGTTATTCTTGGAGTGTGAGGTGCTTTGGAAGGGGACAGCTTGAGTTTGACTGTAAAGCAGTCTGATGGTTCTTCAGTTCTTCACTGACCTTGTCACTGTGTTAATTGTTCTCTGGATGTGCTTCTTGCCTGCACCGTATGCTACAAGGGCCCCTGTACAGGTTGTTACTTGCTGTGCTGTCCCTGTCCCTTCCCCTTTCTTCACACTCTTCTCCATGAGTTTTCCAAATCCTCTTCTTGATTGCTTTTAACTGCCCAGGGCTTTGAGGGACTCCAAAGTGATAGAGATTTAAAGAAATGCAAGGTTTTAGCACTGGAATATTGCACAGTGGCTGTTTTTGGTGTAACTCTCACTGCTTTTATATTTCTTCCCACTTTACTATATTGTTAATATTACTGTTGCAGTTTACATGGATATGATGTTCAGTTTTTAACACGTAGCTTTGTGTGATGTAGATGCAAACACACACAAATAATCTCCATGTTTCTTTCCAGGAAATTAAATCTGCCCACAAAATTGCTAAGAAGTACTCCTCCATCCCCCAAATGTGGTCCAGGTGTTTGCTCCGTCACTGCTACGGCCTTTGGTTCATCTGCCTCCCTGCCTATGTGAAAGTCTGCCACTCCAAAGTCAGGGCTCTGAGAACTGCCTATGATGTGCTACAGAAAATGCACACCAAAAAAATAGATCCACCTGATGAGGTAAAATAACCCCAAATTCCTGAAGGAGTGCATGGGTTTGAGGTGTTGGGAGCTCAGGGCTCACTGGTGTGTGTTTGCAGGTGTGCTACAGAGTCCTCATGCAGCTGTGTGGGCAGTATGGGCAGCCTGTGCTGGCAGTCAGGGTGCTCTTTGAAATGCAGAAGGCTGGCATCGACCCCAATGCCATCACCTATGGCTACTACAACAAGGTGAGTATGTTTTAGAGAGTATGGGGGGGACAAAAATTCTTTTTTGTCCAGGCAAATAGAAGGGAGAAAAATAACAAAGCAGTTCAGGTGTGATTCTGTAATTTCGTGTAAGTTGAAGTAACACAAGACAGAATCATTTTGTGGGTTTTGGTTTTGTAGGTTTAGAAATCTACTGTATTGCTGCCAGTGTAACTCAGTTTGAAATTTTAACAGTTTTCACACCCGACTCTTCCTGAAGATGACTTTACTTGATTTTGATATTTCCAAAATAGGCTGTTTTGGAAAGCACCTGGCCTTCAAGCAATCGAGGTGGCTATTTCCTCTGGATGAAAATACGAAATGTTGTCTTAGGAATAGCACAGTTTAAAAAAGCATTGAAAAAGCTACCAGCAAGTACTGCACATACGTCTGTTCCTGGTAGAGTATTCACATCCTACTGGCTTTTTATGTTCACGCTGATGAGAAAATTCTTTGAAAAATCTTTCTTTTGTGATTTTGATAAAACTGTTTTAGAAGAAGAAAAAACAGTAGTTACTGCATAATTTTTGAAAAGCAGTATCTTTTATTGCCTTTGAATCTGAAATACTCTGCTATTCATTTGTTGTATCACCTATTCACGAGACAGGTGGAGACAAAATATGAACCTGAAATTTGTGATAATTATCCTAGTTCATCCAATAACCAGTCTTATAACTGGCAGAAACTTTTGTCCAGCCTTGCTTTATTTTATTTGCCCCTTTTTTTTTGATGCTAGCTAAGAGGCAACTAGAACTAGTCCTTGAGTTTGCAGTACTGATTGCAGGTTCTGCATACCCACCTGCAGTGATCGTGTTTATTTTTATCTAGAATATAAGTAAAACATGTGAGGCTGTAAATTATGGGGTTTCTTTCTCTTTCTTTTCAGTAAAGACTTACATAATGTGAACATCAAATGGTCATATGGCCATGCCTGTAATTGATATTTTTTTAAAGTACTGATTTTCATGGTACTTAGAACTTCCTGGTAGTAAAGCACGATAGTACATCGTAAAGTAGCAGCAATGTAGTTAGTTTAGTTCATGTGGACCTTGGAAGACCTTTACAACATACTTTTATAAATGTATGTAGGTCATCTGACTCAACTTTCAAAGCCCTTCCCACCAGGGCTGTTCTGTGATTCTAAATGTGTACAAATAAATCTTTGCCCTGACAAACAGAACAGATATGATGGCCTTATGGCTAGATGACTTCTCCTAGACCCCAGAGACTCCAGTCCTACTTCTGGCTCTATCATTAACCTTATGGATGACCTTGAACACTTTTGCTTTATTTCTGCCTGTTCTTCATGAAGCTGAACTTCCTGATAAACCACTTTATTGAAAACCAGCTATGCAAAGCACTGTACAAGAGCAAAATGCTGTTTGCAACTCAGACCATGTAAACTAAGGAAGTGTAATTAGTTCTTAATGAAATAACTGTCACTTATATAATTAATAGTATTTGCTTTTGACATCATCTGATTTTTCAAGATTAGTTTGCATGAAATCTCATAGCTAGAATGTGTGCTGACTCCTCAGGAAATCAAAAAAACTCTCCCATAAATTCCAGATTATTTTCTTACCTTTACCATAGCAGCAAGGTTTTTACCCTGTCTGTAGCTGTTCAGTGCAGCATCTGTAGGGAAAAGAGGGAAAACTTTGAATTATGTTGGACTCTGTTGAGTCTGGAGAGAGACTATATTAATTACACCTGGTCAGTGTTTTGGCTTGAGAATGACCAGATAAGTGGCTTGAATGTTTGCAGGGGTTTTTGGGATGATGTTGGTTATTTCTGTTTTAATCTAAATTTGCAGACAAACTCATGCTTGCTACTGCCTTGTTTCAATTTTTTTACTTTCTAGAGTGAAGCCACGAGAATCACATGCATTACCTCTGAGAAACATATGACACTAAAATGAAACCATGTTTACATGCCTCTTAGAGCTCTTGAAAAGATGTGACATTTTGATCAAATAAACCAGGCAGCAGAATCAAACAGTGCTTTAGTTCAATATTTTAAAAGAAATGTTGCTCATTACTCGTTTAATTTCATCCTCTAAAATATGACTTCAGTGTTTATGCTATAAGAAGCCAATCCTTTTTCTCTTTTTTTTTTTTTGGTGGTAAAATGTTCACTGTTAATTGGAATGTTCTTGATAAGAGGCCTTTGAATTACTGTTGATATTCAATTTATTCCCCTGAACAATGTCACACTATTAAACACCATAATTGTCTTTATTCTGATGTTGCCCTGCAGTGATAGGGGGACTTTCAGACACCAGCAATAACACATCACTCAAAGAAGAAGCCAAGCAAGGCAAAACTTGTCTTCAAGACATCCAAGAACAAAAGGAGGACAAGAGAGAGAGTGACTCCAGTTCTCGTATGTATCTTGTGAATACAGATATCTGGTTCATTTGGGATAAATAAGGATTTCAGCAAAAGCTAAGTGGGACAGCTGATTCCTCACAGTGAGTGTGTGAGATAATGCCAGTTTATGCCACTGCCTAAAGTTCTTTTTCTAAATGAAATTTTCTGGATGTCTGATGGTTTCACTTTGAAAATTACAGTCTTTTTTTCTCTCCTGTTTCAAATAAGTGATAATGGTAGCATAAAGACTTAATGATAATTATAGCCTAATGTTTTTGTCTTTTGAAAAAATGAAATTGCCTCATAGGCATAATCTACAGAAAAGCCTTTTCTACCAGTCTGGTTTCTTTATAAATCCTGTAAGAGGAGAACAGCTGAAATTATGCAAGTCTGAGAGGTCTAAATTACCCAGCTCCTTGGAATTCTCAAAGTTTGGGAGATGCATCAAAATGGGAGGGCTTTTTTTTTTCTTCAGGTTTTGCATCTGCTGCTCTTGATTCCCTCAAGTGCAGTCAAGCAGCATCGACTTCATGCAAGAACATAGAAGATCAGATTGTGTAGCAAAATTGCTGAAGTACTACAGATTCCCATGTATATTCATGGAAAATACCCTTCTTAGTAAATGTTCCCCTAGTAATATAATTGTTTAAATTTTTCAGTGGGCTTTCTCCTACTATATGAGTTAACTATCCCTTTGTCAAGTAACATAAAAGTCTGAGAAAATATGCAGTTAGGTAAGTTGCTTCAGTGTTTTCGCCACGATCTTCCTTCTAGCACTAATATTTTTTTCTTCAATTTGCTTGAAAAGTTGTCTTATCTGTGATCATAAGAACATATATGTAAGATTACAGACAAGTTATTTAGGTTTAATAAAACTTTTAAGGATGCAGAAAACGTGAATTCTGCCTTATTTATTAATTCTGACATTTGTGGCTCTCTGCAAAATGTTTTAGCACATCATATTATTATAGTTTTGAAAACAACTTGATAATATTAAAGTTGCCTGAAATCCCTTAGAGAAGTAATTCTCTATTTTGGGTACTCACCTGCAATGGAATTTTTATTTCATATCTGAAAGAGTTGAATGTGAATATTCACATTTACTTCATTTCTCCTGTGTAGTCCTGGGGGAAGTGAGATTGATGTGAAGCTGAGCTCTTGCAAAGGCAGGAGAAAATGCTCTTACACCTCTTCTATGCAAGTGAACAAGGATGGTCTTAATCTTCACAACCACCACATATTTTGGAATGATTTTTGGGCTCTGTGTAGAGAAGCTTATGGAACTTCCAGTTCCAAAAGTAATGCTGGGAGTTAAATATCCATAGTGAAAACCTCTGCCCAGGCAGATGTCAGCCGGTGTAGCCTGGGGTGGGTACTACATGATGTCACTTAATCCTGTGTGAGGTGTCCAGTAGGTAATGGGGACTTGAGATTTAAGGGGAGTTCCTCAGATTCTACAAAACTCTCTTCTTCTGTCTGCAGTGTCCGAAGTGGAGAGCACAAAAGGGAGTGGGGACTGCCTGCCTAAACTGAATTACCAGAACTCCAGGAATGACAAAGCCACTTCCAGCATCGTGCGGCTCAATGGCACTGTTGACAGTACTGTGGCAGAAGGGAGCAGGGGTGAGTGGAGGGAAAATATATATATAGTTACTAATGCACTGTAAGTAGTGTTCCTAAGTTCTGTTGTCCACTAAACTTACAGTATTTTATTTCCGTAATAGCAGTGGCTGCTGAAATGTGGGGGAGGGCATTTAGGTTGGAGTCAGCATATGCTGTGTCAGGAAGATGCATGGGAATATTCTGCATTTCCAGATTTTTTCTTGTTTGTTCTATTTTTTTGCTGTAGTTAACATCTGCTTACAAAACACCAAAATCTTGGGTTTTTTCTTATAATCTCCAGCAACTAATTAATTCCTTCAGGATGGACAAGGGGTTTCTATGCAGTGGGATTTAAAAGACACTTTCAGACATTTTCATGCGTCTTTAGTAATTTCAGATCTGGTTATTATAATACTGTCAGCTAAAGTCTGCATACAATGGAGATTTCTCTGACAATAATCCCCCTTATTAGCTCTGTTTTTAATTCATTAAGTTAGAAAGTGGTGGGGTTTTTCCATTTCCTGGATACTTGTGCTATGCTTTGCTTTCAAACCTTGTAAAAAGAGGAAAGTAAATACAGCTGAGACTTTTCTTGATGGTGTCTCTCAAAGTGCTCTGGAGGTGTATGATTTTACTCCCTTTTAAGTGTTTTATTGTCTGTCCCTTCCTAAAAATTATGACCATGGTCAGCTCAACATTTCAGCCTCTAGCAGAACACAGTGAATTCCATCTGTGTTGTAAAATGCTTGAAAGATGAGACAAATTTGCATTCTTTTGTACTTTTGTTTAGTTTACTTGTAGAGCAACAAATAAAGCACCTTGTTCCATCTGTTTTTCAGAGAGTTCTGTAGGATTACTGTTTACATCATCTTTTGAGGATGCCAATGAAGCAGAAGTTATAAAAAATAAATCCTTAAGAAGGAGACATAAAAGTGCAGTGGAAGCTGACTTAAGGGAGATTCCGTGGGAAAGCAGGAACCGGAATCTGAGTGGAGATGGCTTAGTGGGACTCATGATAAACAGAATCAACCAGGAAGCAAACCCTGGAGAAATTGTTGAAAAACTGGGAGCTGATGCCAAAATTCTATCTAGTGCATTACAGAAAAGCATACGGCCAAAAACTCTTAATATCAGAACTTCCTCTTTAGGGTCTAAGAGAGAAAGCCTGGAGAAAGAATCCAGCGATGAAGATGCAGCTTTTGATTGCAGTTTTACAGATAAAACAGAGTCTCCTGTTATCTTTGATCTGGAAGACCTGGATGCAGAACCTGAAACACCTACAGCAGTGAAAACTTCCAGTGAAAAATCAAGAAGGTTGCAAAGAAAGAGCAGCTTTCCGGTAAAGCCAGTTGAAAAGACAGATGTTGAAACTGGATTTGATCCATTGTCTCTGCTGGTTGCTGAGACAGAACAGCAGAAAGAGGATGAGGAGGAGGATGATGATAGAAGTGTTTCTACTCCATCTGCAAGAAGAGACTTAGCTGAAGAGATAGTCATGTACATGAACAACATGAGCAGCCCTTTGTCCAGTCGTGCCCCGAGCATTGAGTTGCAAAAACCCTTTGATGACAGAAATGCTAATAAAAGGAGCCCAACCATTATCCAGCCTTGTAGGAGGTCCAGCCTTCCCCCAAACTCCCCAAGGCCACCCAGTCTTACCAAATCCAAGAGCTACCATGCAAAAAATGAAGAAAGGCCAAGGGACAGGCTTTGGTCTTCCCCAGCTTATTCCCCAAACAGCCCAGCCAAGGAGCAGCCCCAGGACACAGCCAGTGCATTGGCACTCGTGTCATCACCATCGTTCAACTTGGACACACTGTTAACTCCCAAGTTTGATGTTCTGAAAAGCAGCATGTTCTCTGCTGGAAAAGGGGTTGCAGAGAAAGCAAGCAAGTGGTACTCCAAATTTGCAATGTATGCTGCATCTGCAAAGGTAAATGTTTATTAAGATCCTATCAATTCAGGAAGAACTTCATAAAGGTTTAATTACTGACCCTCATGTGATGAATCCCTTGCATGATCTATGTCATTGTAGACTATGTACATTAAGTTGTTTTAATCATGTTTGATATACCAGAATCCTAATTTTAATGTCCTGAATAAAATTTGTCTAGCTTAGGTTCTGAATATATTTAATGGGAGAACAGAAGTGTCCTGAGAGAACAAAGACTGCTCTGGCTTCCCTTTTTAACCTAAAGAAGAAACATTTAAATAAGCAAATACTGGGTTTAAGTCTTTATTGCTTTTATGAGTAAGGGGAAATCTGGTTGTATTGTTTGCTAAAGTAATTTAAAGCTAGTTTTGATCTGAGGTCATTTGTTAGAACGTTCTTTGCTGCTACCAATTCAAATCAAAACTACTTTTGTTCCCACTCCTTGGTAATGAAGAGAGACACTTGCTTTGTCTATCCTAATGTATTCCTACAGCTGCTGATAATTCTTGTAGCAATGGGGTGAAAAAGTTATAGGATTAAAATGGTTATGATTTCACTTAATTATTTTTATTAGGAGAATCTTTAAAAAGGAATCCTGGTGTAGCTGTTTAACCCAGAGTGGGACTTCCCTTGTCTTGCATCAGTTCTGAACACAGGTCTGTGATCTTCCAAGGAGGGAGGGTCATGCCTTGAATTTACTGAGACAAAGAAGGCTTCCCCTTTTTGTCAGAAATATTTTTGCTTTCCTTTCATTTTTTTACTGGAACTTCTTTTCTTCTCTCAGGATCAAAATTCAGACAGAGCAAGTGTTTCATCTCTTGGAGCTCTGGACTCAGAATCTACTTCTCTCACTGATGAAGATGTCTGCAATGATTTTGAAAGTGCTTCTCCTCAGGAGAACACCACATCAGAAATTAAGGGAATTAGCATCAGCAAGACAAGCCTGGAAAGCTCAGCTTCCCATGATAGCTCAGCTAAACAATTTGACCAGTGTGGTAAGAGACAGCTTTTGCATGGTATTCATCACTCTGAACAAAAACATTCTAGTTTGAAAAGTTTTCTTTCATAATTATCAGCTTAGGATCATCCTAGTCATTAGTCCTTTTTGTGGAAGAAGTAAAGTTCTTTTACTACCTGAAAACTCTTACTCAAATAGGAAACCCTTTGAGTCCTTGAGTATTCATGTAAACACCTTATTTGTGTAAGTTGTACAGCTCCAGAAAACATCTATAGAAACATTGTAATGGTAACTTCATTGGTCCGGTTCTATTTTCTAAAAGTAGTAAAAGTACTTTTTTAAAATCTGTTACAATTTTCCATAAGCCACTGTTGAAGCTGATTATCAGACAGACTTTGTAGGGTTTTTTTCCTAATGTGTGCTGGATAATTGGTCATGACTGTTGTATCAGTTTCTGATGTCATTGTGGGGTACAAACAGCACCTCTTGTCCTTCCCTAGTTTTTGTCCACACAGAAAATGTGGCTATGAATTGCTTAAAATTTGTTTTCAAGCTACCAACTGTTGTTAACAAAGAAAACTGAACATATGGAAATTGTTTGTTGGTAGCTTTTATTTTTGCCTTGGTTGGTGCTGGGCAGATGGCAGCCTCACACTCCACAGTTCTGAACCAGTGTATCTCATTTGTTGCACCTTTCATCACACATTTTATAACTGCAGTATTGTTTGAGCAGAAAGAGTGCTAAAAATGCATTTTTGGAATAACTAGTACTTTGGGTTTCTTCTGTTAATAGGTTCACTTTCCAAGTTCCCTTTACCTGACAAATCAGAGTTGGTATCTTCCTGCAGCACAAGCAGTACCAGTGTGTTCCAGAACTATGCCATGGAGGTACAGGATGATTTACTGATTTTAATCGATGGACTAGGAGCACATGTCTTTAAATATGAATAATATCTGTATCTCTGGTAAAGCTGAAAGCTTAAAACTAATACACTGAAAGATAGAGATTTCTGTCACAAAGTGGATTTAATTTCAAATCCTGCTCTAGAAAGGTCTTTATTTCAGTCACATCTTTTGGTCCTTAATGCTTCAGTTCTCAAGGGTTTACTATTGGATGCAATTGAATTCAGGCATCTAAATCCCTTGTGGAGATAAATTTGTTCAAAGTGAAAATACCAAGTCTTAAGCAGCACTGTATGTTTAGAAACACAGAAAAGAGAACTACCTATTTCTTGGTGCAACTTCTAGTAAGATCATTTTTCTTTTCACTGTTAGGCTGGTTTGGGTGGCTCTTCATTATTTTCTTTGCTTTTCTCCCTCCCCTTACCCCCCACCCTGGATTTAGGTTAATGACTGTTCATTTGCATCTTTTTTTCCCATTTCTACAATACTGACAGTCACCACAGAAGTGTGTTTAAATTCTAATCATAGTTTATGTAGCTGCATAAATAGTCTTGTACTTTTATGCTTGCAGATTACAAATAACGTGTTATTGTTAATAGAAATGTTATTTAATAACTGGCTGGTTTTAATCTGATAAGCAATAACAGGATGAACTTGTATGCAAGGGGGGAGGAATATTCATCAAAGGGCAAAGATTTTGGCTGCAGTTTTAAGTGCTCTGTGAAAGAAAAGTAGCTTTGAGAACATGTTCTAGTGGATTCTGTTCCTGCTCTGTGCAGGTCCTCATCTCGAGCTGTTCTCGGTGTCGGACTTGTGACTGTTTGGTTCATGACGAAGAAATCATGGCAGGCTGGACAGCAGACGATTCAAATCTCAATACCACGTGTCCCTTCTGTGGCAATTTATTTCTGCCTTTTTTAAGCATAGAAATCCGAGATCTGCGGCGGCCTGGGCGGTAATAACAATATTGGAATTTTCCTCAATTTTGAATGCTCGTCATTGGGAAGTGCTTTTTGTTTGGGATTTGGGGTTTTTTTGGTTTTTTTTTTTTTTTCGGATAATGTTAAGCTTCTGCTTTCCCTGCAGGTATTTTCTGAAGTCCAGCCCTTCTACAGAAAATATGCAGTTCCCACCCCTTTTTTGCAATCAGAGCGGGAAGTCCCGTAACACCACAGGCACTGTTGGCCTTACTACATCCCTGATGTCTGTCCAAGAGGATATCAATTCAAATAGGTAGATGTGCATTTCCTGCCTAGAAATTCCTCAGCTTCTCCATGGATATGCCTGTATTTTAATCAACTGAAATAAATTTAAATTTTTTGAAGAGGATAAATTGATTTGAGAGAGGATCTCTCTGCTGCCTCTCCCTCATCTCTCAGCTGGCCACATCATGCTTTCTCTGCCTGATATGCACCATTTCATCCCTAATATACAAATTCATGTTGGCATTTGTAATTCTGCAAGTTTTATGAACTCTTTTGAGGACGTTTGTGTTCATCATCAGTGCAAGGGGGAATAAAACTTGCACTGTAACATGAATGAGTGTGGTGGCTGACAAGGCAGAATTCAAACTGTCAGGTCCATTATTTCCAGGTTATTTCTGTCTGTCTGTGTACATGTTGGAGCACTCAGAGTAAAACAAAAAGCTGAGATTCTTTTTTCTTCTTTTTTTCCTCTCCTCTAGCAAATCTAAGCAGCATGACAATGTTTATGCCAGAAGTATCCAGATCCCCTCAGGACGAAGACAAAATACTTCTGGGTCAGAATGTACAAGTCACCCTGTAGCAAGGAGCATCAGTACTTTTGGTCCTTTGGAAGAAGATGAGAAGGAAAACCAGAAGATCAGCCATATCATTCCTACTGGTAGCCTGCCTGCTACTTTGCAAGGACCAACAGTGTGTAGTTTTTCTACCTTAAAAGTCATTTTTTCATGTGTGCCATAGATTAGAGAAATGTGTAACAGCATTAACCTTCCTAAATTACAGTAAATGCTAGGTTGTATTACTTAAACTAATGCTAGTTGCAGCTTTTAGATGTTGGTGTGTCGTAGAGAAGAAAAGCATTTATAAGACCTTGTAAAGACAGTTACATTCATTACATTAGTTACAACTAATGGCATTTTTTCTTTCTTACTGCAGGATTCCTTGGGCCTGGAATGGCGCTTGCCTAGTCCTGATCCTATTACAGTTCCTTACCTCAGTCCTCTTGTGGTATGGAAAGAGCTTGAAAGCTTACTTGAAAATGAAGGGGATCATGCAATAACGGTGGCAGACTTTGTAGATCATCATCCCATTGTGTTCTGGAATTTGGTGTGGTATTTCAGGCGCTTGGACTTGCCCAGCAACTTACCAGGATTAATACTTTCTTCTGAGCACTGCAATAAGAACTCCAAGGTATGGAATCAGATAGGAAACACTCACATAGGAGAAATGGTTGTTTTCCCATATTGGAAATCATTAGATGGTTCAGTAACTCTTAGAAATGTGTCTTGCACTATGCTGAGCCCAGTCCTGAATTGATAAAGAATGTGTCAGCTGAAGGAAAATATTCAAAACTCTGGAATGTGTGCTCAGCAGTGCTTGTGGGGGGCCGGTGTTTAGCTCTTACTTGTCACACTGTAATTTGTGATCCTCAGTTTCAAGAAGGATAAGCTTCCAGTTAGTTTTGTTGCTATTTGAGTAGCTAAGCAGTAGAAGGAGGAAGTTTAGATTTTAGGACTGTAGAAAATAGGCAAAACACTCATTTGCCGTGTCACTGTTAATCCCGTTCAGATTTAGCTTTCTGTGGTTTTAATAGCAAAGCTTTTTACCATGAGGCCTAGAGATGTGAAGATATATGTTAAATACAGAACTCCTTTGTCATGACTTCATAATAAAATATCTTTGTGTGCTTTCTGCTGTTCAGATTCCACGGAACTGTATGTCAGAGGACAGTAAATATGTTCTTATTCAGATGCTATGGGACAATATGAAATTGCATCAGGATCCGAGGCAGCCTCTGTATATTTTGTGGAATGCTCAGAGTAAGTTTTGTTTCTCGTGGATTTTGGTGGCATTTTTTAAGAACAATTTTCATTTTGAGCAACTGAAGCATGTATGTTGAGAAAAGATGTCTTTGTGGATAGTTCACACAAGCTGCAATACTGATTTTTGATCATACTGCTTTTTGTCTTGCAGGTCAAAATCGCACTCTTTTGTTTGAGAGTGAGTGTTAAGTTTGGTGTTGCTATTCTCAGTTTGGGTGACTTGTTTTGGGGGGGAGGTTGGTTCTGTGCCTAGCAGTAAACTGCTTGAACAATTTTTAGTTTTCCAGCATTTCTGTATCAAATCACTGACTGGCATTGCCAGTGGCGGCTTCTTCTTTGGGAAGGGAGGAATGAAAGGGCAATACATTTCATTGATGCCATTCATCCACTTGGCTCATGTTCTTATTTTTAGAATTTGCTTACTCAGAGTTTTGTTGCTGGTGTTGGATCACACACCTGAAAATAGCTCATGGCCCATTGCATCTGTTGAGTTTTCTTATGTGCTTTTTGTGTTCTACATTGAAAATTTTTTTACTTGATGTTTTGTTCACTACATACATGTCAATAGTTTTGGTTTCTGTAGCCTTCCACCTTTTTTTAATAACTCTGTACTTGCTACACAGAGAATCTATTTATTCTTACAGCCTTTCTAATGTTTTTCAGCCCAGAAGTACCCAATGGTCCAGTTATTGCAAAAAGATGATGACTCCTTTAACCAGGAGCTCTTGAGGAGTATGGTGAAAAGCATTAAGATGAATGATGTGTATGGACCAATGAGTCAGATATTGGAGAGGCTCAACAAGTGGCCACATATTAAAAGACAGAGGTAAGACCACCAATGTGCCTAACTGGAGCAGTGTTGGGCAATAATCAGGTTATTTATGTGAATTATATTTTCCTAGTGTGTTTTGTAAAGAAAAAAGCACTGTTTTCCACCAGTGTTCTCAAATTTATCACTCTGGTAAGTTGTTTTTTTTTTTTTCTGGTAACTTTCACAAACTTAGTTTGTCCATTTTTTTTCTTTTTACTTTTTCCCTTTCCTCTCTCCTTTACAGCCACCTCTTTTTCTTACCTCTGAACCATGGGAAGCAGGGAGTGGGGTATATGTGTGTATATTTTGTTGTTAAATGTTGTTTATATATTACTAAGTGTTTTAAAATAAAACCCTACACTTGTTTCTAGGGTGTATGGGTATATTTGGGGTTTATTTTTAAGTCTTCAGTAGAGGACAGAAAAGGACCAAAGAAAGGTTGTCTCATATTTAGGAAGGAGATTTTTTCCATTAGCAGTGGAATTAGTGAACATTAATTCCTATGAATTTTCATTTCTTGCCTGGATTTACTGATTAATACTAGGATATACAACAGTCTTGTCAACAGCTGGAGCATTGACGAGGTGTTTATTTGCTTGTCTGCCTGCTTTTTCAAGCTAATGTGAAAATGCAGAATAGCAAATTCCTTGCCTGGTTAAATCTGGTGGAATTCGGTTGAGTGCTTAAGTGCATGTTTCTCTCTGCGTGCACTTGGTGCAACTTCCAGGGGACCTACCATGGGTGATGTCCATATATGGGGAATCCAGGGCATTCTCCAGAGCTCAGAAATGACAATATTTTGGAGGTACAATCAGGAATTATATTCAAAATGCATCTTTTTAACAATAAGTTATCTTTAAATGCTTCAATCCTTTTTTTAATAGAGGTTGTTTTGTGGTGTATCAGTGCAGTATGTAAACTGATTGAGCTTCTTACCATTTCAGGAGCCTTTACAGAGAAATACTGTTTCTTTCTCTTGTTGCCCTGGGAAGAGATAACATTGATATAGGTGAGTTCTGCCAACTATTTAAATGAGCACAGACGATGAATTCATGCAAACTTAGTTGTTCAGCTTCCAGAAAAAAAAATTCTGTAGATTAGATATGTGCCACTCTGGTAAGTGCCAAATAAAAAGGACTTTACAGATATTTTCTGCTGATAAATGCAGCTGTCCTGGCATTTGGGTGGTGTTTTTGAGCTCGATATCTAAAGTTGTTTTTTCCCTTCCTGCAGATGCTTTTGACAGAGAGTACAAAATGGCCTATGATCGTCTCACCGCTAATCAAGTGAAGAACACTCATAACTGCGATAGACCACCAAGCACTGGAGTGATGGAATGCAGAAAGATTTTTGGAGAACCATATCTTTAAATATACCTGGCTACAGAGGTGATATCTATGGCGTATCCCTGTGTAAAATAACCACTTCAGTCACAAGGAACATCTCAGTCTTCAGTGCTCAGGAACGTGCGTACGATGGACTGTGGCAGGAGGCCTCAGGAAATTCGGCCTGGCTACGGTTGTGGAGATGGACAGAGGGCAAAATGGGCCAAATATTATTTCCCTGTCCCTTGTCCTTTCTGCAAATCGGTGTGTGGAGAGGCAGGTTCTAAACAAAATCAGTTCTCTGACTTGGGACAACATATTACAGCTCCCTTAAAAAAAAATTAAGTAACAGGTGGACAGAAACAATGCACTGAAACTAATGTGAGCGAAGGAAATTCTTCAGAATCTATTGTTTACATAGAATATTCATGATGTTATGAAGAGCATACAAAATTGTATTATACATATTTTAAATTGTTTATAGTAAGTTGATATTTTTTTAATTTTTTTAAATTACTGGAGTGAATTTTAAATGAACTTGCTGCAGAAGCAATACAGTGCTTATTTTTTTTTGCAGTATACTGCTATTTATAGTAACTTGTCCAATTACTTTTTGGAGAGTGATTTGTTTTTAAAGCAGAATAGAAAACGTTAACCTTCACCTAGACAGTACTCGAGATCCAGGATTTCTCTCATGCGCACTTGGAAAATGTGTTACCACAGCAATCAGAAGGAAGGTATGGTAAATTTTGCAAAACTCTAATGAACACACTGATGTCTCTGTGAAACACTTCTGTAGAAATCTCCTCTTCCTCTCGTGTTCCCTTCCCTCCCCACTCCCTAGGAAAGGGAAAGCATATTGAAGAGTCCTATGGATTATGTTATGGAATCAGCCCATCTCAGCTGTTGGCATTTGTTAGTGTGGCCTCATTCCAGATGGGACATGGAGCAAATGCCAGTCTGCATTGAGTTCTCCATAAACACACAGTGCTCAGAGTCTCTGTGGTTTTGTTTGAAACACTCTCAGTACAATACCACATAATGCCAATCCAAAGCTTCTAACTCAAGTACATCCAGCAAACTTGCTACAGGGAATTATAGGGAATGTAACTTACTGGGGAATATTGTGCTTAGCTAAATATACTTGGAATGTTCAGTCTGTATTTCACAGTTGTTTGCAAAACAACTTTTTTTTTCTCTGAAGAAAACTGCTATATGTCCTTGTGGTGGAGTCACGGCTTTTGCCTCATGTTTTCTTGTTCTAGACATATGAAAAATGTTCTGTGCTCTCAGTCACATAGCAACTCCTCACCAGAAGGTAGGCTACAGGGAAAATATCAGAAGTCTTGCATGGAGGTGGGAAAACAGACATCGAACTGTATAAAACACCCTAAACAAATTAAATCATGCTTTAACAGATAGCTTTAAGTAATCTTAATGATTTTCCAATTCTAATTTCTTTTAGTTGTTGCTGTTATAATACTTCCAAATATTCAACTGTTACATTATATTTTGTATTGCAGTCTGCCTACCAGTAGGTGTTTTTAAAACATCTTTAGTTTGCAAGTATAATAAATCAGCAATATTTAGTTAGGCAGAAAGGTGATAAACTTTAAAGCTCACATTTACTTTATTAAGTGAAATAGAATGAGCCTTAGAGGCTTAAATGAAAAGTAATGCTGCTATGAAGCTTTGTAACCTCCTCCCAGACCTCTGTAAAGTTGTAAGCAGATGCTGCCCTAAGAAGGAAGAATTTAAAATGTGTAGAGCTGCAGGTATGTGCTAACAATAATTGCAGGATGTAGTCTTGGATACAGCTTCCATCGGGTAATGCCTCTTCTCTAACGTGCTGCTAATTATGTAGCTGACCTTTTTGAAAGTATCCCCCCACCTGAGGTGGAGCTAGCAATGCTACACTTACAACATCTTTCACATTTAATTTATTTTAATGATTTATGATGCTCTTTTGTACTGCCACACTTGTACAGTATCCCTTGTGCATGAAATGGAGCTCCTTTTCTCACCCAGGTACATGGTAGACATACCCTCTTCATTCCTCCGAACTATTGTGAAGTAAACAGGCTATTTTTGAACACATTCCCTGTAAGTACCCCTTAGTGTGCATCGCTGCTCTGCTCTGTACAGTAGGAATGCTGCATTACCATGGAAATCTTGCCTCCAGTAGTTGCTGTATTTAAGCTCACAGCTGGGTGTGCCATGGGGAGGGTCATGTTCCCAACTCCCTGCAGTTCTGTTTCCCATTTGCTACTGGGGCAGCCACTGTCCTATAGGACCTTCAAGCCATGAAAGGAGAGAGAGCAAGTGCTTTTTCCAGAGCTGCTGTGGGGCATTAGAGGGGCTGAGCTATGACCCAGCTTCTCACTCTGATTCTGGGGTGGCCGAAGCGCCGAGCCCAGTCCCCAGTCCAGGACACGGCGCATGTTAGTGCTGATGTGGGGGCAGCACTGTCACACGTGGCCCTTCCTCCATCTAGTCCCAGCCTCCTTGTAAGGACTTCCAACTGCCTCCAGACTTATAAACCCAATAAGTTTTACTTCTTTCCAATATCCCCCCAGTACTATCAGGTAGTGGATACTGCACTGGGAACAGGATTGTCTGTGCAGCCTTCACACAATCCCTCTGTTCTTGCATCCCCAGCGTGGCACTCCTGAAGCGTTGCTGATGTTAATTTGGGTGTGCTTTTAAATTACTATATCATGTAATAGCTCATCAAGTGAAATCATTATACTTAATGAATTGTTTTATAAAGTCTGTTGCAAGTCAGTCCACTGTAGAAATATATAAAAATAGAGTTGGAATAACAACATACTATAAGTGAGAAATTTTCCTCATTCAAGTCATAATGTTCCAAACGTATCCTGAGGTCATAATTTTTAAGCGTCATACAATTCAGTGTTGAAACAGTTTTCAAATCTCCCTGTCCTTTATTAGAAAAGCAATTGGACTATATTTTCCAATATCACAAAGATGAATAAATAAAATATTTGAGACATATTTTCAATTTAAAATTTTGTATGAACTGAATTTCCTCGTTTTGTGTACTAAATAGTGCTTATGTCCAAAACCTTAAATAAAGGTTTTAGATTTGCAGTGCAATATATATTTTGCTTTACTTATGGTTCCACTGGAATAATTATTGGAGATGAAATACTGAAATGTGAATAGAAACTGTGCTGTTTCTCTGACACTGCTGTGTCCTATTTGAGAAGGTTTGCTGTTGGTACAGTTACAGCCTGATGAATTTGACTTCCACTGGCAAATTAAATGATTTGTATCCCAAGAAAGAGAAAATTCCTGCATGTAAAATCTTTGTGTAACAAATGGGAGGTGCAAATAATAGTAATAGAGAGGGGTATTTCTGGATATTATCTCACTGGGATTTAAAAATGGTACTTTGTTAGTCTGCAAGCAGCACTTTTTAAATGAATGGTTGTAGATTTGTAAATATGTAATGTTTAAATTTTATTTACCAAAAACCAATATGTTGGATGTTTGCTTTGGTTTGTAGTTCCTTTAAAATATGCAAAGTCCATGTTCCCAATGTTAAGGTTTTTTTTCTGTCTCATCCAAAAAAAGAAGTTTTACAGTGAGTCAATAAAAAGCTTAAAAGCTTTCTGGTTATTTTCATTACTAGATGGATTAGAGTGACAGAAATGTCTGCAACTCTTAACCATGTTGTGTGCTCCCATGAGGTGTTAACAATAAACCTCTCGGGTTTGTTGTCAGTGGCATTTTTTCATCTTGTCTATGTAGAAGTCAGTGCTAACAAGAGGAACTAGTGCTGGTTAAATAATCTGTAACTGTCAGAGATTAGTGTCAGGATGAAAACAAACTCCCAGCAGTTCAACTCCTTGTAGTATTTGATTCCTGGCTTTAGTTTTGATTAGAGGTGATGTGCTATTCTAACCCCTGAGCCTTTTAGTCTCATTGCAGGAAGAGGTAAACCCAGATGACATCACACTTGTACTGGTGGCACTTCGCATGAATTTTAGGCACTGCACTGCAAGATCAGGTACAGATTTGAAAGGAGCTCAGTGCAGTTTGAGGGAGTTCATTGCTGAGCTGCAGCCTGTGTGTCCACACAGGGATTTTAAACAGAGCAGTTCCATAAAGGCCCAGCCACATCAGTCTGATTCTCTTCCACTGAAGTAAAAGTCACTCATTTCAGGGAGTTTGAGCAGTTCACTGGGTAATTTAGAGTGTGTTCCTGAAAATTTCCTATAATGAGTAAATATTCTGTGCTGAAAATCAGCTCTTGTAACTTCAGGGGATTGGCCCTAGTGAAAATTTGATGCATCTAAATTGTATCAGCCTTTCCACAAGCGCCTAAACGTGTGTTACTTGATATTGGTCATTTCAGTATCTGTTCTGATCCTAATGAAAAACATTAGAGGCTGACACACCACTTGAGACTGATTTATTTTTTAGCATGTTAAAGATACCTTATTTTCAGTAAGTTTGTTACAATTCTGGTTGCTTTTTTCAGCAGAACAACTGCTACTTCAACCATCTTTTGATGTTGCTGGATCCTCCCCTAGATCTTGAAGTGTCCACCTGTCATACAGATACTGGGCAGGATATTATCTTGTCCTCTAACATCACACTGATGATCAGAAACACAAAGTAGAGAGCAAACATGGTGAGCCCCAGTAATTTGTTCATTTTCCATTTACAGAGAGAGATGGAGATAATCACAAACAGGAGCATGAGGAAAAGGAGAACAATTGCACAAAACAAACCATTGCTGCTGACTGCCACGGGGCTGAGGCCATTGAAGATAGAAAAAAGGAACCAGGGAACTGGCAGGCTGCAAGGAAAGGAAAAGTAATTGAAATAAATGTTTTAAGGCAGTTCATTTTCTGCATCATAACTAAGCAATTTTTCCAAACTGTTACAGGGAAAAAAAAAGCATGATTGTATTCACTATAGCTCAGCATAAATCTAAACTGGATGTTGTTCCTGTCAAAACTGCATTTGGATAATGCTTGCACTATCATAATCCAATCCAAGAGTAAAAGGGGTTTGAAAATAATGCCTAAGAATTAAGTGCCTTGATGTGCTATAATAAAGAAATGTCCTGATGGTTTAGGATGGGAGATCAAGGCACTGATACTGACCTTCCCCAGGAGCTGAGTGTCTGAGTGATCAGATAAGGTTCCTGCCTGTATATCTTTGACATTAGCCAAAGATCTCTTGCATTTTTGTCTTGAAAAATTGGTAATTTTGTGTTGATTTAGAATTGGGTGAGGATAATGGGCTGAGTTATGACAGTTTGTCTTTCCTGGCTGGGTTTGGGTTGGGTTTCTTCAAAAGGAACTGGTTGCTCAGCTGCCCTTCATTTTAACTACAGCTAAAATGAAATTAACTGAGGTGTGTTTGGTTTAAAACCAGGTAACTTTGTGGTTCAGAAATGCATCTCTTAGCATTGACCTGCTACTCACCCAACAGTGATGTCGAAGATGTTGCTGCCCACGGAACTGGACACAGCCATGTCCCCTAAGCCCTTCCGTGCCACGATGACACTGGTGATGAGGTCAGGAATGGATGTGCCTGCTGCCAGTATGGTTAACCCCATAATTTCCTCTGATATCCCAATTGTTTCACCAACCTAATCAACACAAAGTTGGGTAGTGCAGTTAGCAATGGAACATGAGTATACTTGCTCTGTGCAGTGTTAGTGTTTGTGCCATGTTTGCGTTAAAATATTCTGAGTCCCATAAATGTGGCAGCATTTTCCCGCTTTATAGAATTAAAAATTCAATTTTACAGTGTCTGTTGATTCTGGATTTGCTCTATAGGGAATCTGACCACAGTGGTGCCAGCACCGAGCCAAGGTCAAAGTCAGCTACAGCACAATTTTCCTGTCCTCAGTCCTCCTCTTCTAGATGTTGTCTGCCTTTCCGAATTTAACATCAGCTCCGCAAGATCCAAGGGCCTTTGGAGATGACAGTCCTTGGATTTACGGCATGATCAGATTTACTGGGCATGTGCAATATATCACTCAATACAGACTGGGGGGCTGATCCTACAAGATGGAAGTATTAGTTCCCAGAATACCAGGTGAACATTAAGACTGGGGGAGTGAAGATCATTTAGCAGCCTCCAGAATCAGAACCTATATTTTCCTGGAATTTTAATTAGGTAATGGATAATTATGTTCTGCACAGAAACATTAATCAATGAAAAGTCAGAATTAAGATAAATCTTGATAGTACTTTTCCTTTCACTGATGCACAAACTCCCTTGGAAGTTCTCAGAAAAGAATGAATCTTTGTAAAATCAAAAATTCCCGTTTGGGTTTTAACAAAACAAAGTTTCTACTGTTGTGATAGATGACTGCAGCTGTAATTCATCAGATAAAATGCCACAGTAACACTGTCCCCTCTCTCCATCTACTTGTTCTGAAATGGTGATTTGCAGAAAGAACATAAGCCTCTTACCTGGTGAGCCCACCACACCATGAGGTAAGAGAATGCAGCAATCCAGAGGATGGATCCAAAAAATGTGATGACAAAGAATTTTTTTGACTCCTGTTGAAATCAAGTTTGAAAAGAAAAAAGAGACGTTTCAGGGAAGTTAATAGTGCCCATTGAAAACTATTCACCTGAAACACTTCACTGCAATTGATTGCTTTAACTTGGACCCTGGTCTCTGTTTGCTCTGTTTTTCAGCTTGATTAGGTGACCTGTAGTTGCTAGAGTTTGTGGTTTACTAAATAAAGTCTCTGGGATGACATTACACTGCAGCTGGGGCTCTTGTCCCACTCCCTGCAGCACTAACAGTATTTCAACTATGCAGACTCCAGACATGGAAAAATGGACCCAGGGACTCTTGCCTGGAGGAAGTCTATAGCTTAGTTAATGACTCCAGTAGCAGAAGGAAGATAGATTCTTACCGAGTTTCTGACATCAGGCAGAGTGCTCCAGAGAGGAAAGACAATGGGAAAGAGGAAAAGGTAAATTGCTTGTTTCTTCCTTGATTCTGGCCAGTCCAGAGATAAGGGCTCATCGTTTTCATCACCCTCTGTGCTGTCACCATCGCTGTCCTCCTGGCTCTCAGAGCTGCTGTCTGAGGTGTCACTGCTTGACGGAGGCTGTACGTCAGGATAAAAAATCAAAAAGCCAATATGTTTTCACACTAACAAGGAGCTGCAGTTACTCACCATGGCCTCACCTGAGCAGAGCTCACATTTGTAACCTGCTGAGGGAAGCCACAGCTCTTGTGGGACAGAATCCAGGCACACCTCCACCCCAGTACCTGTGTATTGTTAACTAATTGGCATCCATTAACTATAACTACCTTCTAGACACAAATTAAATATTTTATATCCTTGAAAAACCTTTTCTCATCAGAACTGCCAAATTACATCACCTGAAAGGGATTTGGGGAGCAAAACAGAACAGTCTGCTGGTGAGCACAGGACAGGCAGGTGCTCTTATTTTCCCTTACCCTGGAGTGCCCTCTGACCACAGAAGAGTCATTTGAGGGGACAATACTATCCAGTCTCAGTTGGTGTCATAATTTGGACCCAATTTGTGTTTGTAAGAAAAAATGTTTCAGCCAGCATCTTAATAAATCACTACACACAGAGCCTATTTATAGATGCCAGTGACATGGGTTGGGTCCTGCCCCAACAGCTCTGGAGAGGGAAGAAAGAAAGTACACGTGAAGGTCAGCGTGGATGGGCACTTAGTGCCTGTGCTCCTGATTTTGATACCTGTCCATCCTGTGGCACATCTGCCTTCTGTGTGTCTTTGCTGGGCTCTGAGTCACTGGCAGGAGTTACCTGGACGGTGCTCGGTGCTTTCTTTTCCTCTTCTACAAAAAGCAATAAGAAGGAGTTCTGTTTTCAGTCATCTTGGATGGGTGGTCACCATATCAGGTGGTCACCTTCCCTGTGACCAGCAGGAGCTCTGATCTCCCTACCACAATGGTGGCATTTCAGGTTAAACACCCTGAGATTGCTTAGGTTTGTTGTGTGTCCTCCCTGACTCCTGTGATTGTGTTTGGTAAATCTGGGCAGAATTTGGCCCACCTGGAGTAGAATGACATTTTGATGCTCCCCTGACCTTCCATCCAGAACTGCTGTAAGGGGCGCATGTGTAACAGGGAAATGCTAATTACCTCATCTGCAGCTGACTAACATTTCTTGGTTTTTTTCTGGATTCTGAAGATTATATTAAAACCATCCGTAAAACTCAGAAAGGATGTAAAGGTTTGCTTTTCAGATCCCCCCCTGGCACCCCCTTCCCAGCAGAGCACAGCATTCTTCAGGGACCTGATATTCTTCAAGGCTTCTGAGAAATGACCAGGATGTGCTGCCAGACTTTAATCCCTGATCATTTGGTGGTTATTCAAAAGCAAATAGGAGGAAAGTGCTGACACATACAAGGAAGTAACTGCAATGTCCTGCTGTTCCTGAATTAACCTGCATAGCCAAGAGGAACACGGAAACCTCTGTGGAAATAGAGTAGAAATATGGATAACACGGAGCAGAGGTGAGGGAGTGAAGTCAGTGTGGTGCTTATAGCACGCACCAAAAATTTACTTGGGTTTTAAACAGTTTTTTCTCAAGTTTGGGATTCATTCACCTGTGTGAGGCCGTGTTGGGAGGTGCTCGGGTGCCTATGTTGTGTGGAGCTGGGATCTTCCACACAAAAGTTTCTTGTTATTCAAAATCTGCAGCCTTGCTGGCAGCACAAGCCTGTGTGTCAACAGTGACAGAGAAAGCCCAAAAAAAACATTAAACTGACAGAGGGCAGATCTAGGTTAAATGTTAGGAAAAAATTCTTCCCTGTGAGGGTGGGAAGCCCTGGCACAGGTTACCCAGAGAAGCTGTGGCTGCCCCTGGATCCCTGGAAGTGTCCAAGGCCAGGCTGGACGGGGTTTAGAGTACTCTAGGATAATGGAAGATGTCCCTGCCCATGGGAGGGAGTGGGGCTGGATGGTCTTTAAGGTCCCTTCCAACCCAAACCATTACATGATTCTGTGATTATATTAAAGGAAGGATGCACAGGTCCTTGGAATTGCTATAGATGGGAGTCAGTGCAGCTTATTTCCTCTGGAGCAACCTTCTGTGCCCTTCTGCAAGTGTGTGAAGGTACTTTGTTTTAACAAACACCTCATTTGCACGGTCTACCAAAGACCAGCAGCACCCAAGTGCTATCTGCAATGGTCTGATTTCCCTCCTGCACTGTTCCCTGGCCATTTCCAGTGCATCCTTGTATCTCTCCCTGCCCGGACGCTGCCTCACTAACAGCTCCGCTGGGGATGGCTGTTCCTGCCTGCGTGCATCGATTGATTTCTGCTGCATTGTTACAGCAGTCATCTGTAACCAGTAATAGCACAAAATTTGTGTTAGACCCCAGTGTTTCTTTGCCAGCCCTCGGGCTTTTTGTGCTGGGAAGGTGAGGGCTTGCTGTGCAAAACAAAGCAAACGGCACTGGCTCTTCCTGCACTCACCTGGCTGGGAGCCTTGTCCTTCCAGGGTCTCAGCCTTGGCCATGTTCCTCAGGATGTCAACCCTGTCTTTAAATTTTGCTGTGGGCGAGAGAAGGACACAGTCATCAGGGGCTGTCACTACAAAGCCCCCCTTGACCTGCCTCCCCGACACACACATGCTCTTGCCCCCTTCCTCTTGCAGGGGCTGCAGCCAGCACTTCCCCAGGAGTTGTTCTGGCTGTGACCCCAGTTTTTGGCTGCTAGTTGGTCATAGCTGTTGTATTTAACTGCCTAGTGCTACAGCAATTACACCAGCAATTTGACATGGTACTAACACCATCCTATTTAAAGACAGTCTAGAGGAATGAGAAATCCTTTCTGGGTCAGTAATACAGAGGATATCTGTACTTCATAGGAAGAAAATGCAGAAAGAACAGAGGAGGAGTTTTGGTGCAATATCATCTTTTTCCCAATGGACTATTGATTTTTTTCCGCGCTAGATTATGTGCAAACTAAAAATGACACCTTCCTCCTGCCATGTGGCTGCTGAAGAGGCTTTAGGGTGCTGCTTACAGCCTGGGGACCTGATGGGAATGGAAAATAAATACCTTTTATGTTCCAGTTCCCTGAAAAATTATTGCTTTTTCTAAGTATACACAAGTGTCTCCTGCTCCTGGTATCCAGGTTCAGCATGGTCCAGGCTGTCTGAGAGATGATCTTCACCAGCACAGGTCTGCTGCTCTATTTCTGGGACTGCCGAGGGCTTCTTCCACTATAAACCAAGCTCTGCTCTACTCTACTGAGCTGCTTTTTTAGTGGTTTACAGTGAACTGTGAAACTGTGTGTCTCTATAGTTGTTTTTTGCTCAAATATCTTACTGCTGATTCTCAGAGAAAGTGAACAAGAATGGGTTCAAAGAAAAGTCCCATTTTGCTCTAATCTATGTCCTTTGTTAAGCTGCACACCCAATGACTGAGGGTCACTGGATTTGCTTGTGGACAGTAGCCACAAGGAATTGGCCAATGCTGTGCTTGGCTTGTGTGCAGGGCTGTAAATTAATTTCCTCTGAAAGTTTTATCACACTGATCTAATCTACTGTGCTGTTGACTATGCACCCAGAAGGTGCTGTTGTCATTTGCCTCAAGGGCAGGGCCCTGCCACTTTATTAATCAGAGTGACATTGAGATAATAGAAATAGCAGGTCCAGCCATTTGAGCAGAATTACTGTTCTGAACTGAACCTTCTGAAAATCAGTAAATTCTGGTGTATGCCCAATAACGGGGCCCAGCTCAGACATTAACACCTCAGGGGACAAGTCCTACTCTGGTGAGATTCCTGCTTCTGTCTGACAGAAACATCTTTCACCAACCAGGATTTCCACTGAGCAGTGGAATGGCTGGACTGAGATGAAATGATCATGAAGTAACAGAATGGTTGGAGCTGGACGAGACCTTAAAGGTCATCCAGCCCCACCCCCTCCCATGGGCAGGGACATCTTCCATTATCCCAGGGTGCTCTAAGCCCCATCCAACCTGGCCTTGAACACTTCCAGGGATCCAGGGGCAGCCACAGCTTCTCTGGGTAACCTGTGCCAGGGCCTCCCCACCATCACAGGTAAGAATTTCTAATCTAAATGGTAATTTATTCTCCTTTGAAAGGCTGGCTGGGACTCAAGAGCCGGACTGTTCCATCCTCCTTGTCAACTGAAGTTCACTGGAGGGGATGTGAAGTGTTTCACTTCCTTCTCCCTGTGCTTGTGCACAAGCACATCCCTCAGTGCAGGGGCGACCTTTTGCTCCCAGTCTCCTCTAAGCAGTGGGCAATGCATCCTTCTGTTTGACTTTTCCCAGAAGCTGCTGCAAAAGCTCCTGTCAGCAGGGTCAGGGCAGTCAGGCTCAGGCTGAGATTATGGAAATTTAAGCTGCTGGCTCGCTGCCCTCAGCCAGGCCACAGGCTGGGAGTGCCAAGTGGAACCTGGGAGCATCTCTCTGTCAGGATAAACAGATTAGGCCCAGGCCACTGTCCAGTTCTCATGAGATCAGCCTCATTTAAAAGGGTGTTAATTCCTTTGACACACAATTCCTGCAGGAGGGACTGAGACTGGAGGCAGAACTGGCTCTAAGCTGGCCAGATCTGCATGTCAGCATGGGGAGGAAGGATGTCCGTGAGCTCAGTCCATTCTGTTCTGGATTAGCTGTGCAGGGCAATGTCCCTCTCAGTCCCCTGGGGCATTCACTGCTGGCAACTCTGTCCCCTGGGCGGAGAACGCATGACACAGGGCATGTCTGTGTCCGGTGGCCCTGAGATGTTCTCCAGGAGAATTCTTGTTCTGTGAATTGACAGCATCCAGGATGGACTTCAGGTAGCAGCTGAGCTTCTACCTTGAATTTGGCTCTTACATTTAATTCACTCTTTGGCACTAGTATTCAATCCAACAAGATTCACAACACAATCAGCAGGGAGGATTTTTTCTTTACAATTTGGCATGAACCTGAAGGATTTGGAGATTCTGCTGTCTAAAAGTGGAAATATAAAATAAAGGTCTTTCAATTCCTTTTGCCCCTTTGTATCATGATTCTCTTACAACAAATGATGGAATGCTAATGAAGCAAGGAGAAGCTGTAGCTGCCTTCAGCCTTGTCCGGCCTGCAACAGTGCCCAATGCTCTGGTCTAATTTCCAAAATCATTACCTTGTTAACTGGGGCATAGTGAGGGCAGGCAGCTCTGAGAACCTCTCTGCTGGAGCCTTTTGCTTCATTCAAAAAGAAATGTAGGTTTCTGCCTTTTTCTCTGTGTGACTAGAGTTTGAAGAGTCTGATGGTAAGGCTAGAGGTTCAGAAATGAGAGGGTTCCTGAGCATTTCCAAAATCCTCGCTCCCTTTAATTCCCCAGCAGTTCCCTCTGGTGTGTAATGGGATGATCTTGAAAAGATCTCATGCTCTTCTTCTACTCACTTTCACAGAAAGTGGGGAAAAGGACAAAACAAAAAACTTGCTAGAAATTCCTAATTTAAAAAAAGGCACATTGAAAGTAAAAAGTTCTGTCAAAAATATAATTCAGGATGAAATGTGAATATTGGAATTTCTAAAGTAAACATGTAGTCTCCCTGGAGACAGAGAAAAAGACTTAAGTAATGATACCTTCCTAACACAAAAAGGAAAAAAACACATTCTGAACTCAAACCACTCTTCAACTGAGAAATTTTGTTTCACACAAGGGGTGTTGCAAGTTTGTGTTTCAGACTTATTCTGTATTTCCAAGACCTCTGCCCCTGAAATTTGGTTTTGGAGGCCCAGCTTTTCTATGTTTCGTACCTTGCTGCCCTGAAACCACTTCCGTGCTGCCTAAATAAAAAGCGAGGGCAGCAGAGAGAAGGAAACCCTACAGAATCCTAATTGCAGTAGGTTCAGTGAGGAACTGCTGAGCAACTGCTGGCAACCTTTTCCTTCTGTCGAGTGTTCATTACCACAGCCTCTAAGTGCTGATGCTACAGGCCTTGGCAAGAAGGAACAAGGGCCCTTGAGGAAAGATAAATTGCTTTGGGATCATCTTTTATGTGGCAGCCTAATTACAGAAATGTGCCTGGTACAGACAGTGCTGCACACACAGCAAAGGGAGGGACTGTATTGGTGATCCATGGGAACCAGGCATAGCTGTCCCCAGGGTCCCACAGGGCTGCAGAGCTGTTAACACATATATAATATGTTAACACATATATAATATATAACATAATAGGGAACTATTAACATATCAGAACACAAATCCTGATATGCCTTGGCAAGTTCAAATCCTTTTTCAGAGCCATCCTCAGGATGTCATTTCATCTCTTTGGCCAAGCTCCTCAAGGCACTTAGGTTTTTTAGTCCATGCATAAATTCCTTTTCTCCAGACTTTCTTTTCTTCAGGTAGGAATTTATCAGGGTCAGGAGTATCTCCTGCAAGACACACTGGCTCCTTGATTTTGAGTGCTGAGCTGTTGTAATACAGTAATTTTATTGTTATATTTTATAAGGCGCTGTCTCTGTTCTCACAGTCTTGAGTGGAGCAGGCACGTACGTGGGACAGAGGTTTTGCCATTAACTCAGTGGCGTTAGTAAAGTAAAGGGTCTAGGAAATAAAAACCTTCTGGAGAGGCTGTGCCCATCCCGGCACAGTCCCTGCGGTATCAGACCCAAATACACACGGCCACACTCCCATCTAGTGGCTGCCGCGCACACAGGAACTCACACCCTGCCGGGCCGCCGGCAGAGGCTTAGGCTGGATATCAGGAAAAATTTCTACACCCAAAGGGTTCTCAAGCCCTGGCACAGGGAGTCACCAACCCCAGAGAGATTTAAAGGATGTGTAGATGGGGCACTTGGGGACATGTGGCCTTGGCAGTGCTGGACTTGATGGTCATAAAGGTCTTTTCCAACCTAAATGATTCTGTGATTCTATGTAATGGGTAGGGAAGGTCTCTGAGAGAAGATCCAAGCTGGTCCCCCAGACCTGTTTACTCAGTATTCACAAGGCCTGGGAACAACAGCCTCGTTAGCAAGGACAGTGACTCACAACTGCACGGAAACTCCCAGCAGCCTATTCTGGGCTGAACTGGCTGGGGCTTTCCTTCGCCTGGGCTGCCAAACTCAGCCCCCCACAACTCTCCTGCTGACAGACCCCAGGGTTTCCACCAGGGCACCAGCCTGGACCAGAAAGCCAAGCTTGTGGTGGCCTGGGGTGGGGAGATACTGCACAGGGACATTTAGAGGTGTGGGAAGGATGAGAAGGTGCTGGGAGGTCTCTAAGTGGCATCAGCCCCTCAATTCTGGCACTTCCTGATGCTCAAGGCAATGGCATATCCTCTTGGAAGGTTTTGGGTCTATCCTGGTGCTGTTGATACAACCTTTCGGGGGCACAGGAGGCAAGGAGCAAACCCTGATGCGTCTGGCTCTTGTTAGGCTACTGTTCGTAACACATTGGGTGCCTTCACTGGAATCTGTCAAAGCAGCCACTGATCTGCTTTGCTGTCCTCATCCAACCTCCTTTCTTCCCTCGATCAGTTTGTGCAGCTGGGATTCTGATCTGGAGAGTCCTCTTTGTAACCTCTGTGAGGGACACTAGAGGTGTTGATCTGCTTAGCTTCAATCTCTCTTTGAATGGGCAGCAGATAATCTCTTTAGAACAAGTAGGGCAGTGGAGGGGTGGGGCATGTGCTGAGCTAGGAAAGAAAACCTTAAAAATGTCTTTTTTTAATGTGCTTCTCTATTTCTTGGAAAAGGAACCTCCATGGTGTGATTGGATTAAAGTTAATATAAAGCAGTCTGTTAAAAGGCTGTGTACAAAGACCCTGGTCTGTCTGGAGATGAGGCTTCTTTGCACCCTGAGCAGTTTAAAAGAGGTCTTGGACCTGAGCTGGTCCCTCCCTGGCCCTGGGGAGCTGCCCACTGCCTGCACAGTGCTGTGGGCATGCTTTGCCATGGTAGTGATGATACCATAGCAGTGCAGGTGGGCTTTTAGAGGTGTCGGTCTGAATCACATAGAATTGGCCTCACCATCATGATTAGAATCTCAGCTGGGATTTTAACTATTTCAAAAAGACAATTCTTCAAGGGTTTTAACCTCTTTTTCTGCTGATGTTTCAAGGCTGGGATTAGGTCTGAGCTAAGAAGAGGAAGATGGGACATGCTGCGGAACAGAGGAAGCCTGTAACTCAACGTTTGACGACCCTGCAGTCGGAGAGACAGCAGAGATGAGAGACAGGACTGACTGTCACCACTTTCAGGGACCCCAGCAGCAGCAGCTGCCACCATAGCAGTAACTAGCTTGGCACAGGAAAAGTAGATATGGCAGGACCAAAACATGAAGTGTTTGTCCTTGCCAGCCACACAATCAGAAGGGACACATCCCACCGCCATAGAGCTCCCCTCACCAGACACTATCTGTGATGCTCAGCTGCATACCAAGGGTGAGTTGCTGACCCTAAAATACTGATTGTATTCCCAGTTAAACCACTCAGGGCTGTGAACCCAAGGCCCTCTGGTGTGGAACATCCACTCACCTTCTGCCAGGGGGTCCAGGGTGTAGATCATGAGCTGGAAGATGGTGCCGCGCATCTGAGAGTTATGCAGGGAGGCCGAGCTGCTGCCCCGCTGCAAGGCTGGCCCAGGCTGTGGGAAGGCACAAAGCCAGTCAATTCCAGCTTCCTTGTCCACTACATCAGACAGGGCCTCTCCAGGCCATAGGGCAGCAATTCAACAGCAGCAGAGGAATGAGCTGTTCAGTGTTTGCTATGAGGATCCTGCCAGCCTCTGCTATGAGAGCCCAGGAGGAAATTTGGCCACGAAACCAGGTAAGAAGACTCACTTTCTGAATTTCTGTATGCCTGTTTATAGCAGAGAATGAACAGCACTCTTCTAGTTAAATCCACCCGGGAAGCCTGAGCTGTCTCCTAAATTTTATGAAAATTCCTTTAAGGACAGGCCTCAGCCAGGTGTCCTCTTAAGCAAACTGTGACCGTTGTGCCTGATATGATACAGGCTTTGGTCCAGGTTTCTTGACACAGGAGTTGACACCTTTACTCATGACCTGACATGGGGAGAGGTTCAAAATACAATGACTTCAGATCCCTGTAAAGTTGCTTAGACCTACCTGCAGCTTCCTCACATCTGTTGGCTTCATTGTTCCATCATCTGCAACTGCCCCAGTGCTTGTCTGCAAGCAACGAAGAACAGAAATGACCAATCACCTCTGCTGCTTCAGGATCTAATGATCCTTCAGGCTGCTGCCTGTGAGGAAGGGGGACAGCTGACACAAATGCCCATGGATGCTACCGAAAGAGCCAAAGCCATGGGCCTCCTTAAAACCATTGGCTTCTGAGAAAAACAGAATTCTACCTACAGCTCCCCAGTGAGGATGCGGGCACCTGGGGGCAGAGTCACAACTGATTCCTGTAGCTACAGACAGACCCAGACTTCATCCCCAAACATCTGTATCCTTACTCATTTTCCAGCAGAGTGAAGGTGCAAAGGGGGATTTTTTACAGTAATTAGCATTACTTTCCATCACTTATAATTTCTGTGATTTAATTTTCCCAAGGGATAGGTTCAGCAGCTCTCTGTCATGCTACTAAATGTTAATAAGAGTTCTCTGTAAACTTCAAGTGCAGGGCTGGATTCAATTTGTGATGCTTGGTGATGTCCACAGTGATGTGAGTGTGTCACTGCCATATTCTTGCACATGTATCCCACTGGAATGTAACACAGGAGCTTTCAGGACTCCCAGCCATGAGCACTGGCTGAACAACAAACCAGAAGCAGGAAAGAGAAGTAGTTTCTTGATTCTGCACCACTTCAACTATCCTCACTTTCCTCATCTGCTTCCTTCCTTTCCTTAAATGATGTGGAGTGCCAGGATCAGAAGGCAAAGCAAGCTTGAGGGCCAGGGACACATCCAACTAGCATAGCATGCAATGCCAGGGGACAGTTTGAAATCTGGTGGCATGGAATTGGGTTTGGGCACTTCAATCTGATTGCCAAATGCTGCCCAGGAGAGCTGGCAGTGGTTGCTAAAGGCTGCCAGATGCCTCTCTGTGCTGCTGATCAGGTAATGAGTGATACCACCAGCATCCCAGCAACCCATATGGCTTCAGAAAGGGAAAAGAGAATTTTCCTCCAACATCTCTCAGTTGCAAGAGGCTGGGACAGAAGCCTTTTCCCCCCTATTTACCAGAATTGTCCAACCTTATTCCCAGACCAAGAATGTGTTCCTGCAAGTGTTCATTCTGAAATTTCTTTACAACAACCAAGTAAGCAAAATTCCACACGTCTTTGAAAGCACATAAGCAACCACAACTGAGACCTTTAGTAATTGCACAAGTAGAACTCCCTTTTAGTGAGTTCTCCAATCTCTTAGAATCTCTGTCTAGTTTGCATTTCCCTCATTTTAAAACCATAATTATTGACCAGTACCTGTATTCTGAGGTTCAAATATGTGCTTTGTGAAGGAGATGCAGTTTTTCTTTGTGGTTTACCTTAGAAAAAGTTACTTCCAACTTGCCCTCTGAACTCTAATGACACCAACCTTCTGCATATGCTCTGCTGATGCTGCCTGCACAGCATTTGACTTCTTGTTGAGCTCCTGCTTCACCCATTGCTCTAGGAACACGTTCTGTTTCATGGTGTACACGTATGTGGCATAGGCAGTCAGTAAAAGGAGGCTTTCCCACCAATCAATGACACTGTCTAGGAAAAACAGGATGAGCATCAGTAAGTCTACAATGTAGAATGAGATGTCTCTAAATAAGGGCCACCATGTCAGGTGGAGTATCTCCCTTGAGAAGAGGGCACAGGTGCCAACAACAAAGAGGATATTAAACACTGCTGAGCCCACAATGGTACCGATGCCGACATTGCTGTGTGAGATGAAGACACCTATGAGGGAGGTGAAGAGTTCCGGTGCTGATCCACCTGCTGCCATGAAGGTGGCTCCAGCCACATCTTCAGAGATCTGCAACTTCTCAGTGATCACTCCCAAAGCAGGGACAAAATACTCATCACACACTATGGCCAAGGCCACAAAAACATACATTATGCCAAAGATGTGAAGTACAACCCACCCTTGCCTGCGTTCTTCCACACTGAATAGGTCCTGGGGATATTCTCCTTTGGACTCATAGGGTGGTTTTTCATCTTGGGAGCTTTCACTGGCATTTTCTTGCTGTGGTGTTGTACCCACTGATGTAGTGACTGGCACAGCTGGCTCAGGATCCACATAGATACAGTGCCTTATTTTGGGTGCTGTGGCATTGCCTCTTACAGCAGTCTTGTTGCTGGGGAGGTCCCTGGAGGTCACTTTGACAGGGTCTGTGGGTTGGGGGACTCTTTGTGATGCTGGAAGGGCAGAGGGGCTGAACTGGAGCTGGCAGAAAGAGAGGACCAACACTATGGCAAGCAAGAAAAGGATTCGGTTCCTCTGTAGCCGCCTCCTCTGTGGTAAATGCATTTCCTAAAGGTTCAAAACTCAGAACTCAGTGTCCAGAAGCCACTGAAGACTTCACTTGGTCAGCAGTTTGCTGATCTGGAGCATCAGGATTGGAACTGCACAGCACAATTTCTAGCTGATCTGGAGCATCAGGACTGGAACTGCATGGCACAAAATGAGGAATCCTGCAAAAGAAAATCTGGTGTGAGAAACAAAGTACTACAACTTTCCACCATTTGGGCAGCAAGACTTCACTGACTGCTTTTCTATTATTCATTAAAAAGAAATTAACTTCAATGAGTAACGAGACATCTAGATCCAGGTTTCAGTCTATTTTTTTATATATGACTGTAGGCTATGCTGATTAATAGTCATAGGTTTGGCTTAATAGAGAGGAGTTGGCTGAGACAGTCCAATCCAAGCTGAATTCTGATCCCAACAAATGCCCATATCCAGGAGCTGTTAAGGATTGTGCTTTTACTGCAGTCCAGTTGTTATTCTGTAATATTATAAACTGGGTCAGTGTTCTGCAGGAGGAGAAGATACGGCTTCTGTCAAGGAACCAACTTTAAATTGCTAGAAATGATGCTCTGAAGACAAGACCAAGCTGTATAAAACTCCCTCCTAAACCAGTTATTCACCAAAATAACCTCAGCAGGAGGATTGAAACTGGTTTAGAGTTCCCAGTGATGCTGCTCTGTGGCTTTCCAGCCTTTCAGTCCCCAGGAAACCATCCAAGGAAGGGTAAGTTTTTTCCTTCCGTTTGAGCAGAGCACGAGGAAGATGTGGTTCTAGTAAAACTGGGAGTGCTGAGCAACCATTTGTTTCTATGACTACATCTTTTCAGGACTTTCTGTAGAAATCAGAACTGGCAAAGTGGAATTGTAATCATACCTTTTATTGGGGGGTAATTAGCATATCTTGCATAATTATGTGAGCAGCATTTAGAAAAGGAGAGAAATTGTAAATGCCAGAGTGACAGTGCCTGCAGCTGTGACAGCACGGAGACAGGGGTTGGACAGGGATGGCCTGGACAGAATTTACCTTTCAGTACTGCTTGAATGTTTTACCTTAAATGGACATTCTTCTTGGATTATTTTTTTCCTCAGAGTGGGCATGTTACATTATTCTTTAGCTGGATGTGAATCATAGTTTTCTAAATCATTCTCAGGTAAGCTCTTCATGCAAGTTATCACACACTTACCCTCTTGCATAACACCCAGGGAAGTTATCAGCCTAAATTTCTTGCAAAACAGGCAACGTTAATTTAAACAGTTGGGAGGATCACTAAGGCAACAGTAATAGAGGGTCATGGGAGTACCAAATAAACAGATGAAACAAGCTTTGCTTTTCATACGTAAAAAGAACATAAACATGCATGTGGCAGAACATCGCAATAGGTATAACAAATTGCACATTATGAGAAAATCACTCTCCCTAACAAAGATAGGAGAGTTAAAAGGATGGCACAGAGAGGACACAGACGTATGCACACAATCCTATTTAAACACTGGTTTTACTTCTCCTCTCCAAAATGAGCTGCTGAAAAGCCTTTTTGCAAACAGAAAGACATCCGAAGCTAGGATCAGTTCTAAGAGCTCTCCAACCTTTCACAGTTCCTGACCAGAGGAATTGTTTCTCTAGTCTTGTAAGTCTAGGTCAGCTCCTGATAAACTCCTGTCTCAGTCACACGAGATCCAATGCAATCAAACAAACCTCTCCAGCCTACCTTCCAAAGGTTTGTCCAGGAGAAAGGGGAGTTCCAGGGGTTGGGTGTAGTGCTGGAAACTTCTTTGGTACTGAACAGCCAGATGGGAGATGCTGTTGCAGAGAGACGCAGGTGAAAATTTTCACAATGTCTCCTCTGCTGGTAGAGTCCTAAAACAAGAGCGGGTCAGGTGTGAAGGACATGTTAGTGGGGGAATAGCCAATCCCATTTAATATGCACAGCCCCTAAGAAGATTAAATAGTATTGTATAGATTTGGGTCTATCTCTGAAGCCAACACCTTTGTCTGCTATCACAGGTTATTCTCAATGTGAGGGCAGGTGATTATCCCCTTCACAAACTACTGGATTGAAGCAGTAGCCGTGGACAAGGATCACCCTCACGGCACTGGCAGGGGGTAAATCACACATAGAAACACTTTTAAACAAGGCACATGGAGCTGCATTTTGAAGCATCTCTTGTGGCTGACAGGCCAGATACCAGACAAGCAGCTCTGCTGGCCTTTGCCACAGTATGTATCTACTTTGCAATGCCAGAGGGAGGTTTAAAACTCGTTGTCTCCTGGAAGAATTCCTCAGGCCCTGTGCCAGGAGCACCAAGGAAAAGGGAGGGAGCAGGGACCTGCTGGGCACAGCAACCTGGGGATGGTTCTTGTGACTCTTCTGTGGCACTGATATGGTGCAGCTCCACAGGGTAGGAATTAACAACATCCCTGGCCAAGGATTTAACAGCCACAACAATCTAATCATCAGATTTTTCACAGGTGAATTAGAAAATTATGATTTGATTTTGGGTCCTTCATGCCAAGAAGGACACTGAGGGGCTGGAGCATGTCCAGGGAAGGGAACGGAGCTGAGGAAGCAGCTGGAGCACCAGGAGCAGCTGAGGGAGCTGGGGGGGGGGGTTCAGCCTGGAGAAAAGGAGGCTCAGGGGGAACCTTCTGGCTCTGCACAGCTCCCTGAGAGGAGGGGGCAGCCGGGGAGGGGTCAGGCTCTGCTCCCAGGGAACAGGGACAGAACAAAAGGAGATGGCCACAAGTTGCACCAGAGGAGGTTTAGGTTGGCTATTAGGGAAAATTTATTCACTGAAAGGCTTGTCCAGCATTGGAACAGGCTGCCCAGGGCAGTGGTGGAGTCCCCATCCCTGTAGGGGTTTAAAAGCTGTATGGATGTGGCACCTGGGGACATGGCTTATGGTGGCCTTGGTAGTGCTGGGGGAATAGTAGGATTTGATGATCTTGGAGGGCTTTTCCAGCTCAACTATTCCGTGACTCTATGACAATTTTAAAGCAAACTGTTGTCTGAACACACAATTTCGGGAATACATCACTTTTGCACTGGAGTTTATTGCCTCTCGCCCCACCTCACTCCCACACGTATAGAACTGGGAGAAGGAGCCGCACTGCCCAGCCGGGATGCTTATCCATAAACCCTTCTCCACGCATAGCGGTTTATTTTATGTGGGCACCACATTCCCACATCATGGACATCCAACTTTTCCGCTTCCCGTGCGGTCTCAGCCCTCATGGGCTTCGTGAGGCGCGGCCCTTCCCGCCCGGGTCGCGCGTTCCGGGGGGACGCTTGCCGTGACGGACGCATGGCGGCGCGGCGGGCCGGGGGTGTGCAACAGCATTTCCCTTCCGCTGCCCTCCTCCCAGCCCGCAGCCGCCGCACAGCCCGGGCCATCCCGGGAGCGCTCCGGGGAGAGGCCCCGCTGAGGGCGAAGGGTTGTAGGGAGGGCTGGATCCCTGCCGGACCGCCCTCGGAGCGGCGGGGCTGCGCCCTTTCCCCAGCGAGGCTCAGCTCCTGCCGTCTCCAGGCCTTGCTCTGTACCCGGCTGGAAATGCTGTGTGGGGTTCACCGTGCATTCACTTAATCTGTGCTCAGTCCCACGTTTTGAGGGGGAAAAGGGTAATTGTCGCTTCTCCACGGGGTGAGCGTGAAGTGGCTCCACAACTACAGCTTTGGTAATGATTTGTGCCTTTTCCTCCCGCTGCAGGCAGGTGATCCCGGCTGATCCCGTCCGTGAGGGCGGCGGAGGAGCAGCTCGCCATGCCCACGGTGGTGGTGATGGACGTGTCGCTGTCCATGACACGGCCGGTGTCGGTGGAGGGCTCCGAGGAGTATCAGCGCAAGCACCTTGCTGCCCACGGGCTCACCATGCTTTTCGAGCACATGGCCACCAACTACAAGCTGGAGTTCACGGCCTTGGTCGTGTTTTCATCCCTCTGGGAGCTGATGGTGCCCTTCACAAGAGACTACAACACGCTCCAGGTAGGGAGTGTGAACACGAAAGTAATAAACCGTCAACGTCTTAAAAAAAATCAGCCAATTGCACCACCAAAGCACGGTGGAATTGTGTGATTTGGTATCATCTTGTGCACAACGTCTTGAATTGAGTGGGTTTCCCTTATTTTAAGGGTAGGTGAAATCAGTGTGTTTGAAACATTTTGCTATTTTGCAAATTGTACTTCTGCAGGTGAGCACTGGAGTGTGACTCGTTGACTTTAAAATGGGATGGAGGAAAGGGCTGTCTGATGAAGCTCTACAAGTGGTTGGTTCTGTGATGGCCCTGTTTTTATGTGTAGCTGTTGGTTTGCTCCTGATAAACGATGCAGCTGACAGGATCATTTAGAAAGGCTTTGAGTCAAGTGATTTGGTAGAAAGAAGGTGCTGATGAGAGTGTGTAGCAGCGAAAACAGTGCAAGTGTGAGAGTAAGTGATTTTAGGCCTCACAGATGTGGTAGAAAGTTGGGAGGAGGAAATGGAAAGGAGAAAGTCCAAGAGGGAAATTTCACATGAATGCAGTAAGGCACTGGAGCCTCTGAATCCAGTAAAAATTGTACATTTATATCTGACCCTCATATTTAGGAGGAAATGACGCATTGCTGTCACAGGGCACCATGGTTTAGATTTGTCCATTGGACAAAGAGATTTTAAAGGCTATTTTCTGTTATGTTTGCAGTTTAGCAGCTGAGTGCCAGTGCATCCTCTCTGATTTATTTTCACTTCCCTAAGAGCTCACTGGAGGAATTTTGCAAGCCGAGAGCCCAACCAGGTTCCTTTAGCAAGTTCATCTCACAGCTGCACACTGGTGATGCTGTGTTAAATGTGAGGTTTTCACTTTAGGAGAAAAGCTGGTTTATGGATCCAGATGCGAGTTTTGGGTTTGTTACTCTGCCAGAGTTTTTGTGAGACAAGCTCCTTGTGGTCTCTGAATCTCTGAGGAGTTTGAGCTGCTCTTGCACCTGCGAGGATTTTCTCAGCTAAATGTTTCCCATTAGATACTGCCTCAGGTTTTCACCTTTTTAAGACATGGGAAGGTGTTTTTTCATTCTTAAAGAGCTGTGTTTATATTACAGTTCCTTCCACATCAGCTGTCATTGCCTCATGATCTCATTCATCATTTCTTACACCTTTCTCCCTTTTTATTTCTTTGTGTCACAATGGAGCTGTGTTACCCTGCAGAGCAAAGGTGCTGCCTTAGCACAGAGCCATGAGAGACTGTTGGGTGTCTTCTGGCAGGGATATTCCCCCAGCAATGACTGTGGTGTTTGTCTTTGCAGGAAGCCCTGAGTAACATGGATGATTATGACAAGACCTGTTTGGAGTCGGCACTGCTGGGGGTTTGCAATATTGTCCAGCAGGAATGGGGGGCAGCAATTCCTTGCCAGGTATGGCTGATTTCACTGTTTTAAGTTGACTGCATATTTAGTTATCCCTGGCAGGGAGATTGGAACTTGGTGATCTTCAAGGCCCCTTCCAACCCAAACCATTCTGTGATTGATTGATTCTATGCCTGTGAGTTGCAGATAGAAATGTAAATGTAATTTGGAAGCTTGGAATACTCTCAGGCATGCTGGTGCTGCAAAAACACAAAGAATTAGTATTTTGGCTAAATCTGGATTATGAACAGAAGGTGTTCTTTATAAAAATATTCAGCAGCAGGAAAAAATGAGGCCGTTTCCTGCCCAATGTGTTATTGTGGTGCAGTGGATTATAAAATGTGGCTCAGGAGCACTGTTGTGCAGGCCTGGTGTTTGATGTGGATGCAATCTGCTGTCCCAGGAGCCCCACTTCATTTGGAAGGGGTGTAGTCACACATGCATGAACCTCTCCCCTCCAGTCCTTGATGGTTTCCAGGGCTTGTAACAATTCCAGCTCTCAACCAACAGCATGGGGCTGCACTGAGTGTGTTTTGATCTGACTTCTTTCCCAAATGAGTCATTTGCCATGCAGCTGCTCACACACTCCATTCAGCCCTCAAAGCTCTCAGCCTTCCAAATCTGCTGCCTCTTATGGCAGAGTTTGCTTTTAACCCTCGGTTTTCTGAGACACTTTATTTAAGTTCAGTAATTTTGCAGCTCAGTGAGCTGGGAAGATGCCTGAAGCAATATTCCTTAAGGAGAAAAAGGAAAGAGGCTTATTGGTTAGGCAGTGCTTCATCATCTAACACAGATAAAAGGCACCTTGGGACAGCAAAAAACATTCAAAGCAAAGAACAAGAAAGGTACGAAAACCAAGCAGAGATAGACCTCAACAATTTGGTCTCTCATTTGTGTCATGGCTCATTTTACTGGCACTTCAGGTGCTGGGGTGGTGAAGAGCACTGGGGAATGTACTGTGCAGTCTTGGAGCAGTGGAAAACATCACTGGTGAGCAACAGTTCTGAGGAGACTGCAAGAGAGACTGAGGATGAAGAGCGAATACAAATCTGGATGTAGCAATTACACATGGAGTTCCAATTGGATTTGATTTTCCTTACCTAGCAGCCAGAAATTCTGCTTGCAGTTGCCATGCAGCATTGAAGGAGCAGCTCTTTTACTCCTCTGGAAGTGATTGGGTCACAGCTGAGTGTAAATAATCCCATTATTCAGTGTAATCTATTAGGTTTCCACAAGGATTGACTCTGGATGTGCAATTGAACGGAAAAGTGTGTATTCTTGCTGTAGTAGTTCTGCTGCAAAATGTGAGCATACTGCAGCTGTATTTGCAGCAGAACAAAGATCATTAATACTACACTTTTTAAGGTTTCTGTGGCTTGTAGTGGAAGTTGAGTTGCTCTCCAGATTCCGCAGAAGAAATAGCTTTATCTTCCGTCTGCAAATTGACCTGGGATTATTGAGTCCAACAGCAGCAGGCTGGTTTTTGGCTGTGTAGTCACTGTGCTTCCAGTGTACACTTAAAAATGAAATGTATGAAGTCCAAATTTTAGTGCAACTGCCTGACGCCAAGAAAATGTTTATTTGCTGTGCACACTTGTGTAAATCACAAGGGTTCAATCTTCAATTTCTCATTTATATGGGGTTTTTTCTGGAAGTTTTACTCAAAGTTCTTTGACCAGGTCAGTGGAGGAAATCCGGTGGGAGCAGGGATTTTCAGTAGGAGCACATGCTGCAGGAAGGCTCCTACAGCGTGTGGGTGTTCACGTGCCCCTTGCAGCTGGAAGTGTCTCACCTGTCCCCTGTCACTGCAGATTGTCCTGGTCACCGACGGCTGCCTGGGCATCGGCAGAGGCTCCCTGCGCCACTCCCTGGCCACTCACAGCCAGCGCAGCGAAAGCAACAGGTTCCCACTGCCTTTTCCGTTCCCATCCAAGCTCTATGTCATGTGCATGGCCAATCTGGAAGAGGTGATGTCTTATTATGATGTCTTGGTTGCATTGGATAATTGTTGGTCTTTTTGTTGCATTGGATAATTGTTGGTCTTCTCTGAACTAACGACCGGGTCAGCACAAAACATGTGTTGATGTTCTTGTGCTTAAGGTTTAGTTGACATTCTGGTGCTTAGTTATTGGTGAAAGATAATTTAAGGTTTATTATTGCACTGTTATTATCTACTGCTACTGCATTATTATCATAATCTTTATAAATCATGTCAGTTTTTCCCTGGGGAATATTATGGAATTTTAATTTCTCCATTTATATTATTACTGCATTAATTACGTTGAATGCTTTTGGGGCTCTTCTTAATCTACAGTTAAATTCTTGAATAAATGACTTGTTGCAAAGATGCCCAGCACTTAAAACACAGTAGCTGTATGTAGAAATGTGAGAGGGCAAAACTAAAGTCTCCAAGCCAGTGTTCAAACCAGCTTCCCTTAGTTTTGAAGGAAAGGTGTCAATTTTCTTCCTCCTTTCTTTCTCTTGCAAATTTCAATCCCAGCTTTAAAAACCTTCACAGGAGTTAGAATTCTGCTGCATAAGCACTGTTTAAAAAGAAGTCTATTTGGCTAATATTCCTTAGATTAGGTTTCATTAACAGCATTGCTTTTGATTTGACTCCTGTATTCTCATGTCCTTCACAGAAGGGTTTTCTGCTTAGATATCAATTAGATATCTCAACTTCATGGTCTCTGTCAAAGATGATCCTTTTGATTAAGCTGGTGGATTGAAGCACTGTTTATATATCAAAATAACTGGGAAAATATTTAAAATAAATCTTCTGTTTCTGATAAGTAATAAGAGAACATTGCCTGGGAGACAAAGAATGTTGGTTTATTTGGAAAGGAGAGAGATAACAAAAAATCATGGGAGCATCCAGTCAGATGCTTTTTGCTGTGTTGTGCATATTTTCATTAAAAATACTGGTTAGTACAAAAGAGGATAAAAAGATCACTCAACAAAAATATTTCCCTTTATTTTTTTGTAGCTTCAAAGCACAGATTCCTTAGACTGCCTGGAACGGCTCATTGATTTAAACAATGGGGAAGGACAGATTTTCACCATTGATGGCCCCCTGTGTCTGAAGAATGTGCAGTCCATGTTTGGGTGAGTACACTTGTAGATAACAGGCCTTTGGGAATGTTCCAAGTTAGTATCTTGAAAGGAAAACAAATATAATAAGAAATCTGGTGATAGGAGATGTTCTAATTAAACTCTTTTTAAAAATTATTTTATGATCTTGTTAACTGTAATTTCATCTTGGCCTTCACTGGTTATGGTCAATACTTATTTTAGTCATTGTAACCAAACCATAGCATCTGTTTAGGCTTGGCAGATAGAACACAGTAATTTCCGTAATTATTGTTCATTTGCCATCAGTGGGATAATGCTGCTTTGTTTCATAATTTAGCAACACTAGAACTATTGAATTAAGTGTAATTATAAAAGGTTTGGGAGCTAAGTTAGTGTGCTTTAGACAAACTATTTTCATTTTGTATGTATTATGTTTTCCTTAATAACTGTGTTTTAGAAAGCTAATAGACCTGGCTTATACACCATTCCATGCTGTCCTCAAGTGTGGCCACTTAACATCTGATGTGCAAGTATTTCCCAGACCAGAGCCTTTCATTATAGATGAGGAAATAGACCCCATTCCTAAAGCAATTAATACAGGTAACAAATCTTTGATTGCTTTTTTACTAAAATCAATTTGATTTCTGCCCTTTCACTACCGCCTCTCATCCTGTGTAGTTTTGCTTCATCCACTTTGTCTCTGCAAGGATCGGTCACTGGCTGTGTAATTTTTTGGTGTATGCGTGACACCAGGGGACAAAAATATCATCCTGCTTCATCCTTGTGTGCCTGGAAAAAGGACTGGAGTAGCACAGAGGCACTTTCAGAACTCAGGGTGCCAATTTCTAGGGGTAGAGACTGGAAGACAGCCACAGGCTGCTTTCCATGAACACCCTCATAAGCTTCAGGGAGGAGGAATTATTTTTAAAAACAACTGTGCAAAGAAAAACCTTCCCAGCCCTCCCATTAGTGGACACAGCTCCCATGGGTAGCAGGTATTTGGTTTTTCTCCTTTGGAATTTAGAAGACAGCAATGGATTGTGTACAGGGTAAATATCAAGGTGCCCAATTCTGTAATTGTTCATCAGCACAGCTTGTGGGCAGCAGTATGTGTATGCTGAAAGTCATGTTCTCATCTTCAAAAGTTGTGTGTTTTATGTATTTCTAACTTATTAACACCTTTACACCAGTTGAGTTTGGGTTCTCCTGTGCTACCTGTTGTCATTGCTTCAGAGAACCTCGTGGTGTAAGAAGTGGTTATGTTAAATTGACTCTGAATGCACTTCAGCTATTTCCAAATATGACTTAAACTGTCTTAAATCGGATTAAAAATCTGTTGTTTCCCTGCAGATCTAGAAATTGTTGGGTTTGTAGATATTGCTGACATTTCCAGCCCTCCTGTCTTGTCCAGACACTTGGTACTGCCCATTGCACTTAACAGAGGTGAGCAATATGGGTTTATTTCAGCAAAAACTACTGTAAGCTTTCCTTGTAATGTGGTTTAGACTGGAAGCACAGGTTTTCTGCTTTATCAAAATACCAGATGTCATATTTGTGTGAATGCATTAAAATTAAAACCTTGACCACAAGCTCTCTTATTTTGCATACTGTGTTCTTTGGGAAGTTCATAGAGGGACCAGGGTGCTAACAGCATCATTATTAATAGAACATGCTAAACTTACAGTTTGGAATAATAACGAGCCATGAAATATGTGGTGCAAGATGAATATTTAATGTCCTTGAGTACAATGCAGTGGAATATTTATGTATCATTATTGTGCCACTTCGCCCAAGCAGTTCATTCTGCAGCTGTTTGTTCTACGAAAGTATTAATTAACTCTTGCAGGCGGACAGTAAAGGGTGGTGTCATGGAAACAGAGCTCGTGTGTTTGAATTTATTCTCTTGTTCTCTCTTTGTTTGCTTTTATTCTTCCCCAGAAGGGGATGAGGTGGGACCTGGGATCACAGATGACACTGAAGATGAGAATTCAGCTAATCAGATTGCTGGGAAAATCCCCAACTTCTGTGTTTTATTACATGGCAGCCTGAAAGTGGAAGGCATGGTGGCTCTCGTCCAATTGGGGTATGGAGCTGGATGTCTGCCTGAAAAATCTCTTACTTTGCTCATTTAGGCTTTATTTATAAATTAAGCTTATTTATATCTGTATTCTGTGCAGAACTCTGCACTGCTAGACAAAGCTGTGCATTTTTAATTGGAGATTTGTTTCTGTCAGTACAAATTGCAAACATTGAGCCTCCACATAGGGAGAGGGAGGCACATTCTAGGCAGAGAGGTGGAAGTTTTTAAGCCTTTGTGGATTTGCTCCTTCCCCCAGGCCAGAGTGGTATGGAATGCTTTATTCACAAGCTGATAGCAAGAAGAAGTCAAACCTCATGATGTCACTCTTTGAACCTGGTCCTGAGCCCCTCCCATGGCTGGGGAAGATGGCACAGCTTGGCCCCATTTCAGGTACTGGTCACTCCTCTGAATAACTCTTACACTCAGTGTTGTGTGAATGATCTTGCCAATTCTTAGTTGCTAAGTCTGTATTTTCTTTTTTCTCCTAGATGCAAAAGAAAATCCTTATGGGGAGGATGACAATAAGAGCCCTTTCCCTTTGCAGCCCAAGAACAAGCGCAGCTACGCTCAGAATGTCACTGTCTGGATCAAACCCAGTGGCCTCCAGGTAATGATCCAGGTTCTGCTGCTTTACCTGGAGCAGCAGGAACCATCTTAGCAGGAATTGCAGTCTGTGCATGTCTTGCCCATTTAATGTAATTGCTTTATTGCTTTTCTTTCAATTTTATAAACACTGCCTCTTTACAATGTCATGATTAAAATGCAATCAGAAAGCATAGCTTGTTTAATGAGAGCTGTGTCTCCAGTGGAGCATCTGGCTTGGTTTATTGGATTTAGTATAATTACCAGTTATGTTTCAGCCTTTGTGAGCTGCAGTCTTGTCAATGGTCAGGATAATTTATCCATAAAGAGTTGGGGGTTGTTTTGCAGCTTCCTCCAGAAGCTGCCACGGTTTTTGTATTTTTTTTTTCCTCTTTTCTGCAGACAGATGTACAGAAGATCTTGAGAAATGCAAGGAAACTCCCTGAAAAAACACAAACCTTCTATAAAGTGAGTAACATTCCAGGCTGGCCTAAGTTTGATCCATAGTGATGGTGGTGCATTTGACAGAGGAACCACCCTGTGTGTTCTGTGTGGGCTTGTGGTGCTCTGCAAAAGCTTAGACTGGTTAGGTGAGACAAGGGGGCTGATTTCCATGCTCTGCCACCACATTTTCTGGCAGGGTGGCAGAGATGTGTCATGTTTACAAGTGCCCCTCATGACCCCTGCTACTTCTGTGCTGTTGTCCAGGCAGAAATAAACTGAGGGATCAGAGAGCAATAGGAACGCAGATGTCATTCTGAGTCTGAAAATGTCTCTTCCATTTTATCTACAAATGAAGCGTAGAAACACAAAACTCCAGGCACATTTGGCCACACCATTATAATCCATAACCAGACTATAGCTGGAGGTAATTATTCCTCTTGCAAGCTTAGTGCTGAAGCAGTTTGGTATTGCAGCCTCCAGAGACTTGAAGAATGAATACCCTGCCTAAGTGCACATAAGCACTGTTCAGTTTAGAGGGAAGAAAAATCAGTGTATCTGCATTTTACTGGACACTGCAGCTAAAGACAGCAGTCAGTCAGTGAAGCCTGAGCTGGAGCCCTGCTGGGACACAGACAAAGCAGGCAGGTACAATAGCCGAATGCACAAAAGGAAGAAGTGGAGATTTATAGGAAAGGATCAAGGGAAAACCACTGTTTAGTTGTGTCACTATCATCATTGTCAGCCCTGAAGCATTTTCTGTCTGTGAGCAGCAGTGTGAGTAACGTCACCTTTACAAACAGATATAAGAAACCCAGGTTTGATGTCAAGGCTTGAAGTGGCTTTAAAAGGGGTTTTGTGTCTTTGCAGGAGCTGAATCGTTTACGCAAGGCAGCTCTGGCCTTTGGCTTCCTGGAGCTGCTGAAGGGCGTGGCAGACATGCTGGAGCGGGAGTGCACCCTGCTCCCCGACACCGCACACCCTGATGCCGCCTTCCAGCTCACACATGCAGCTCAGCAGCTCAAAGTGGCAAGTACTGGAGCCTCAGAATATGCTGCCTATGATCATAACATTGCTCCTCTGCAGACAGATTTTTCCAGTAGCAGCACTGAGAGAATGTGAAGTCTCCATTTTGGGAGCTTCTCTAGATTAGGGCTCAAGTGGTTCAAATTTTCTTCTGTTTACTTTTTAGGGCCTGTTCAATCACTGTTTTAAGAACTTCCTATCCAAACAGGGAAGTTTTGCATCAGTGCTCTCTAAACAAACGTAGCTCGTTTGTGGTGGCTTTAGTCAGACCTGGAAACTGTGGAAAGTGTCCCAAAGCCAATGATGGTGTTGGATGATGGGTGGAAGTTATTTGGTACGTGTAACGAGAAAAAAAAAGGCCGTTGTAGGCAGCTCTTGGCTTTTGGCCCCCCCAAAATGCAGTTACTATGTAACTGAACTCACTGGTGAAAGTATCCTAAAAGGCAGCTACTATATTTTAAACATCAACTTGATTAGTCCAAAGAAAAGGTGTGAGAAGCACCCTGCAAGATCACATACAGAGCTGATTTTGGGGTGTTGGCCCTGACTTTAGGCCCAACTTGACAGTCTGTACTGAGCGTTATCACTTGCATTGCAGTGCTTATGCTTGTGACAGTAACTTAATCTTGGGACACGTGGTTGTTTGCATAATACAAATAAAGAGTAATTCTTCATAAAAATTTAAGTTGGATTTGTTCCATTTTCATAGCAACGAGGCCCAAAACACTGACCTGGTGAAGGCTCAGCTCCCAGCTGTTTATCACAAGTGAAATACCAAATCATACAAAGTCTCAGAAAGTTGTATAATTTGAAGGAACAAACAACTGAAGCAAAATTTGGTTGTAAATCTTTATTAATAGAAACACATTCTTTCTGAAGGACTAAAATTCAGTAGTGTAAGATCCATGACAACTTGCACTAGGTACCACAATTTCACTGATGAATACATACGGATTTCATAACAGAAGTTTAAATGCCCAGCGGAGAAATTAAAATATGAAAGTGATCCTTGCTGTTCTGTTACTCAGCTAATTCAACATTTTCACATACTTCAAACATAGGTACAGTGTGTGCTAACTGAAATATTGTGTAAATAGTGCTCAACTCTCCTGAGTAAAGTAGGCTGTGCTTCTCCCAAAGAGGAGTTGTATCACGGCTCTTGTTGACAGAACACAATTTGTGAAATGCAGTGTGGAGCTTGTACTGCTTCTTTGTTAAAGTCTCCTTTTAACACTTACTTCCTTTCCTCTGCAGTAACAAGCACTGGGTCCATATCACAAACCTTCTGGTGTTTGTTACTTATAATATATATAAAATAATTTTTTGGAGGGTTCATATTGTTTTACAGTAGAAAAAGATAAATAGTAACATGGCACTAAGCTAATCTCAGCTTCAGTGTCTGTTCCGGATTGCTGGCATTGCTCTGCAGTGCCCTGGGGCAGTGGCAGTTGGGAAACAACCTGTTCACAACCACAGTACAGTTTAGAGTGAACTTCCTGTACATTTCAAAACTGGATTAAAGAGGCCAGAGGAATCTGGGATAAGCTACGGGAGGCTCGGTGTGAAGAAGGACATGCTGAAATAAAGTCAGCTGAGCCAAAGGTTTCCAGGTGAGACAGCAGATGACCTGAAATGTGGGGGGAGCTTCTCTTTGTTGGTGGTGGTGGTGGTAGTTAAAGCAAGCAAACAGAAAAGGGTCCTTCAAACCCTGTGTGGGATCTCCCTTACTAAGACTTGATATGTGCTATCTAAATAATACAGTTTATTTGCCCCACTGTTCCATCCCACCAGGGGCCAGTCAAACCATACACACCAACTTCTCTGCTGGACCCCTAAATGCAGGTAGAAAAGCAATTTTGCTGCCTTGCTGAAGGCTATAAATACAGGAGCCACAGCCCTGCCAGGATGGATCAGAGGGGCCCCATCTCCCATGAGAGTTCCATATTCTCCCTTTGCATGGGTGGGATGGAGTTCTGTTGGGGTTCACATGCCAGGGGAAAGCTGGTACCTACGCTCCCTTGTTATGTTTCAGTGCTTGCTCTACCAACCAGGAAAGCATTTCTGCCCTCAGTGGCAGTTTCCTTTCCCTAATGAGTGGATAGATGTGTTGCTACAGGAATACACATTGCTATGGTCCACACAGAGCTCCTATTCTGTTAAGGCTCAACTAGAAACAGACTAAGTTGGTAGCATTTAAATCAGCATTAGCTACTTCCAGTTTTAATTCTGCACCATTAATAATGCTGCAGAAGAAAAGGGGGGGTATGTGCTGAGCAAGTTTATCCCAGTGGTTGATAAACACCCAAACACTGCAGAGTGGTCTCCAACTGTGCCTCCTCCTGCCATCAAGACGCATCCCAGGAAGAGCACAGGCCAGCTAAGAGCATATCCCAACATCAGAAGCCCTATCTGCATGCAATATTGAAAGAGCAAATCTCCAATTAAAAGATAAAACACTATTTCTAGTTAGTGCTGCTCCACTGATTATAAGCATATCATATGCAGATAATAGGATTTCTTTCTCATATGCTGGTTGACAGGATACAAGTTTAAATGTCCAATGGTAAATGCCATGCATAGATGATGGAAAGGGAACAAAATCCAGTATAAGGGAATGTTACCTGAATTCACTATGAAATCATGAAATCTAGCGTGGTCATTTCATTTTACAAAATTCTTTGCATTACAGTGGGTAAAACCATAAGAATTAGAGGCTTGTCTTGTCCTTAAGTGAGATAAGAAAGCATTGCAGTCCTCCTTCACTTCATCTTTCTCTTCTTTGGTCCAAGGTGCTGTTTCCTTTGCTTGTAGAGGTGACGGAAGTTTACAAATATCCCTGGAAAAGAATGAAGTGTTTAGGTAGGATGTCATTTCATCTCTTTAATGCTAAATGGCTGTACTGGATTTAAAAAGCAATAACAGAACCCAACCAACCCACCACACAACAAATTATTTAGGGGCGTGTATAGCAGTGAAAGCTCATGCAAGTGTTTTCTTGCTGGGTGAGGCAGGAGTTGCTGCACAGGCTGTTTGCTAAAGGGCTGCTCAGAAGGTTGGTTTGTTGCCTTTAAGAAGTTGTGACACCAGCTGTGCAGAGCTAAGGAGGATGAACCATGTATTTCAGGGTGAAACTCGATTGAAGGGTGGCTTTAAGCAATGTCTGTGAGCAGGAGAAATCTAGTGAAAGCTCAGTTTAAAATTCCAGGTTAGATTGTGATGAGCTGTGGTTACCCAGAGTACTGGGTGTGGGTACAAGGAAGTTAAATTTTGTTTACAAATGTAACACCAAAAACCACATATGTATGAAGCACCTGTTCATCTTTAAATATACTATTTAAAGAGACTTCTATATTGTTTCCTGGAAAAACACGACTTCATGTTGCATTTGTGATTATACTTCAATGTTTAACTAAATTACTTTAATTCGAAATTTTATTTAGATTGCCACTAAATCATTCCAAAGCTCAAATATCCCATAAAAGGTGAAACTAAGTATGCTATGGTTATAAATGCATGTAAAAATTATTCTTTTAACCCAAGTTTATGCTGCTAATTTGTTACCAAGATCACCTTTTTGGAGGGCTAATCAGAGCTCATTGGAGGTGTGTTCCCCTCCATCACTGACAAATTTACATGAACAATCCACAAGGATAATGCTTAACCTCAAGCAATTTTGTGTTGCCATGGTCCCCAAGATGCAGGAATTTAATTTTCTCTGAAAAATCAAGTTATGCAGGGGAAACTGGCCTTTTTATTTCAATATTGAAAAATACAATTAAAGACTTACCTAAAAACAAGGCTATAAGATATATTTGAAGCACAAATGGAAACTGGATTGTGACGTTCAGTGGATTTGGCAATCCCAGACTAAATTTCCCTGTTTCACTGAAGATTGGAATGGATTGAACAATACAGACAGCTGAAAGCAGAAGGTCACCATTATTACCAAGCACAGATAAAATATACAATCACCCAGCCCACACCAACTATTTCAGCATAGTCCCTTCTTATTTGCCAGTGCTGATTAATGACAGCAATTTTGAAGGTGTTGAACATGCAATAATAGGGTGAGAAGCACCTGGCTGAGGGGGTGCAGCAGTGAGCCTGCCTGGTGAGACACTGTTCTCACACACAGCTGCAGCCCCACGGCCTGTGCCAGCAGGATTTGCCATCCAGAAATACCCCCACCAATGAAACAGGCACAGTCCTCCCCCTACTTGGCATTGGGCAATGCCCAAAGCTCCTCCTGGCTCACAGACATGGGTTTGCAACACAGGAATAAGCTCCTGCCTGTCCTCTGCAGTGATTTACAAGGTAATATCAAGACCTGGGAGCTGGTGTGAACCCAGGCCAGGCTGAGCAAGTCAGGCCCCGCAGACAAAGGTTTGGGTCAGTAGAGGGAAGTGAGCACTGGCATCCTGTGCAGCTTGTTCTTGTTCCACTTGTTCATGCAACCTTTTGTTGCTTTTACTCCCCCCTCCAGAAAGAGTCTTTCCTCCATAACAAAGACTTCTTTTCACATCAAATTGAAAATAATATTTGATTCAGTGTGAAAGACAAAATGCTTATATTTGGTTCACCTCAAAGCAAATCTATTTATCTGTTGTTCTATTTTACTATTTTAAGTCCAGTTACCAAAAAAGAGATTGAGTTATTTGTCCAGCCTCGAATTCATTATTTAGTAAACTGTGTTTTAAGGAGATACCTTCTGCCAAGCCCCCTAAGGGGTAGAGGGGGATCCAGATAGTGTAACGGAGCCAGGTGAGCGGTTTCCATTCAATTCCAATGCAGGAAAGCATGTAATAGGGGTACCTACAGCCAGTGCAGTGCGAGGAGAAACAAACAGTTTAAAATGGAAACTACTACTAGAATTAGTCTTGTGTATATACACTCTGTGGCCAACACAATTCCCAGATGACACAAGAATATTCAAGGCATTGTCCCTGTGGATGACGATGGACACACGGTTGTTGGGCAGTTTACAGAGCTCAGGCCATTATTCTGAACACAGGGATGAAGGCAACTGCCTGGCTGCCTAATAAACCTTTCAAAATAACTTCTTTTCAAAGATAAAGACCTCATTTAACAATGGAAATTCAAAGCAACAAACCCCTCAAGGAATCAAGCAACAGGGCAGTATTACTTTAAGACTCCAGCCCTGCCTCAAACTTTGGCAGATCAAGGAAGGCTGTGACAGTCCATGACTTAAGGAGCTTTTACCCTCTGGGGCCAATGCACTGGTGCCACTCTTCCAAAAAATATGAAGATCAAAATCTTCTTCACAGAGTTCTTGGGAACAACCACTTTGTTCTGTACACACCTGGTAGGAGGAAAATCCCACCTACCTGAACAGCTCAGTGATACTCCAGAAATAAAATATGAAGAACACCACAGGTTTGCTCTGCATTTCCTCCAAGCTTCCAAGGATAACAAACAAAACGAAGTTTCTTCCAAATACCTGTTAAAGAAAAACATATTAAGGAATGTTCACACTTCATCAAAAGAAAGGGCAAGTCCTTGCTGTCAGAAACATATCTACTCTTCACACATTTGAGCACACAACTAACTCACAGCTGAGCTGTGACCTGCTTCTTACAAGTAGGCATCTTGCTCTGTATTTAGGTACAATCCAAGGGACCCAGTCTTAAATCATCCACCCTCATTTTTATGCACAACAACCACAACCAGAATAAAAAGGGCACTGGCACCAAATCAAAATCATGTACTTTTCATCAACTTCTTGCTTTTGCTGTCCTGCACTCTCTTACCCAGGTGATGGAAGGAGACAGACAGCCTGACACAGCCAAGACTAGGAAGCATGGATTCCTGCCTCTTGAATAAGAAATCCTCTAGTCCAGTACCAGTGAGGTTGCATCACTTATTTTAGGACAGTCTCAACATTTGTGTAAAATAAACATTTACTTTAAACTTAAGAGCAAGGAGAAGAATTTAAAAATATTACCTGCACTACAGCAGGTATCAGCGGTGATCTGACCAGTCCTATTAGTGAATTCATGATCTCCATTAATGCTAGGGTCTGACAGAAATACATCATATCAGAAATCGTGTGAAATGTGTCATAGAAGGAATCTGTAAGACACAAGAAACCAACCATTTTAGAGAAAAAATGAATTTCCATGCTCAGGAAGCTGGTGCAGTAGCACAGCTTATGATAACAGGATTCTAGCTGTATTTGAGAAAAACATGATGCATAATTATGTAAGTTCTTTATTGAACTCACAGCAGTTGGGCCAGAAACACTACTCCATTTCACACACAGAAGGATCAAGGGCTATTTCAGTAATTGCTTTACCAAAAAAAGCAATAGTGCTGTACCTCAACAGAATGGATTGTTCTTGCTTCAAAACCAAAATATTCTGTCCAGATCATTTTCAAAAACGTTAACATTGCAGTGAGCAAGACATTTTGCTTCAGCTGATTTTGTTAGAAGTGATCCTGGCAGAGCACAAGTATCATTCACTGAGTGCACAGCTGTGATTACAAGGGGACAGTATTTTCCTGCCCTTGACACTTTGATGACCTTTGAAAGGCTTTCATTGTGCTCTTTGGCAATGCATTCATGGTTTGGTTCCTAAATATGTCTCCCTTTAGATTTTGCTATTTAAAAAGTCTTAAAAACAACACTGAAAATCAACTCGAACCCTCCAATATAAATAAAATAGTGCTCATTACTTGCCTTTTCCTAAGATGAACAGTCGTACTGTCATGTTCACAAAAATCCAAGAGAATCCCAAAAACTGTACAAGGTTATACATGATTAAGTATCCCTTCTTCAGGTGTTTGAAAGCTAAAAATCAAGAATAAACACATCAGGTGAGCAGAGTACAATGGTAATAGAGCTGCAAACCAGGCTTTCTGAGCATAAAGCTTACAAGGAAAAGGGAAGTTATTGATTGTGATAAAAGCATTGTCGGGTGCACTGGGGGGTTCTGCTTTTGCCATCATCTGCCAGAACGCAATTCCTGCTAGTCAGATTTTTGACATTCTTTGGAAACTTCATTCCATTTTTATTAAATTTCTAATAGCTCACAATACAAAGATCCCCCTCCAAGACACACCAAGTCACTCAAAACTGCTCATTAAGAGTTGAGGTTCACAAAGAGTGAGCAAACTTTCTAAATCCCACTTTACCCACTAAAAAGATGCAGTTACTTACGGTCCTTTGGGACTCTGGATTCTATTTTCATTTTGTTAATCTTTTCTTCTTCCTTAAGATGAAGGATAAGGTTTTAAAGACTTACTGTAATTAGCAAGTGATTTGTTAACTATACTGCTGCAAAGCTAGTGGGTTTAAAACTCAGCCAAGCAGCCAGTAGCTAGAAGGTTTAAATTTCCACCAGCGTAAAACAGCACATTCATCATCTAGAAATTATACTACAGTAAAAGCCAGAGGGTGTTAACCAGTTATCCTGCCCTCACCATGTGTTTTGTTGTAGTAATTAGATGATTTTGCTGAAAAAGCCTCTGCTTTCTGTGTCAATTCTCAGTTATTACTGTGCTGTTTCTTACATGACCCACCAGCGACCTGAATGGAACAGAGAACATCCAGCCCAGGCTCTCTGCCTGCCCTTCCACTGCCCATGGCTCCTGGCACTGCAGTGCCCCTCTCTGCTCTGTGCTAAGCTCATGGCTGCAGAGGGGAACAGGGCAGTGTTTGTTGTAAAAGGGATTTGCAGGAATGTGGTCTGTTCAAGTCTTTTCCAAGTCAGTCTTGTACCTCCCCACCACAGTAAGCTGCTCAAGCTCACCAGATGGTGTTGGGGTGGAATCCCTTCCTTCCAGACAGACAATGCCCAGGACTCAACCCTTTGGGCTCCAAATCACAGAGTGACATGATCCTCTGTGGATCAGGACACCGGGCAAGGGGTACATGCAAGGAGCCAGCACAGAGTCTCCAGTTCCAATTCTAACCAGAAATGCCCCAATTTCCAAATTCTTGCTCAAAATTTGTACCACTTAAACCAACTCTACATAGAACAGCAATAACAATCAGCCTTCCAGGCAACTGCTCGTAAATGAAGAATGCAGGTTCAGGCACAGGAGAACAGCTGTCCTTGCTTTGCTGTCCTTGCACAAGCCACAGGTGCCCACAGGACTGACCTTCTCCTTCAGTTCCATTTCAGCATCTGATTCGTCCAACCAGCGGTCGAAGTCAGGCGCCAGGAAGAGCGGGCGCTTTTCTTGTTTGGTGAGCCTCTCCCACCAGTTACTCTCTTTCTTCTGCACAGTGATGTTCAGCTGCCTTTGGGTCACCCTGCACACAGGCTGGAGGCAGACACAGGAGCACACATCAGCAAAAGTCCTAAGAAACAAGCTCTGAGACCCAAGCTGATACCCAAGTTCCCCTTATCAAGGAGGCAGGGATGACACAACTGCTGCAGCACAAACATCTCTCTGCCACCCAAGGCACAGAAACAAAGGGCAGTCCAGTTGAAGATGGCAGCTGTGATGGTTGCAGGATTTGATGAGCACCCTGCCTATATCCACTGCATCCCACCACAGAGCTAGCAAAGATCTCAGCACCAGCCTTCCCAGGCAGAATTCCTGATCTTGGCTTTAGACCTTTTGCACTTAGTACTGTGAGCCACCCACCTCCTCTAACAAGGAGTAAAAATAACACTGCCAGCAGCCATACGCACATGTCTAAACAGGGGACCCCATGTGACACCTGCTGCAGTGAGAGGAGGAGCTAAGAGCCTTAGGAAACACCTAGAGACAAGGTGAGCTGATGGACCGGGCAGTGTGGTCACTGCCACCCCAAAAGGCCTCTCTACCTGCAGAGTGACAACCCAGAACTTCTCCATCCTTCCAGCCCACAACATTGTCACCTTGGAGCCCACCCTTCTGCCACCACCGCGGCTGCTCCGCATGGCACTGCCTCTCAGACCAGCTGAAATTGCTGCATGAGCTGCACTCTTAACTGAGCATGTTACTCCAGCTCTGCTCTGTCAAGGCTGGCTGGATGCTCCTCAGACATCTGAAGGCTGCAGCTGTAATTTACAGCTACTACACCTTGTCCTTGCCTGCCAGAGGCTCTATCTCTCACTGCTGGCCAGCCTGGCACCAGCAAGGGGAACTCATGGTGCACATCAAAACTGTGATACTTCCTGGTCCTGAACATCTGTAGTTACACAGAGTTCAGTCTGTTCTCCAGTCCCTCCACAGTGACTCAGATTGATGACTTTTGGAAGGAGGCTGCTCTGCAGAGGCAAGGACTTGCCTTCCAGGCCTGGCTCACAGCAGAGCCCGTGTCTGCCAGCACAGGAGACAGGAACAGGCAGAGACAGGCGCCTCTCCCACACTGTGGGCCGGGCAGATGACAAGGCAGTCACCAGACCCTGGAACCAAGAGCTGTTCACTGTCTGCCACTCCACATCTGGCAGGAGCCACACCAGAAATGTGCCTGCAGACAGAGCCTTGAAATTTGCCCTCCGATGGTCTCGTTCCCTGTTCAAAGAGCAGAGGTGAAGGGTGGCTCCTGGTCTGACTGTAGCTATCCCAAATTAGGCCAGGAATAAGCAGCACAAATCCTGCCCCAGGAGCAAAGCCCAAGTTCTCCTGTGCTCCTAACAGCTCTGAGAGGGAGGGACAGACCTCACAGCCACCTGTGAGTAACACAGAGGGACAGCTCTTTGAGCCAAACTCTTTCAGCTCAGACTGCAACAGGAATTAAGGACAGACTTCTCCAACAGGAGCCACAACATATCACAACCTAAGAAATCTGCACATGCCAGAAACATGAACTCTCCTGACTCTCTTCTTTTGTCCAGCTACAGAAGAAGCCAGAAAACATCACATTTGAGTGCACAATGTTCCCCTGATCTCCAGTCAAGACTGCATCAGACAATGCGTTGTCAGATTCTCTCATTATTTTGCTGCTTTAAATCCTTTAAAAATTTACAACTGCTGTGTAACAAGTGATACAAGCGTCTACTAAAGCTGGTCCATGCGAGCACCAGCTCCAGTGAAGTGATTTGCATGAAGACAAGACAATGGCACAGAGGACTGCCACAGAGCTGGCTGTTACAGAGTTACCAGGAAAATTTAAACAGTATATTGGGAACTTTATGCACAGCCATTTTCCTTTCGAGTTTTTCAAACATTACTTTTTCTTTGCAAGAATGAGAAAAGTAAAAATACCTACTTTAGGCTCGACCGGCTCGAGGAACTCAATCTCAAATTCATAGATGTTGTCTCCTTTGGCACCATGACCCTGGGCTAAAAGACAAGACTTGACAGTCAGTGTGAGGTTCCACACACTCCACCTGCAAAGGATGCTTTGTACACAGAAATATTCAGCACTTATTCACAGCACTTTCTTCCTGCCTTCCTGGGAGGCAAGACGAAACCACACAGTAACAGGGAAGACACCAAAACGTTGCTTGGAGGACCAGATGCAGGAGTCAGCAGCTAAAGCTGCTGCAAGTCTGCACCATGCTGGAAAAGGGTCCCTGCTGCACGAAGGCCGCGTGTGAAATTCCCAAAAGAGGGGCTCAAAAGGCTGCTCATGGATAACTCAAATCCAGCTGAAAATCTCCTGCCTTTGGAGGATCCAGCCTCTGCATGATGGAGCACCCAGGGAGATGGGTGCTGCGGGGTGTGTAGGAGGGTGATGTGGTGATGTTGGCTGTGCCAACAGCAGGAGGGCACTTACCAGGGTTCATTTATCATCTCCCACATTGATCCTGTCCCCAGAAGGACTCCAAAACCGTGCACACTGTGTTTAATTTCCAGCCTTCCACACCGTAAACTGATCCCAATCGAGAACACGATGCGCAACACCCTCCTATCAAATGGCCTGGCTGCGGCTCACCAGGGAGGCAGCAGCTCCTAATGAGGCATCTTTTAAAAATCCACCAAATAAAGGAGAAAACCCAATAAAACCAGTGACAGCAGATACTCAGTACTACCCAGCCATGCTAACCAGCACCAGCTCCACGGTGCTGGAATGTGCAGCTGTCCAGCTGCAAAAAACCCATCTTTCAGGGTGAGATCTGCTTTAGTTTCCAAATGGAGCACTAGTTCCTGATGTGGAGGCTTGATAACAAGTGCACACAAGGTCTTTGTGACAGGAAAAATTTCTGTGAGTTATCTCCAGGGTTTGGCTGGCCCGGGATGGGAAGGATGTATGGAAATACCGCTGGTATTTAAATATGGGGAAGTTGGGGTTTTCTTGTTAGATAAGACAGGGCCTGTTGTGGTTACCAGGGCTGGAACACAGAGGGCTGTGGGTGGGAGTGTGGCGGATCTGAACATGCCCAGCACGGTGGCTCCTGCCACTGACGGGAACCAGGCACCCCGCGGTGGGGACAACTGGGACAGCGGCAGCCCCGGGTGGGGGCCAGGCTGAGACCCCCTCCCGATGGAGCCCCTACCTCTGAAGTGCAGGACATTGTCGGTGATGGTGATGTCCGGGTTCTGCGGAGGGAGAACATGCATTAGTTGGCAGCTCACACACCCGCGGGGGTCAGTGCACCCACCTGGGGGCTCCCGCCGGCCCAACGCCTGCACAGCTTTCCCCGGACCCCCGCGCCCCGCTGCGAGACCCTCTCGGCTGCCGCTGCCCCCGAGGGGATCCGCGGGTGACTTCCCCTCGGGGGTCCCGCAGGTGAGTCTTTCCAGGGGTCCTGCAGGTGATTTCCCTCCGGGGGTCCCCCAGGTGAGTCTCCCCCCACACCCAATCCCCCACGGGTGTCCCCGCCCGGCGTCCCCCAGGTGTCACTCCCCGAGTGTCCGCAGGAGTCCCCTCCCAGGTGTCCCCAGGTCAGTCTGCCCCCCGCCCCCTGCAGGTGAGTCCCCCCGGGTGTCCCCACATGTCTCCGCCGTGTCGCGGCCGTACCCGGACGTCGCTGAGGTCCACGCGCAGGAAGAGCTCGCGGTGCCGCTGTGCCCAGTGCACGTGCGGCCGCAGGCTGGGCCCCGCCATCGTCCCGGCCCGCACCGGCCCGCGGCGCCCCCGCGCCTGCGCACACCGACCCCCGCTGGGCGGGGCCCCCGCGCCTGCGCGGGCCGCTGGGGCTGGGTGGGGTGGCTATAGCCGAGCCCCCTCAGCGCCTGTGTCGGCCTTGTCGCTGACTGTCGTTGAATCACTGCGTCGTCTGGGGTGGGAAAGCCCTCCAGGATCCATTGTAACTATTTCTCGGCACTGCCGAGGCCACCATTAAGCCATGCCCTCGCATCCACGCGGCTTTGAAATCCCTCCAGTATGGGGACTCCACCACTGCCGCGGGCAGCCTGTGCCAGTGTTCCACAACCCTTTCTGTGAAGAAGTTTTCGCTAATATCCAAACTAAACTTTTCCTGGCACAACTTAAGGCCGTTTCCCTTGTCCTGTGACCTGTTACCTGGTGGAAGAGACCAGCCACATCTCACCCATGACAGGAGAAGCTGATAAGAGGAGCTGTGTCTGCCTCATCCCTGGAAGTGTCCAAGGCCAGGTTTGATGGGGCTCGGAGCAACCTGATTTAGGTGGCCCTGCCCATGGTTGGAACTGGATGAGCTTTAAGGTCCTTTCCAACCCACACTATTCCATGATTCTATGATAGTAAGGCTAAAAAAGGATAGCATTTTTTACTTCAGTGTTGTTTCCAAAAAGGCTGCCCCTCACTCCCTCAGGAGCTTACACAAGGGCCCCTCGCCCATGGCCATCCTCATTCCAACAGCAAATCTATCCTCCCTCCAACCCATCTTGGCACGACCTCTCTCTCCCAGCCTCAGGGTCTTCCATGTGAATCTCTGGTGTGGAGACACCAGGTCCATGCCCCAGCCTGCCCCTGGATGGAGGATTTCCAACCTCTGCCAGCTCCTAGTGCTGTGAAGCTACCACAGAAGGTCGGGTGAGCTGTAGCAATGGCCCCCAGGAGGCTTTATTTCAGAACACAAACCCCACGGGCCCTTTGGGGAAGCGTGTGGGGAAAACCAGCCTCAGGTCCCAGTGTGACCTGGAGCTTCCACCTGCACGTGTGGAAGGGAGGGAGCACCTGCAGAAAAGTTATTTTTTCTGGTTTTTAGGGAGTCAAAAAAGATTTTCCTTTGAAAAAAGGGACTGTGCTTTACAAAAGGAAATTCAGGGGTATAGAAACATTTGGTTGGGGGCACACAGCTCTGGAGCCTGGGGGTGTTTTGGGGGTTCACTGCACTGGAGCCTGGGTGTGCCCTGGGTTTAACACTCATTATGACAGCTGGGAATTTCTTTCCGCTGTGGGAAGCATATCATTGTGGAGGTGGTAGCAGTTTTTGGAGAGGAAAGAAAAAGCGATTTTTGAAACTGCAGGGTCCTTGTGCACTGGGGGTTTTCGTGACCTGACTCCCGTCCATGGTGTAGTGTGTGTGTTTGTCCCGGTCCCTGTGCAAGGCCTTGGTCCCTGTGTCCCGTGTCCCGGTCCTCGTGCCCGGGTGGATGTCGCACCCTCGCCTTCGGTCCTCCCGGCCGGCAGGTGGCGCTATCGCCGGTACGGCTCGGTGCCCGTGGCCGCTCCTGGAAGCGGAAGCTGTAGCAGCGGCCCGGCGGGGCGGTTCGGCAGCAGCGCCGCCGCGGAGCGCCGTGAGTACCGGGAAAACGCCGGGGGTCGGGCAGGGGGCTCCGCTCCGGGGAGGACCCCTGGGGGCCTTGGGACTCCTGAGGTTGGCGGGAGGAGGGGGCTTGACCCGGGGCGGCCGGGCCTTCCGCCCCCGGCCAGGCCTGGCCGCCGCCCCGGCCGTAGAGGGATCCCCGGGATCTGCCCCTGGCCTTGGGGGCGCCCCGGCATCTGCCCCTGGCCGTGGAGGCTCCCCCGGGATCTGCCCCTGGCCGTGGAGGCTCTCCTGGGATCTACCTCTGTCCGGGGAGAGCCTACCGCGATCTGCTCCCGGCCGTGGAGGGACCCCCCGATGTCCTCTCCCAGCTGTGGAGGGTCCCCCGGGATCTGTCCCCGGTCGTGGAGGAACCCCCGAAATCTGACCGGCCGTGGAGGGACCCCCGGGATCTGTCCCCGGCCGTGGAGGAATCCCTGGGAGTATCACCCTGGGCTGACATTCCCGTACCGGGTGGCCGTTCCCACTGCTATTGGCTCGTTAACGTCTGCTGTTTTTCGGTTTTTATCCCTTTTCCTGCGAGAAGTAGGTCGGGTTAAGAAATAGCAGCATCTGGGGGTAGGTGGGGAAAGGAGGTTTTTTCTTTGTTGGAATTCTGCAGATTAAACGAGATTTGCGGTTCAGGTTTGAAGGTTCATTGTCAGTTCCTGACGCTGTCTCGAGCACAGCACTGCTCGGTGCATGCCTTGGACCCTCCTTCCAGTTGAACAGGGCTCTTCTGTTCTGGATTTTTGTGCTGTAAATAGTATGGGCAGAAGAAGGATCTGTGTTTACTTGGTTTGTGTTGCCAAAGGTGAAACTAAACTATTTGTGTTAAGATGGGTTTGTATCAAGGTGCAGATCATATCTTTTTCACTCTTCTGGGGACATGTCTCAGCTGCTCTGTAGAGCCATGGGAGAGCCAGTCCATCAGAGAGCTCTGCCAGCTGTCCAAGCCTGTGCCTTGAGCTCCAGTGATCCTTCAGTGCCTGTTTGCTCGAGGGAAATGCTTTATTTAGGCTGTATTAGTGTTTGTCAGGCTTAGGCCAACATGCTCTGCCCTAGCAGCGTACACAACACTTGTGCAGTCTTTCCATGCTTTATATAGACACCCCCTCCCTCCCTTTGAGGTTTGACAACCCTACACCTTGGGCTCTCCAGAAATGAACTATGTGACAGGAATTTATAGCTTGGGTCCTTTTGGAGCTGCCCTCAGCTCTGGGATTTACAGTGGGAGGACTTGGTTTCCTCTTGCCAGACGTCCGGGCTGATAATTTCAGCTCAGATACACTTTGTAAAGCACGACTGACTGCAGGAAGAGATACCTGCTGAATTAACAACCTGTTGGGCAGGTAAGACTTGTGTTGCAGATAAATCTGTTTGGGAAATGCTTTTTTCACTGTGTCCCCTTCTGGTACTTGTAATTGGGACAATATAATAGTGTTGATCACTGCTAGACCCTTCTGGGCTTAGTTTGAAAGGAGATACAAACAAACCCAAGAAGTTATGGGAGAATAATGGGAATAAGGACATGAGGTGCCTAAGCCTGTTGTGTGGCCTGATGGTTCCAGATCAGCTACCAGTGTTATTTCTGCTAAGCAGTTGTTTGTCCCAGCTCTTCCTCCACTCCTAATTATCCCCTGTTCTGATATCAGTGTAGTGAGGTGATATTTGTGCAGGTCTTGTGGGCAAAGAAGCAGGTAGGAGCTTAAAAGGGAAGAATTTATTCACTTCATGAACTAAAATGAGTGGCTGGTATGTGTGGACATGGGAAACACAACAATAAATCTGTGGCTTCATGAAGTCTTTAGTCCCATTCTGAAAGGCTGAGTGGTGCCAGCCTGTTTTCCAGGGTGGAAATATCTTTCCTAATCCTCTTCCTTCTGCCGTGGGTTTTATTCACCACATGAAATTATGGTTTTCTTAAAGCAGTTTTGCTGTGGGGTGTGTTCGGAGTGTGCAGTGAGGGTTTGCTGGAGCTGTTCTGTTTTTTCCAGAAACATGCAACATGGCAGCAGCCATGGAAACTGAACAGCCGGGCCTGGAAATCTTTGAGACTGCAGGTCATGAGGAGCAGGTCCCGAGAGAGGAGCAGCCAAAACTGGAACCTTTCTATGTAGAGAGGCATTCCTGGAGCCAGCTTCGGAAACTACTCACAGATACACGGAAGTATCATGGATACATGATGGCAAAAGCCCCTCATGACTTCACATTTGTGAAGAAAAATGATCCTGAAGGACCTCATTCCGATAGGATCTACTATCTGGGTAAGCTGGCTGTGACAGTAGCACTGCAGGGCTGTTTGGGATTGACTGTTCCTGACAGCTGGGTGTTCCTGGTAGTTAAATCAAAAGGGATTCCAGGCCACACTGGCTGGTCAAAAGTCATGATTGTGATTGTAATATCTCATTAAAACTTATGATGTAATTTCCCATGGGAGTAGCATGATTGGAGGTGACCCATTAGGCCTGGAAAAGAACTCGGAAGTATCCTTTGGGGCATGTTCCCAAGTTGGAAGTCTGTTCAGTCCCTTTTCTCTCACCCCAAGTATATACTCTCTCTAAAAGCTATGCAGGTTCGTCTCCTTTCTCTTATTACAGCTGTTGAGTAGAACCTTGTTCTCCTTCAAAGTTTCCTTCCAAAGCAGAGATTTTAACTGTAATTTTGGAAGTCCTTTGTGCTTCAGCTACCAATGGAGCAGGTTTTCCAGGAACCCTGGGGAATAAATAGCAGTGTAGGTCAGGGGCAGCTCAGAGAGTAAATACTTTTCTTAACATTTTTGGTCTTAATAATAAAAAACTTTATGTAGTTTGTTGTTCTTGGATTCAGTGCCTCACTTGTGCATTGTTTCACTAATTAATGTTCATTTGATAGAAGTGATTTGGCATCATAAGCAGTACCGTGAGCAACCCTCTGAGTGGCTTTTTGGAGCAGGCCTTGTGGTAGAGAAATGCTTTTGTCAAGAGCTGTGGTAGCTGAACATAAATCCATGAAAACCTGGATTAGGGAGAGAAGCAATGGCTGAACCAGTGCCATGTTAATAGCCCCACTGCTTGCCACTTAGGCTACTTGCTTAAGCTCAGGTTTGTGATTCACAGAGTGCGTGTGCCGTGCAGTGACATAGTCAGAAAACTGCTGCTCTTTTTCCCCTTTTCATAGGATGGGGGTCATAATCCTTGGATGATGCTGAGTTCAAGCACATCATGGGTGTGTTGACATTGATTCCCCTGGGATGAGCTCTGGTTTCCCAAGTGCCACTTCCTGAGCTATAGACCAGGCTTGGCCTTCCCTGGAGCACACCTGGCTCCCTCTGGGCTGATCCCCATGTGCCTGGGCAGGAGCCTTCAGAAACCTGAATGATGTTTCATTGACTGAGGAGAGACTTTCAATGACTGAGGGAGAGGAGCAGGAAAGGGGTGTCCAAACCTCCCTAAAGGTCTGTTACTTTTGAAACACAGGCCGTGTATCCCAGACAGGGGAACTGGCACAAAAGCCCTCCTTGATTTATAAAGCTTATGGAATAAAAGGGCAATAAGAAAACACAGAGTGCTTCAGACAGCGTGGGGTAAGCCTGGGTGTCATTGTTCTCTGCCTTCTCTGTGACTTGCATTTCTGCAAAGCAGGGAATTCCCAGAGCGAGGCTGCAGTGCAGAGACCATCAGTCCTTCCTCTGGTAGGAAGGGCCTGGGAAATTGTTCTCGGGCATCCTTTGAGAGTGTTTGGATTATTAACAGAAAGCTAATACTTTTTTTTTTTTCTCCTCACTTTCTCTATAGCAATGTCTGGGGAGAACAGGGAGAACACACTCTTCTATTCTGAAATTCCCAAAACCATAAACAAAGCTGCTGTCCTGCTGCTTTCCTGGAAGCCTCTTCTGGATCTTTTTCCGGTGGGTCCTGATTTTTTTCTTACTTCAAGCACGTGGGATTTGGGGTTTTCATCCTGAAAATTTGAAGTTTATTGTCTTAAAAATTTTAAGATTCTTCTTGTACGTGCCAGCCCTGCAGCCATCCCAAAATGAAGCACAGCTTTCTCCTCAGTGTTTGGAGTTCCATCCCCTCTGTGTGCTGGATGATTCCTTTGCTGGCAGAGATTGCAAGTGCTAATTTGCATCAAGTTCTGTGCTGTGAGATCCTGGGGATTGCTGAAGGAGCCTGTAGTCTCCAATCACTTCCCTGCTGTCTTGCAGGGGAAGTGATGATTCCCCCGAGGATCAGTCAGTGGCTCCATGACTCATGCTAGAGCAGAGGATCCCTTTCCTACTCACTGGAATGTGGATTCCCTTTTCCCTGCTGCACATAGCAAGCCTGCACCATCCCATCCCATGCACCATGGCAGGTTGGAGGAGGTGGGACAAACCCCACATGGAATGAAGTGTATTTTTCCCCATGTTATTTACCAGGGCTGTCAGCCAGACATAAAGCTCCGGCTGGTCTCTCCTCCCACCAGACCAGTCACTGCATGTCTGGGAAAGTGAGCAAAGCCTCTCGGGCTCATTCTAGAAATAACAGACCCTCAGTCTGAGCTTTCTTATACCAGGGAATATTGGGAATAATGCTGGCCTTGCAATGGGTGGAGTGGCTGTCAGTTTACAGTTGTGTGGGATCTGATCATGGCCTGCACCTACGAGTGCTGATGGCAGAGGCAAAACCGGAGCTGGCTTCCAGCCGGCAGCAGGATTCCGGAGGAGGAGGATGTCTGCTCAGCCATCTGCTCCTGGAAGCAGGGTAAGCATGCAGAGCAGAGGTGTCGATTGGGCTTCTCTGCCTGTTTTCAGGCCATCCTGGACTATGGGATGTACTCACGGGAAGAGGAGTTGCTGCGGGAGAGGAAGCGGATCGGCACTGTTGGGATTGCCTCCTATGATTACCACCGAGAGAGCGGCACCTTCCTGTTCCAGGCGGGGAGTGGGATTTATCATGTGAAAGATGGAGGCCCCCATGGATTCACCGTGAGTTTACTCATCTCCTGTCTCTCTGCAGGACTTTGCTCTGGCAAGAACCTCCTTTGGCTTGGAGTGAGAGCAGAGAGCTGATTTATCAGTAGTTATTGCATTAGCACAGGAAGTGACCTTGATAACAGTGGCAACAGGGTTATCCACAGGGGTGTGTTTCCATGATTGTAGAAACTCAGATGCAGGTCTACAAGAAATGGTAAAATGGTGGCAGCAAGGCAGGACGCCAGATTTGTTTGGTTTTTCATGATTAGCAGTGTCCATAAAAAACAACAAAAGGCTCCATGCTCTTCCACAGAGTCAGACATCACATCAGACAACTTTTATCCCCAGGCTGCAGTTTCCTGGTCATTGTTCTGTGGTCAGTGCTGGATGTGTTACACCATTTTTACACCATTTGACTGTACAACTTGCAGAACAAGCAGCCTTCACTCTGCTGGTGCTGAAGCTGGCCTTCAAAGCTGAAAAAATTTACTATTATTATAGTAAATGCCTGGTGTTTGTCTAACCCTGTTGTCAGAGGTAATTTACTGTATCTTGAGTTGCTTTTGGAGGACAAGGTTGCATGTTCTGCCAGCCCCTTTCAGGGTGCTGTTTTTAAGAGTGTGCCAGGCTTCTCTACACAAGCTGCCCTCTGATTTGGGGCTGATCCTCAGCTCTGGGGAAAGAGGCCTGGTGCGACCTTGGTAGAGGCACAACTTTCCCTATAAAATATCTGCATGGTATTTTTCTGTGTGTGGAATAGATTCCTCTCTAAACATGTATTTGAAGTCAGTGTCCACACTGCTGCGGTCTTCTGAAAATCCAGGTTACTTGGTGGATGTGTTCTTGTGTTATATCTTACTGTGCTTTTTTTTTTTTTAAATTCGAAACAGCAACAGCCTTTAAGACCCATTCTAGTAGAGACCAGTTGTCCAAATATCCGGATGGATCCCAAGCTTTGTCCAGCTGATCCGAATTGGATGGCATTTATCCATTGCAATGACATCTGGATATCTAATATAGAATCCAGGGAAGAAAGGAGGCTGACGTTTGTGCACAATGGTAATGCATCCTGAATTAAATTCCTGTACCTCCTCTGCACTTGTTCTTGCTAGACTGCATTAAGCAATGGCACTAAAGGTTCTCCTGAAATGAGGGTAATGGCCACTGTTTATTCCACCTTGTTTGTCACATTCCGTGTGCATCCTATAGTGCAGATATGGGATGATTCTTTTCCCTGCACTGTGCAATCTGGCAGGATGCGTTGTTTGTTGGATACATATGGAAGGGCTCTTCTGAAACACAGCACAGTGCTTTTCTATGGAACAGCCTTTTTTGTGTGGAGGAGCTGTGGGTGGAATAGAGCTAGAGGAAAGTTTCTTCCAGTGAAATCAGATTGCAGAGACTTTTAGAAACAATTTAGGCAGTTTCTGAATAGCACTGGGGCTTCTGCTGTCCCCTTATACTCAATAACTTAGGTTCTCACTGCTTACCCTCTCCAACTCTTAGGCATTTATCCTGGAAGAAAGAAAATGGGAAATTGTGGATAAAACACTTTAAAAATCAATTGCATTTTGTATGTAAACTATATCATCTGAATTTTAGTCAATTGAAATTTTTGACACTTTATAATAATGCTTTAGACTATTTAAATGCTAAATATTAAAATATTATGTAAGTACAGTAAAAATAAACTGTAGCAATGACTCCTTCTCAGATGATAATTATTTATGGAGCGCTGCTAAGTTACCTCCAGGGTAACAGGAAAAATATTGAAGCCCTATGGATATGTCATCATGTTGAGATGTTATGTAAGTCTGTTACTTTTGGTTCGTACAGTGAATGAAATACTGATGCTTTCATTTTTCTGAATGTTCATGTTTTCAGTTTCCGTTGTTCAGAAAGGTTTGGGGTTTTGATTTTCTTAAAAGTTGTAGTTCCAATTCACTGGACTCAGGTAGAGAGAACATTTTCTTTCTTTGACTAATTGAGAGCCTGATTAGGTACAAGTAAGAAGAGAGAATGGCTTTCCTTTCCTAAAAGAAGCTGCCGTGTCAGAGAGGATTAAATCCTCCCTAATATATGAACACAGAAGGCTGGAAGCAGAAAACAAATCTGCTGAGAAGTCAGATTTATTATCATGTAATGGTTCCCTGGGGGTGAACTTGGGCTGTGTTTGGGATAATGCAGAACTGGTTTGGTTCTGCAGCACATCACAAACTAATTCTTTGGTGTCTTTTTTTAGAGCTGGCCAATGTTGAGGAGGATCCAAAATCTGCTGGCGTGGCTACTTTTGTGCTGCAGGAGGAGTTTGACAGATACACTGGCTACTGGTGGTGCCCAAAGGCACAGCCAAGTAAGTGTGGGGATCCAGCGTGTGTGACAAGCCCTGTCCAGTGCAGAGCTCTCTCTTCCTCCTACTTTATGCAAATTGGGAATGGCGTCCTTTGGAGCTGTCTGCAGCGGGGACTGGTTACAGGGGCCTAGTGAGCACTGGGGGGAGAGACTTCCCTTCTCACAACAGTGGTGGGAGTTGTAAGAGTCTCAGTGTTTTATTTTAATGAAACATGAATCACAGGCTTTGTTGGATTTTTCTTCATCCTTCCAATCTGCTTGTGCTCCTGAGAGAATACTGATGCCTGCAATAACTGATAATTCTGTTCTGTAATTTGGTAATGTTAATTCATTTACAGCACTGGATGGGGGTAAAGTTCTTCAAATTCTTTATGAAGAAAATGATGAGTCAGAGGTAGAAATTATCCATGTCACATCACCCATGCTGGAGACAAGAAGAACAGATTCCTTCCGGTACCCCAAAACTGGTGAGATCCTGAAACTTTACATCCATGTTTCTGGAAGACACCTATTTTATTCCATGTGCCTGGCAGCAGTGACTCTCCAAGCTTAGAGCAGAGAGGTGTTGAGTTGTCTTTGAATTGGTGTCCAGGTGGTGCAAATGTGTTTGGGGAAGCTGCTCTGGAGGCTGGATGAGTCACTGGTGACTGTGCTGATACTGCAGCCGTGTGGTTACTGGGGGCTCTGGGGTCAGGAGTTGGCAGAAACCTTCTCTCACTGTCACTGTTTGAGCCACTCTCTGGGATCCTGGCAGACCTGAGTTGCTGGCGAGTTGATTCTCATTACAATCCTGTGTTTCTGAGGGAACAGCTCCAGAATTACAGCCTTTTGGGGTTTTAGGAGGGTTTCTGTTTAGCTGCTGGCACTGCCCTGGCAGTTCAAGTTCTGGAGGACTCTGATCTCCAGGATTGCTCTTGGACTTTGAACAGCAAACCTGTCCTGCTGCGGCCTGCCAGGAAAACTACCTGTGGTCACATTTGAAGACAGTGGATGATCTGGAGGCTTCAGCAGTGAAGGGCTGAGGGCAGGCTTGGAGTGCCACTGGAAGCAGGGAAGTGGGATTTAAGCAGACCTGCTGAGGGCTGATTCACTCTCAGGTGTGGGGCAAGTTTGAACAGTTCTACCCTTCTGAGATGTCCCTGCTGTCACAGTGGAACACATTGCTCCGGTAACAGTGGTTTGCTCTCTTTCCTCACTCCTGAAATCTTCATTTTTTGGAGAAATACCTTCTGTTTGGCTGACATTCTCAAGCTGCAGAATTCATTCAGATCTTGTAGATTCCCCAGTTCACTGGAAAAGATTTCTGCTTTTCCTGATTTACTGCTTGTATCTAGGAGAGACAAGGGCTCAATGTGAGGCTGGGAAGAAAGAGGTGACACCTTGTGGTTTTTTGGTGCTTGTGAACACTCGGATTTCTGAGAGTGTTTTGCCGTGGCTCTATTCAGTGCAAAGGAAACAAGCTAACGAATGCTCAAATCCCTTAAACAATATGTAGCTTTATTATCATAATGGCAGTAGTGATGGCAGTAGGTTTTTAGGTGTTTGATTTTCACTGATGCTCTTTAGCACTGGATCAGTTTCTATGTACCACCTTGGAATAAAGCCAAACAGTGAACCAAAGCTTGCTTTGCTATTCCATTCACTCCTGAGCATTTACTTTCACCCTGTAAATGCATCCACTGATTGTGGGAGAGAAGACTGACTGTTACAGTAGTGTGGTTCTTGGTCTGTTTGCAGGATTACATCCTCTAAATCTCCTCACGTTTGCAGTTTCTTGGTTCTGTGGTGTCTCTCACACATGCAGGGAGGCTATTTGATCAAAGAGCATTCTGCTGTTTGCCTTTTCCAGTCCTGTATGAATAACACCACAGTAATGCACAGCAAACAATTGGTGCTTGACTGCTAACATCTGTTTTTATAGGTACAGCAAATCCAAAGGTCACTTTCAAGATCTCTGAAGTGACAATCAATGCAGAAGGCAGAGTAAGTCTATGTTCTGTTTGTTTGCCAAATACGTATAATTGCTATGATTTTTTTTTTTTTGTAAAATTCATTTTCCAGTTCTGTACAAAGAAACTTTCCTGGTTGCAATGGCTTCCTGGCCTCTCTGGAGGCAGTGCCCTTGGCTCATTCCTGTGCAGATACTCAGTGTGCAGCAGTATTTCTCAAGGCTGTGCTTTCCTTCGCTACCACTGGTGTGTGAACTCAGCTGCAGAGCAGAGTGTTGTAGGTGTGGATGGTTACACCTTCTTATGTGACTGATCTCTTGATTGGCTGCAGATATTGGGAAAACTGTATTGCAAATACAGTATATCACCTTACTAAAGTATGAACATATGGAAAGAGATGAACTTTGCTTTTGCCCTGGGATTTTTAAACAGATGGAGAAATTTCCACAGCCCAGTCCAAGATTTTTGGACAGATGGGAAATTAATCTTATCAAACAGATTCATTACAGCCATAAATTATTGGAATTCTCCCAACTCTTGAGCTACTTCAGCCATCAGCAGTCACCTGCTGGGATAGTGATGCTGGTGTCAGCCAGGAAGGGCAGGGAGAGCCTTCAGGACACTTTGGGTACCACTGGGACTTGTTCCCAGTCCCAGCAGCGGCAGACTGCAGCACTGCATATCATGAATTAGAACCACATTGGTAACTGGGTGTCATGCAGGATGTTCAGCACCTATCCATGAAAATCCTACAAAAGAGCTCGGTACAAATTACCTCCCCTTTACGGGGGGGAACTGAGAGTTCAAATGAGTTGTGCGAGATGGATGATGGGTTTGTGAGCAGCGTCCAGATTTCTCTGGTCCCAGCCCTGGCTGTACTGGCAGTGTGCAGCTCTCCTGCTGTGCTGGGGTCTGGCTGCAGATGGGGTTCAGTCCCCTGTGTTGCAAAGGCTGAACAATCTAAATTGCATGAGCTGCACAGAAAAAGTCTTCTGTGTCCAGGCTCTCATCGTGCATGAAAAACTGGTTGTGGGGGTTCATCTCAGTGTCACTGAATTGCTGCTTTGTCAACAGATTGCAGATGTTGTGGATAAAGAGCTAGTTCAGCCCTTCGAGATCCTCTTTGAAGGAGTAGAGTACATTGCTAGAGCTGGGTGGACGCCAGAAGGAAAATAGTGCGTATGTTAATCCTGTCTCTGCTCAGAGGGTTCGGGGTCATACAGTCAGAAGCAGATTGTAGTGGTCTCTGTCTTCTTCCAGCTTAAGCCTGCTTTCACTTTTACATTGCTACCAACTTGTTTGTGCAAAGGGGACCATTTTTCCAAAAGCCAAACCAGAGCCCTCCTTGTGTCTTTCTCTGCTCCCTGGCCCTACTGCTTTGGGTTTGGGCACTCGCAGCCTTTGATGTGTGTGTCCTCTCAGCATCCCTGTGAGAGAGAGTGCAGTGCTATTATCCCCATTTTACAGATGGGGAACTGAAGCCCAGAGAGGTTAAGTGCCTTGCCATGGTCACGCAGGAAGTCTGTGGCTGAGGAGAGAAATGAGCCCAGGTCCCCCAGGCCCTAGGCTAGCGCCCTAACCACTGGACCATCCTTGCTGACCAGACTTACTGATCAGAAAACCTGCTGTAAGTGCTACTTACATTTGCATGTCATTTTAACCCTGTAGATGATGTAGTACAGTGTTTCTAACTCACCAGAAGCTTCTCCGAAAGGGTATTTCACTGAAAGGGTTGTCCAGCCCTGGCACAGGCTGCCCAGGGCGGTGGTGGAATCACCATCCCTGGAGGGACTTTAAAGCTGTGTAGATGTGGCACTTGGGGACATGGTTAGTGGTGGGCTTGGCAGTGCTGGAGGAATGGTTGGACTCGATGATCTTAAGGGTCTTTTCCAACCCAAATGATTCCATGGTTTTCCAGAATTGCACTCCTCCAGTTTTTGAATCTAAAGATGGCTTTCACCTTTTAAATTTCTTTCCCATCCAAATGTGGAAGAAATCCAGGGACACATTTGCTACTTTATCCTGTTTTTTGCAGGATTATTGTTGGAGCTACATGTAAAGCCATCAGAATATGGCAGGGGCTGCTGCTGGTCCCTTTAGGTGCCAGTGTTACTCTCTGCCAGGTGTAGATCTAAAAGTGGTATTTTCACAAGCATCCTGAAATTTCAATTGAAATTTTTCTGCTTCATTATTCCCTCTGATTTTTCTCTTCTTTTTCTCCCTTGAAGCACAATTCAAATCAGGGAGAACAGAATGAGTTAAACTTTTGAACTTGCAGTGCTTATGCAATATTAAAATGAAGCAAAATAGGTTCTTGTGTTATGGAAGAAATTTGTTTATGTGGGTGAAATTTTGCACGTGACTTAATCTGCAATTGAATATTCCTGACTCCTTCAAAATGCCTAGTGCTACCGAGTGTCTGCTTAGATTTTTAGACTTGTGTCATACTCATGGTTGCATGTTATTTTCTCTAATATCTGTGTCCTCAACAGCATCTGGTCCATCTTGCTTGATCGCTCCCAAACTCGGCTTCAGATAGTCCTGATCCCTCCTGCATTATTCATCCCCACAGAAGATGATGCAATGGAAAGACAGAAACTTATTGATGCTGTACCAGATTCTGTTACACCTTTCATTATTTATGAAGAAACAACAGACATCTGGATAAATGTAAGAATTTGAATTTCAGCCTTCTCTGACAGTTTGTAGCAATCGAGCAACATTGGTGTTACTGTGCTGTCAAGGACAGTGATCCCATAGTGCAAGTTCTGTGCATATTCGGGGCTTCCTGCTGTGAAAAACAGGATGTAGAGAACAGATTTGGGATGTGAAAACAGAGCTGCTTTGCCTGAGTCTATGCAGTGCTCAGAGCCAGGAGCAGAGCCCAGGGCTCTGGTGTTCCCAGGCAGCCCCTTGCCCACAGTGTCACTGGCACTCTCCAGCTTCTTGGCAATTGTTATCACCAGCAGTGCCACCAGATGAAGTATTTTCTAGGCAACAAAGATCTATCAAGATGACACTGGGTGAACAAGTCCTGAGAGTCAGCTAACACGCATTGAACCTCTCCTGAACTACATTTGGTCTGGTGAAACAGGTTAAGGGTGTGATGTTCTGGGAGGTGAAATGCAGGGCCTGTGCTGAGAGCAGTCACGGGTGTGCCTGGTCACTGCTGTAAACTGTGCCTCTCCTCACACTGCTGCACATAAAGATCCATGACTCTGCAGTGACATCCCGTTGGAGGTGTGCCTGGGAGCATCAATCACTGGCACATAGTTGGATCTTTCAGCAGAGAACATTTGCACAGAAGCTTCCAGTGAACAGTCCCTATACAGCAAGTGCTCTCTATGATACCACATTCCTTAGTAAATGTTTGGTTTCAGGATGGTGCAGTGAGTTTCGCTTTCTCCATTATTTTTACTGGCTGAAGTGATTTTTGACTGGCAGCTCATACTGTGAAGATAAGTACTCCCAAGTCCTTCAAAGATTGTCCCTTGAAGCAAGAGCTGACATGTTGATGAGTCGGAAGATGATGTCAGCTCATCCTTCTTTAAATAATCCTTCACTTGCAGGCAGCACAGGACAGAGGTCTGCAGAGGTGGACCCACCTCTGTGTCTAAGCTAGAAGGGCAGGTGCAGAAAAACTTAATTAGTTTGGCAACCAGGATATAGAGTTAGACTGGCAGAAAGCTGGAGCTGTGGGGATGTGGCACTGGCTGCAGACCCCCCTGGCTCCAAGTGTAACTGGTTCTCCCAGTAAGGGACAATGCTGCACCCAGTTAGCCTGGACTGTGTGGTCTGTGTTAAGCAGCAAGAGGAACATATTTTGTGTGACTGCAGTGCCAGAGTCCTACTGATGACGATAATCCACTGCTCTGTCTTCTCAGATCCATGATATCTTCCATGTCTTCCCTCAAACCCAGGAAGATGAGATAGAGTTCATTTTTGCCTCCGAGTGCAAAACAGGCTTCCGACACCTGTACAAGGTCACCTCGGTTCTGAAGGAGAGCAAGTACAAACGGTCCTGTGGAGGCCTCCCTGCTCCGAGTAAGGGGAATAATTCTTGTGCTTTAATTGGGCATTTGTTGCTGACCAGTGAGGAAATAAACGTCCTTCCAGCTGGCAGGAATTATTGTCTCATTGGAAACTTCTGCTGTTGTCCAGGGAAGCACTTCAGTGTACAGTCATTCCTCTGTAAATTGTACAGGGGTTATTCTGTTTTCAGCATGCCTTAGTTTTAGCCCCGATCCTTCCTTATGGACTAAAGGGAAAAGTTTCCAAAAACCAGATGGGAAACAAGCTCCCTGTGATACTGTGAGACATATTTGGCTTTTCCTCCTCACTGCTGGAACTTGCTGTTGCTCAGATGCAAGAAATCACTGTGTGCAAAGCTCCCAGAGTGGTTTTTTCCACAGTATGTGTTCTTTAATTCACAATTTCATGCTGTGATACTTAATTTACTTAGCTTGTGTTGAAGGCACCTACTGAACTCTGTATGCACAAAAAATACACCTAATTTTACTAGTTCCTTGCAACTGTTGTAGGTCTTTTTTCCACATAGCATTATATCTGGGGTTGATTAGATTTCTCTAAATGCATCTGACTTCTTTTTCATGCTAAATCTCCCTCATTCTAAGGGAAATGAAATCATCTTATAAAAGCAAAATTCTTGCAAAATTTTCCATTTCTGACACCTCGTATTTCCATTGCCTGCCTATTGTTCAGTATAAAACCTTTATTTCTAGGCAAGTGACAAAATATTTTTAGAAATAAAAATCTCTGTACACTGGCTATTTGCAGGTGACTTCAAGTGCCTCATCAAAGAGGAAATAGCAATTACCAGTGGGGAATGGGAAGTGCTTGGCAGACATGGATCCAATGTAAGTCTTGCTCTTGCGTCTTGGATATCCTGCCACAAACACAGGGAGATGGTCCCTTGGAGGGATCAGCATAAACCTATTAATCCAGTATGGTTTTAGCCAAAATACACAGTATTTCTGTTCTGTGTAACTTGTGAGCTTGCACAAGGAGGGAAGGAATGGTCCCCAAACTGCTGCTCTTGTAGCTCTGAGCTGTATGAATTCTTCGATCATTTGAATTAAACTGACAGAGTTGTGGACAGTAAGAACAGTTGTTTGGTTTATACCTTGCAGATTGCTGGGCTCCAACTCAGCCATATGGAAGTGGGGCGGGAGGGATGTGGGGGAGACTTTGAGGTGGTAGAACTGGATATTGAGGGATATGCTGTTTGTTTTGTTCCTGACAGATCTATGTGGATGAAACCAAAAAACTGGTGTACTTTCAAGGCACAAAAGACTCACCTCTGGAGCATCACTTGTATGTTGTTAACTACGAGAACCCCGGGGAAGTGAAGCGCCTGACAGAACGCGGTTACTCACACGCCTGCTGTGTCAGCCAGGTACCTGTGCCTGCCAGGGCTGGCTGGGCTGCTCTGCCTTAGCCCAGGCTTATCCTGTCACTCAGCAGACAGGGCAGTATTTATATATAACAAAAGCAGGTTTTAGGCTGTGTTGTGCCCTCCTGTATGTTGTACAGTCAGTGTGTAAAACTACCCTGGAAATCAGACTTGACGTCCTGGTTCCATTGCTCTCCAACTCACTTCAGGCAAAAGGAGCTGGGATGAATTGTTTGAAACTCTGTGAGCCTGACTCTCTGCCTGCAGTGGACTAGAAACCAATCACCAGATGAGATGAGCCTGGGCAGCATTGGGTGCAGTTCCAGGAATCCAGCTGGGAATTCATGACCCAGAAGAGGGTGTGTGACCAGCTCCTCATGCCACTCTTGGATTTGCAGGTGTATCTTTGGGTTCGGAGTGTTAAGGACTGTAGTGTTTCAGAAGCAAAAGTGCTCAGATTTCTGGTTTAATTTGGTCCATAAGCATCTTCTGAAAGATCTAAATGCAAAAAGAAATGATCACTTGCTTGTGCCTCTGCACTGAGGAGTTCAAGGCATGTTCTTTTTCTCCCCAGGACTGTGACATGTTCATCAGCAAGTACAGTAATCAGAAGAACCCCCACTGTGTGTCACTGTACAGGCTGACAGGATCGGAAAATGATGCAGCTCATAGGACTAAGGAATTCTGGGCTACCATTTTAGATTCAGCAGGTAATGGCATGGAGGAGGAACAGGAAAAGGACAAGTAAGATCAATGGATGAAAGATATCCCAGTGTATGCTTGCTCAAGATTTGCTGTTTTGACTGACCAGTCTTGTTTCTGAAACTCAGGCTTTTGTGAGAAGTTCTGTGAAGTACAGGAGGGACATTTTCAGCTCAGCAACAAATGGATATAAACAGACCATGAAGGAATTTAAAGTGGAAATTACCAAGTTTCTCCTTCCAGTTTTAGCTCAGGGAGGGATTTAAGTGCTCTCACTTGCTCTGTATGATGTGCTTGCTAAAGAGTGTGTTCATGGGGAGGGAGATGCACTTCTTAAATAGTGTGTGCTGCTGCCTACTCATGTCTTTGTGAGACAGCTCTTGGGCTATAATCTTCCGCTGGATTTCTGTTCCCTTTGATTTCTCCTTACCTGAGGCATACTCCATGTCCTGTGCTTTCTGTGTGTTAATGTAGCGAGTCCTAAGTGGGATTAGGAAGCGATGGGACATCTGTAATGGCTCTGTCAGGGGAGATTTACTCTTGTTCACAGGAGAACTGTTGTGATAGGGCTCAGAAAGCTCACCTAGGGCTGGGCCATTTACGGTCTCTGCCTGGATCCAGCCACATCCACTGGAAAGCGTGGGAGACCTCCACTGGGATTGCAGTGAGACTGGTGACAGGGCAGTGGTCAAGCAGAGCTGTGTTACTCATCCATTCCTGTTTAAACCAGGCTCTCCTCCCATGGCAGGTCCTCTTCCCGATTACATTCCCCCTGAAGTGTTCTCCTTTGAGAGCTCCACGGGGTTCACGCTGTATGGAATGATGTACAAACCCCACAACCTGGAGCCTGGGAAGAAGTACCCCACAGTGCTCTTCATCTATGGAGGCCCTCAGGTGAGCTGGTGAGCAGTGGGGTGGGCTGGCAGGGATCACTCCACGGCTCTCCTGCAGGAACAGTTCCTGCTCTGTGCTGAGGGCAGCAGGTGGCATTTTGCCTGTTCGGTGAGTATGTGCTTGGCCAAAGGTGCTGTAAGGGTTCATGATCTCCAGGTCATGGATCCAGGCACTGCCACTTGTCTGAGGACAGATATGGAGTAGCAGAGTTGGAACTGAGAGAAAAGGGAATCAGGTAGTCCTTGTTCCCAGTTCTGTCTCCTTCTCCTCTCCAGTTGCCTCACTGGACCTCAGCTCTTCATGTCCATGACACAGAATGGCTTGTTTTACTGGGGGAAGAATTTATTGCATAGTAGGGAGAGGGAATCTTACAGCAGGGAGTAAGGATCTTGAAAACTTCACATTTTAAAATTGTGTAAAGCATTTAAAGATAAATATAAATAAAATCTGAAATTGGATTAAGGGGTGACCTCTGGATTCTGTGCTGCTCTTGTATTCCAGGTACAGCTGGTGAACAACCGGTTTAAAGGAATCAAGTATTTCCGACTGAACACTTTGGCCTCTTTAGGCTATGTTGTCGTTGTCATTGACAATAGGGGCTCCTGCCACCGAGGGTTGAAGTTTGAAGGAGCCTTTAAATACAAAATGGTAAGTGGACTCTTGAGTCTGGCTCTGTTCTCAGCCAGAGATGGGTTTGAGTCCCAGTGTTAGCAGCGCTGAAGCACTATTTTGGCACAGGTGCCCAGCACTGCCTGTGTGACATTTCTGGGATTTGGGGACAGGAAGTGTGTATAGGTGAGAGTTGAGGGAGGAAAGATGCTTGATGTAGGAAAGATAAAATGTCATGGTTTCAGGCTGTAACCCAGCTCCAGCCTGACACAGGGTAGTTCATAATGAGGCTGTGACTCCTCAAAGATACAGTTTGCAGCTCACATGAAGCAGGACAGTTGCATTCTGAGCATGGATCACTCTTGAGCACCAAAGCTCTGAAGGTTGTTACCTCGGGCAATCCTGAAAACGTAACACTGGCCTGTAACTAACAGAACTTACCTTTGTCTCTGCCCTCCCAGGGACAGATAGAAATAGATGACCAGGTGGAAGGGCTGCAGTATTTGGCATCGCGGTACGACTTCATCGACTTGGAGCGTGTTGGCATTCATGGCTGGTCCTATGGAGGCTATCTCTCCCTAATGGCTTTAACACAGAGGTCAGATATCTTCAGGGTATGTTCATGCGTTGAGTACTTACTCTAGTGGTACAGACAGAATTTTTCCTTTAATAATGTGACTTCCATGGGTGATCACAGCACAAAGACCTCAGAGCTTGCTCTAGACAAGTTAGGACACAGTGCAGTGGCTGTTTTCTTCAAGACTCTTCTGTTTGGCTGACTTCAGAGAGAAGTTGCTTTTCTAGCAACTGTTGGACTATTGAGCTTGCAATGGCAACTGTGCTGGTGTAGCTCTACCTATCTCAGGTCACCTGTGCTGAAGGTACCTTAGGTAATGTCAGCTGCTGCCCACTTTGTGCCAGCTGAGCTCTTTGTGTTGTGAACCAGGTAAGGGAAACAATCCTGGTGAAAAACAACACCTCCTTCTCATTCTCCCTCTTTTTGGCCCTGAGAGAGTAGTTCCCTTTGCAGACTGATCTATTCCCAGATCAAATTGCCCATGCTGCTGCATAGGAGCATGTTCTAAAGCAGCCAGAAGGACAGTCTGGGGATGGGAAGAGGTACTGGAAAGAGGTTCTTGTGCCTGCCTGACTTTAGACCACTGTAATAAACAGCCAGACTTTCTTTGGGTAGGGATGTGGGAAGAGCTGGCTATTGCCCCTGAGATGTGTTTTGTTCTTTGTGACTACTCTTGCTTTCTTGAAGTCCAACCTTAATATTACTGGGAGGTTTAATAATTATTTGTCTCAATCCTTTAAAATTGTTGTATTTTTACCTTTACAAACACCTGCCTTGCAAAGGGGTTTTGGGTGTTTTTGTGGTTGTTTTTTTTTTTATGGGTCTTTTTTTCCACAAGCCTCTGCAAGCTGGTGGTAGCTATGCAGGGTAGTTTGCTGAGTCCTAGGGAGCTGTTTCTGTTAGGCATGCAAATGTACCCAAACCCACAGAACCCCACAGAATGCACTTCAGTCAGCAGCCCTTGCAAGTGGTATGTTTAAAGTTGCTTTCAATTTGCCTGTAGGCTCTTCCTGGTTTCCAGTGCATAGCTGAGCTGTGCTGTGTGTGAGCTGGGGCAGGGACAGCAAGGATTGCTTTGCTTGTTCCACAGTTACAGTGGGATGAAGCTGTGGGAGGGAGGGACGTGGCCAGGTCAGGGGGCAGTGTTGTCACTCCCCTCTCTGTGGCACTGGCAGGTGGCCATAGCTGGAGCCCCCGTCACGCTGTGGATTTTCTATGACACGGGATACACGGAGCGCTACATGGGCCACCCAGAGCACAACGAGCAGGGCTACTACCTGGGATCCGTGGCCATGCAGGCTGAGAAGTTTCCTTCTGAGTAAGTTTGCTTCTGGCTCTTGTCTTCTGTTTTTCCTACCAGGAAAGTTCAAGCCCCATAGACACGTTTTTATCTCCCTGTTCTTGGTATTTCTGGAATCACAAATGCTAGCATTAAATAATAATTTAAAAAACCCCAATACCCAACACTAATAAACTTAATACTCAAATGAACATTTGCATAATTACAGACCATTTCATGTAAGCCCTTTTATAGTAGCTGTAATTAAAGACTATCTTTTATGTCTAAGAAATTACAAACATATCTTCAATTTGATTAGCACTTTAGAGCCACATTAAGCTAAACAAAAATTAGTTGATTGGGATGTTTTTGTATGTTCTGAGGCTCTCTCAACACAGCAGAGCAAGCTGGGGCCATGGGCTTTCTTGCCAAAGAGCTGACAATCAGCAAGGTTTAAGGCCTTGTATTGTCCAAGCTAGGAAGCATTGATGAGAATAACTAAGATATTCAAATAAAAGGTCTGACTGTAATATGTGTGTGCAGGAAGAACTTTCAGAGGAGCAAGGAACAGGTTTGAGAAATGTGTCTATCCAGAGCAGTTTACAACTGAAATCACTGCCTTCAATGCAAGTATTTTTTTCTGAGGAGTGTTTTTGTAGGGATGCATGTGGACTGTGAAATGAGTGGGATTCTGTCTAGAACTTTTTTCTCTTGCATTTCCCAGACCAAACCGTTTGCTGCTGCTACATGGATTCCTGGATGAGAATGTTCACTTTGCACACACCAGTATTTTGCTCAGCTTTTTGGTGAGAGCTGGGAAACCCTATGACCTACAGGTAAGGCCAGAACCAGGGCGTAAAGGTGATGTGTCTGTCTTGGAGGAGTCCAGAACTGGAACTTGTACCATGGTTGTGCTGGACAGCTTGGAATTCTAGGATAAAATTGTAGCATTTGAGCCAATAATTTTTTAAATGTTAATATTTTAATATTATTTAAATGAATTAACAAAAAGAAAAATTGGGCAAATAAGCAGTTAAGGCTGTTTCTGAGGAGATCTGCAGCTGGAAGGCAGTGCAGCAGCATTCATATAGCATGGAACAGAGTTCTTCATTTAATTAAACCCTGCTGGCTCAGTGCAGGTGGAGCCCAGGGATCCCACATCACACTGCAGAACTGGGAATGTGCTCTGGCCAGGAGCTGCCTCTGCTCAGCCAGGCTGATCCCCTCCAGCACAGCTGGATCACAGTGGGTTCTCCTGGGTTCAGGCAATGGAGGATGAGGAGTGTTAGTTCAGGTGCAGAGTTAATGCAGGGACATTCCATGGATGTTTGGAATGTGGCTCTGGGACTGGTTTAAATGTTGGCGCCTGCAGCTCCTCTGGATATTTACGACTTTATTTTACATTTCAGATCTACCCTCAGGAGAGACACAGCATCAGAGTCCCTGAGTCAGGAGAGCACTATGAACTGCACCTGCTGTATTACCTGCAGGAGAACCTGGGCTCTCGCATTGCTGCCATGAAGGCCATGTGACTGACCTCAGAACTCTGCTCCACAGCTGCTCTCCGGACAGGGAGGTGTAGGAAACTAGAGAAAATAGGATGGAACATTGCTTTCTGGTGCCTGCCACATGTACACACCCGTACACACCCTCACAGACACTTTTTTAAAAGTAAATTTGGTGCCATACAGGAAATTTAAGTACAGTGATCTAATAACTTTAAGCTGTAAATAAAATCCAATGTCTGTGGTATAATACAGTACCATGGGTGTTCTCTTGGGGGACGAGCTGAAACTGAAAATAACGTACTTCTACAGCACCAGATCTTCACTTTTTAAAAGCATTATGGCATAATTGATGTATTTTTACAGTGTGTTCCTTGGTATCTTATTACATAATACTGGGTGATTTACTCACTACACAGCAAGAGTTTACCTGAATGGTTACAACTTTTATTAATTTTAAATGCTATCATATAGCTTTTATGCTTCATGAAAGGGATGTGTCTCACTCCTTAGAAGCTGGTCACAAGTTGGACACATCCCTCATCTAGATGTTAATTGTTTTTTAAGAAGAAAGACTTTTAAGCTGCCTCTTAATATATTTAAAGTTTGGATTCAGATCAGTTGATGCCAGGTTCTTTGATTCCTTCTCCCCGAGGATAAATCATTGTCTTTTCTTGCAGCAGCTTGAGAACCTATCCTGATTGTACTTGATTTCAGTGGAGAAGTGAATTGATACTTTACTGTGATATGGGCTTAACAATCTTTTATTCTGAGGTGCAAACTAACTTAAGTTAAAAAGCTGAAACTGTAAATTTTCAAACAAGCTTCAAAGTGCATCCTGTTGAGATTTTTCCCTGATGTTCACTCTGGAGCTGGGTTTGCAATACTCCTTCCTTACCCTCACATCAGCATGATACGGGCATATGCATCCTGTTACAATTTAGAAGTTCAATACTCTAATTCCAAGGTCTGCAGAGGATGTGTGGGGAGACCTTATATGCGAGGCAATATGAACTGTTCTGTTGAATTTCCTCATGTATGAGGGGCTATTTCCCAGGCTTGTGTCCTGTCCAGTCCCCTATTCCTGGATCCTTTCTAGCACTACTGTGCATGTTGATGATGCTGATGCTGATGATGCTGTCTTTGAGAACCCTTTTCTGTACAGCTTCAGGTAACCCTCAAGGAATTGCAGTCCCAGTTGTGTTTTTGCTACTGAGGTTGGTTTTAACTAAGCAGCAGGCTTGGCTGAAAAGCATAAGTGTGTGAAGGCACTTTTAACTGGCAACAGGTAATTTAGGATAGAAATCCATCGAAAATTATTCTCTTTAATCCAGAAAATTCTCCCCTTGGGACTTGCCTCTGACACTCTGATAAGTTTTAACGGTTTTCTTAGAAACCCAAGAACTTCCTTTTCTTTCTGTTTTGGTGCTAGAGGGAAGCAGAGCATGATTTTCTTTTCATCTGCAGAAAATCTGGAATCACTCTCAGTGTTTACGCTCTTAGAACTCCACATGTTGTAACCTTGTACGTTTCTTGATTTTGTACTGTTCAGCTTGATCCCAGAACTCTGGGATTTAACAGACTCTGGCTGTATCTGATCAAACCGCATCGTTTTTCAGTTAAACTGCTGGGCATGTGCACTAAAGGGAGGGGAGCTGGGGCAGTTACACGGTTGTAAAAGCCGTGTGTGAAAACAGGATCTGGTTTTTGGGATACACAAAGGAGCCAAAGCCAACCGGCGTGCAGGGAGTATTTCCTCCGCAGTGGGGAGCCTTGGTTCGGGCTGTTTGTTGGTTTTCAGATCGCAGTGATTACAAGTGGATCAGTTAAAAGACCATTAGCAGGTCAATAACGGGTTGATTTTGGGAAGGGCGTGGCACGGAAGGAGCCCAGCTCCAGGAATGTCTTCTCTTAGCGGTTAATTGTGGCTGAAGCAAAGGCAGCATCCCTGGGGACTGTGTTACAGTCGGCACCGAGAGAGCAGCACATGTGCAACACAACAGTGGGGAGAGACAAAAATAAGCTGTTCCTCTGGAATTTCATTGTGTTCCCAACGTGTTTATGCTGTATTATATATACATATATCTATATCTGTTCATATATACATATATGTATAAAATTACCCATGGATAGTATTCACCTTCTCCAAGGTTGTTTATATTTTGTTCAATATTAAATTAACTTGCTTTTTTGGGGTTTTTTTTGTTCTTTTTCTAGAGGTGATTAGCCTTGAATGTAAATGTATATGATTTTTAAGACAAAATTGATCGTTTTGTTTAAAAAACAGAGCAAAAATGGCCTTCATCAAACACTGCATTTTTTGGGAATTGAAGAACTAAACATTACGTGAGTAAGCCAGGCTGGGTTTGGATTTGAGGCAGGATGTGATTATAAGTGTTGACATATAATTCTTAATAATGCATCCTTCTACTGTTTTAAATATATACATCAAAAAGCTATTAAAGTACAACATACTGTAACTGCTCTGTTTTGCAACATAAATTATGGATTCTTTCTTTCCTACCATTTTCTTTTCTTTTTACTGTAGTTAAGCACTTTAAGACCCCGTGCTCTCTTATCCTGTGGAAGTGCTGGAAGGATTTATCACCAGAGTTTTGTAGTTCTTGCAAAAGAGATGCCTTAGATGAAGTCTGATTCCAGCTAATTTCCCAGTGAAGAAAGGAAAAACCCTGTTGTGATCGAGACTGCAGAGGTAGGAAGGTGTTAGTGCTGAGGGACTTTGCATCGTTATTTTTTGGGTGTAGCGGTATTCCTGCACCCTGTATGGTGAAGTGTTGGTCTGGCCAAGGGCCAGGACAAGGCTGTACATTACAGTCCTGGAGATGGGAATGTCACTTGAGGAGGTTTCCAGCCTGTTTGATATTTGGGATTGTACTTCATCACTTCCTGCATGTTAAAAAATCTCTTGGTTAATGTGAGTTTTAAACAGAACTAGTGAGATCCTGGGGGGGCAGGGGAGGTTGTGGAGCAAAAAGGTATGAGGAGGAGCCTTTGCTGTGGCTCCCAAACCAGAGGTTGGTATGTTCCTGTGGAGGCCCCTCTGCCTTCTAGGGGTGTTGTGCCCAGCAGGAGCCCTGCTCTGAACAGGAGCGGGACTGAGCCTTCCTTGTGTGGTGGATATTTAGTTGCACAGGTGTCTTTGAGATGAATGTTTTCGTGTGTTTAAGAATATATATGAAATATGGGGATCTGAGTGCTGAGATACTGAAGTTGTGTGTTGGTGCCAGCAGTTTCCTCTCTTTCGAGGTGGTTGGGATTGGTTGTGCTTGTTCCTGGTGAAAGCCCATTCTTTCACCCCATTTTAATGCAGCTTCCAGTGATGCCTCATGAGTGTGGGATGTGCAAAGCTGTTGGGTTTCACCCGCACCTCCCTTTGTTCTCAGTGATCTCTTTTTACTCAGAACACAGTAAAATTAGTATCTACCCAGAAATGCTTAATTTTTACAAACTCAATGGAAAAATGAGCTCAAAGCACCAAGCAAAGCTTTGAAAATAACTAACCTCATTATATTAGAATGGAAAATGCATTCCCTACTTACTGGTGGCATTTGGAAATAGGCTATGGAAAAAATTTCCGAGTGGGATGGTATAGTAATGCTTTAACCCTGGAGCACCTGCATCTGAACCTGGGTAGGAAATTATGGAGAATTCTCATACTCCGAGTTCCAACCCATATTCCCTGCCAGGAGAAGTGGGTTGTGTTCCTACCGTGTGTGTCCGTGTGTCCAGCTGTTCCACTGCTGCCATGACACCCAACCCCTGCCGAGGCAATAACAGAGTCTAAGTCAGTGGAACATCGGCCAGGAGTCCCCTGCCTTGGGCTGCCTATTCACTTGAGTGTCAGAACCCTGCAGAGACTTTGTGTGTGCCCCTTCAGAAGGGGGAGAGAGCTCTTGCTGCAGTTTTTACTTGGCTCTTCTGCGGAGTAGAAGTTCAGGTGTTTAATTCGAGAACATGAAGTGCCTGCTGTTTGCGTTAACAAAATTGCATGTCTCACTCCAGTGGGTTTATTGGGCTCCCTCCCTCCCCCCTCCCGAGCTCCATGGCTTTTAATCATGTAAAGTGGAGACATTAGTTTTGCTGTGTTTTATTACAAAACCTTTGTTGCAATAAAGATGCTGCTAAATAAATTGAATTAAATGTTGGGTTTTCTTCCACCCTATTTTCAACTGTCTCTCTCCCTGATTTAGGAGAGCTTGTGTGTAATTAAATCTCTGCCCTCGTTGCGCTGTGGAAAGCAGCAGTGATGTGTGTTTGATGCATGTCGGGTGTTCTGCAAAAGCATCTGCCATGTTTCCTGTCCCTTGTGGTTTGGGAGATGGATACCATCAGGAACATCAGGCATTTCCTTGGCACAGCGATGTTCCCTCTCCGGAGTGTTTCCATGTGAATGCTGTTAGCAGCTCTTGGCAGCCACCAGCCGGAGCTGTCGCACCGGGGACTGCAGGACACAGCCTCGCCTAGGTGGGACAAGTGCCACAGGGGAGGAGGTGGCCCTGGTGCCCCGGCAGAGGAACCTGTGTGAATGGAATGGGCAATGCAAGGGAAGAGATGTCTCTTCATACAGTCACCTTGTTCTCAGCCTCCTGTTTGTCTCTCTGAGCAGAATGGGCCTTGCAGGCACCCCAGTCCCATGTAGTGCTGTCCCAGAAGGTCCGGGGGGGCTCAAGGCAGATACAATTAATGTTTTTACTCATTTCTGATTTTTCACCCACGGAGAAGCACCCCCTGTTCAGGAGGGGGGGAAACGCTAGCCTGTGCTCTGCCCTCTTCCTATACAAGGTTCCCAGTTTGCAGTCCTTTGTGTGCATCCATGGAGGCTTCTGAGATCTGAGAGAAAGAAGCGAAGATTTAGCAAAGTCCTTTCAGGCTAAAGTCATGGTATACTTTTAGTGTTTGGGGTCACAGTACTGGTCAGGGACAGGATAACAGGAAAATCTTTCCTGGAAGAACTTACGGCCTGGGCACAATTAACCCTCTCGTCTTCTTATGGGATTAATAACAAAACTGCAAATGGCAGCTGGGATTAAAGGCCTGTGTTTTCCTCCCCAGCATCAAGTCTTTTCTCAAGATAATCATTTTGCAGACTGCTCCTGCCAACAGACCTAAGGAGAACCAGTGCTGGTTCACTCAAGCTCCTCAGCACAGGCACGCAACACCACCGGGCTGGCCCTACGGGGCTGCACATTTCCCAGGGAATTCCCAAGATCAAGATTTCCTCTCTTAAAAGCAAACAGCAACAGACTGCTCCAAGGCAAAAACCAGCAGCAAGGAAATGATGTCCCAAAAGCAGCAAGGTAGGAACCTGTGGGAGGAAGGAGTGGTGGTACAGGGCTGGGACTGCATCCCCTCCCTCAGCTCTTGGAGCCATGCTGTTTGCTTCCTGCTGGAAGAAAAGCCCCTTTGCTTTTCCAACAAAGATAGTTTGAACAATTTGCTTTCACCATTGCCCTCCCTCTTCTCCTTTCTATTCTACTTGCAATTTTGTTAGAAATAGATGAGTAAATACCATGTACGTTTGTGTGGGAGCTGTGGTGGCTTGTGGTTTTATGATTTTCCCCCCAGCTGTGATTCATTGCTTTTTACATTTTTTAATCTATTCCCCCACACCCCCTCCTGCTCTCCCTGTCTCTGTGCAGCCCAGCAGCTGTCATTATCAGTGAAATGACTTGACATTATTTTGCTGTACTTTGTTTCTATTCATTGATTTGTTGAATGAAAACTATTTATCTGGCACTGACATGCAAGATTGGAGCCTTTCAAGAAGAGGCAACTCTGCAGTACAATTTTGCTCCAAAATGAGCAGAGCAAGAGCTCTGTGTTAAACCAGCCCTGCTGAAATCCCTGGCCCCATGACGGAGCAGAAGCAGCGGCTGCACAGGCTATGGAGGTGGTGTATAGGAAAAGCATCTTTCCTTATCCTGCCTGCCCCGTGGGAAGCCCTGCTGGGCTCTTGCCAGAGGCAAATGAGGGATTTCTCTAAGGCTGGGGATGCAGGGAGGTGCAGGAGGGGAGGCAGGTGCTGGCAGCAGGTATGCAGTGTCTGAATGGGGCTCCCAACATCAGAAGGATGTGGCGCAAGTCCAGAGGCGGCCATGGAGATGCCCAGAGAAGCTGTGGCTGCACCATCCCCATCTTTAACACTAGAAGTGTTCAAGGCCAGTTGGATGGGCTTGGAGCAACCTGGGATAGTGGAAGGTGTCCCTGTCCAAGGCAGGGGAATGGAATGAGATGATGTCTGCAGTTCCTTCCAAGTGAAACAGTGTCTGATTCTGTGATTCCTTGATTTTGTCTGGGTGCAGGTGAGTTGTTCCTCTCAGCATGATGAGCAAGGCAGTGCTGGAGCAAAATCCAGACTTGCTCCTTTGCCTCCTGTCTTCTCCATCCCCTGTGAGTTCACCCCCATTTCAATATCGGGCATCCAGCAAAAACCACATTCTGAATCCCTCCTGTGATCCAGTAAGCCTGGAGAGAGGGTTGCACATCTCCAAAAACAGGTGCCAGTGGCCGCTGTGATTTTAGTTTAAAAAAGCCCTGGGCATTGTCACCTCAAATGCCAGAAGCTGGTTCCCTGCCAGCGCTGCTCAGAAAAATCCCACCTCCTTGCCTCCATCAATACCATCCCACAGCTTGAAGGACAGGTTTTGCCAAGGAAATACACTCTTGTTTGAGGGATTCAGGATCCCTTTTTCCCACAGAGCCCGGGCTCTTTTCTTTCGGCACAATCAGCCCTCTTGCCGCTTTTCTTGCCTTTTCTTCCATCGCTTTCCCACATTCTGTTCACACCTTCATGAATATTCAGAGGCCATTGGCCATATGAAGCTATTGAGAGCTCTTGTTAACACTCCTCCTAATGACATGCACCTTCAATAGAAAACAAAAACACAGATAAGAGCTTGTTAGCGCAGACCCTTGTTCCCCACCTAACAAGGTTTCCATTGACTCGGACACTTGTGGTGACACATTGCTAGCTCTCACTGTTGCCTCTTTTGATTTGCGACTGGCTTTTACGGAGGGGTTTTTTTCCTTTTATTTTTTTTCCTTCCTTTTTTCCCCTTTTTAGATTTTTTTTTATTGTGCGGTTTTAAGCTAATTAAGAAAAAGGTCAAGCTCCCCGAACAATGAGGAACGGCGGTGCAATGTGCCCTGGGAGCGGCGTGCGCACAGCCCCGAGCAGCAGGCGAGGACCGGGCTCCGGCGCCGCGCGCCTGGGAAAGTTGTGCCACGAGTGGCACAGGAAGAGCCGAGCTTGGGTCAAGAGGTGATTAAAGCTCGGCGAGAGGCTCTGAAAAGGGGCTGAGACCACCCGCCGCGGTTCCCAAGGACTCCCCGGGTCCCAGCCTAGCTGGACATCTGCGGTGGCCAAAACATTGTCCCCAAGGCCCAGGCCATGGGGTGACTTCCAAAACATGACCAGGCTTCTGTGAGATGCTCCCAGTGATGCTGCTCCCAATTTATGGCCGATGTACACGGAGGGCAGAGCCCCATAGCCACATCCCCAGTGGCACGTCTGCCGCGGGGCTTTTCCCTGGGACTGGAATCCCATCCGGCTTTGGCAACTCTTTTTTTCCCTCCCCCAGTTGTGCTTCACCTCCCTCCCGCCGTCACGGAGATCTGCCAGGCTTTCATTAGCTGGGCCCACCCATTCGATACCATGAGATGCCTGGCTTCTTGTTGGGTTTTTTGGCCACACCTCATTATTCTTGCTATTATTAGGCTCTCGAGGCGTTATTTGTCATCTTGTCAAGGCCCTGGAGTTTCTATGGATACTGGTCCCCTAAGTGGCCATGCTATCAATTAAGACAGCTCCATGTCTGAACTCTTCCAGGGGACTTTGTGAAGATCCACAGATAATTTCCCTGATTTCCCTGCAGTTGTCTGTTCCTTATGTAGCTGCCTTTTCTGTAAGGACCGCTCGGTCAGAGCTCAGCGTATTCGGGTGTTTCAAGCATCAAAAGGCAGGATTACCTACTTGGCTAATAGAATTAGCTGGAGGGTGATGGGGTTAATGATAAACCACCAGATTATATATATATGTATATTATATGCATATATATATACACACACATATATATACATATATATATTTATGACAGGCTGTAATAAATAAACAATAATGAGATAACCATCACAGTGATCTAAGTAAAAGCACCAGCAGCAAAAGCTGCTATGGAATAAAAATATATATGCTTTATTATGCTTTTTTTGGACTCTCTGGGAAGAGGAAAAAGCCTCTTTTTTTTTCCTCTTCGTGCTCAGCTTAGGGACAGACAACTGTGCAAAGCTCAGAGGATGCTGAGTATTTATTCTGAAAATAAGACTGCTGAAAGTTTCCAAATAGAGCAATTTAAACTTGTTTTCCTTATGAAAAGCAGCATAAGCAAGCAAAATGAAAAGCATAGCATTTCCAGTGGGAAAATTAGACAGAAGAAGATCGTGCAGGGTTGATCAGGACTTTACTGGGAACAGGCTGAGCACAGGAGCAGCTTTGCTGAGCACCTGGCAGTTTCTCACTCCTCTCGCTGTTTCTTGAACACCCAGTATGTTTCCATGGATAAATTTGCTTCACCTACTGATTTTTCTTTCATGGGCATTCTGTGTCCATGCCTGTACCAGCTCATTTTTTGCTCTCCCAATGCAGGTGAGCAGGACAGGGGCGTGTTTCTGGAGCTCCCCCACTCTCAGCCAGGCACTTCATTTTTCTGTGTCTGTAACCATAAAATGTAGATATTTAATGATTTCTCAGAAGTATCAGGAGGTTTTCAGCCAGAGAGGGGCCGAGCACTGTTTGCATTTACTCTCTGGTGAGAATTAGTATCTGGGGGCAGGAGGCAGCAGGGAAAAAGGCTTTGATTTGGATTTGAGTTTTGGCTGGTGATTACTATTCTTTATATGCTCTAAACCAGTTTATCTCTCCCTAGGTGGATGTGTGCTGCCAGCAGTGCGATAATATCCATCGAGGGCTGCCCAGAGGTACAAGGAATAAACTCATCCGTTATTAGCTAATACAGGAAAGTGATTCGATATGGGTCTCAGAAGCTGGAGTAGATAAATAGGATGATAAATGTTGGCATTAGCAGACGTGACTGACTCCTCTGTCTCTGTGATTTGGTAGTGCCCAGTAATTAAATAGTTGGAGTTTAATGTATTTTAAAGTAGAGCTGCAGCCTGTAAATCACGGAGATTATGCTCTTCCCTGCTGTGCACTCTCTGGGTCGGGAGGAATTCCCATTCCTGTGCCGCAGCTGTCCAGGGCTCTGGCTGGGTATTGCATCAGTTGAGACTGGGAAAGGCAGCACCAGCCCTGCTGCTGGCCTGGGGCAGTAAACACATTCCCAGAGCCTTTCCATCCCAGCAGGGCACGTTCTCCAGCCCTGGAAGGATCCCAGCCTGTGTCCTCTCCATTTTGGGTTGCCTCTTCTGTTCTGGCTGGAGCAGCTTCATGCCCACGTACACATGCAAACACACCCCAGGCCACTGCAGAGCCTAAATTCCAAGGGGCAAAGCATCCCAGGGGGGTGATTTCCTCCCCAAACCTCTGCTGTGTCACTGTGGGGGCATCAGCCCCTTGGGCTGGTTTTGCTTTCAGACATGATTTTCAGGTTTATTGTTTTCAATGATCCCAATTTCATCATTGTATTTCACAGGAAGATTTACTTTTCTTTGCACCCATACCATGACCTTGTACTAAATTAAAATGGTTGTCTTTTTTTATATACAGGTTGTCCAAGAAGGAAACCCAACCCATTCCAATGCAGCTTGAAACTGTACTGAACTAAAAGTTACTTTTTCTCTATATACAGAACTATTTTTGTTTCTCACCCATTATTGGCCAGACCTGACTCTTCTGCTGGAGGTTAGTTGTATTACGCAGAGTTTCCCCATTAACAAAGGACAAATTTAAACATTTCCATGAAATTCAGCCATTTTATACCTTTTAAAACCATTTCTGGATTAGTTCAGGCTTTTACTCAGAAATTTCTCTGTGATAACTGGCCACACATTCAGACAGGGCTTTACCAGAGCCCTGCCATGATGACCCGGAAATGCTGTCTGGAACTACAGCTGGAAAAAACCTGTCCCTGCTCTTCCTGCATATAATTATTTTTAATAAAATCTATTTGTACCTCAAATTATTTCCTCTTCCAAGCATTTTATAATTGAACAATTAATTTTGCTGTACTGTTGCAAGTTACAGTCTCTGAGGTCTGCCTGCTGCTCTGCACAGAGTGACGGTGAGGAACTTTCCTCTGGGGGAAGGATAAAAATGAGTTCTGTTTTAGCTAAAATAGATGTTTCTTTACTCTCTTGATGAGCAGAAGCTGATGATTGTCAACCCACAACCTGAAGCAACAACTAATATTGCTTTCAGAAAGATCAGCAGCAGCTTAATGACCGATGAGCAGGAGAGGAGTTGTGTTTTGGAAAGCATAAGGTATAACCTTCCCCACTAGGCTTTGCAGGGAGTTGGATCATCTGTTAATCATCTCTTGTTTTTTCCATACACGGTTGCTGTTTTCCTTCCAGGCTACTTTTAGCCTGCCTGTTCCAGGTACAACTGTGATGCACAACCTGCACAAACCCAGGGGACTTCACCCTGTGAAGGGTGGCGTGGGAGCTGCCATCGGAAGCTGCAGGACATGGGGACCTTCAGACTCTCCTGGCTCCATTGTGGACTGTGGTAGGGCTAAGGATCAACCGCCTTTTCCAGGTCCCACTGTAACCCCCTTCTTTCCACGCTGTTGTGCCTCCCTGTGCCCCATCCTTTGAACAGAGGCTGTTCTTTAGTTGCACAAGGGGCCATGTGGGTGGGATACACTGCAGGTTGCCCATGGACCAAAGGAATAAACTTTTACAAGCTCTTGCTGAGATTTAGAATGAAGCTTTAGAATGAAATATGTGAGCTTGTAGCTGTTGGACCAGAGAGGCTGTTTGGATATGAACATGGAGCCATGGAAAAAAGATATTGGTAAGAGTTGGTATAGAGCTGGCAGAGCTGTCCAACAGCAGCTGGAAGATTTTCTCATGATGAAACATCTCTGGAAGAATGAATTCCTAGCCCTGGGTGACCTACAGTCTTAAGTGTTGAGGAGGAATGAAAATGCCCAAATCCTCTCATCCTTGCAGCTGGAAGTTAATTTTCCTCCTGTCTGGTCCTCTGCTAAGCAGAGTCCCTGCCCTTGCAGCTAATGGCACCTTTGGTTGCTAAAGTTATTTTAGCATGAATAGAAGTGACTCAAAGGAGAGTAGTGTGTGGAAAGCAGTAGAAGCCACCTGGTCTGATACAAAAGGGATTTTTTTAGCCAAGTTAAGTGGTAAATGGAAAATACAGCTGGATATAGACAAATGCAAAATGATAATTGTGGGCAACGAATGGAAAGAGGGTGGAAAACAGCAGTAGCACATCAAAACTGCAACAGCCAGAGGGGAGGCAAGAGGTACTGCAAAAATCCTTCAGAGTGATCCAGATAACCCTGGATGAAATGGAACAAAGTGCCCCCATACACTGTACACCAGCAAAGGAGTCAGGGGGGCTGCAGAGGTTTCCCATGTTGACAGCTAGCCCATGGCTTAGCAGCAGGGACAGTGAATATGGCTGTGTCTGAGGAACAGCTCCACACAGTACCTTTGCTCTGGCACGTCTTTTAAAATAGAAATGATGGGTCATTACTGCAAATTTGCTGAGTTAATTTGTTGGGTTTGTGTGTGTGGAGTGGCAAAAAGGAAAGCAAAGGGGTCCAGGTTTGCCTGCAGCCATCTTTTATAGTCCAAGCAGCCAATTTTCTGTGTAACTGTAATAAATCACAGCGACAGACACACAGGATGGCTCGGTCTTTATATAATTATTCCATAAATCGCCCCATTTTCTCCCCCAGAAAGGCCTCCCAGTCCCTTCTCTTTGCTGCAGCAGGTTGTTATCCTGAACACAATATGACAAATGCATTTGAAGAACTTACTTTGTAAGCAAAGGGTAAAGAGAGGGAGCCTGCTCCTGTTTCCATCACATGGCTGTTTGCTCCAAGGGGATTTGCAAAGCAAGGGAAACAACGTTACAGCTCAGGAAATCGAGCGTGAACTCCAGGACTGAAGGGAAAGCATGGCTGAAAAGCTAATCAACACAGCTGAGCTGCCAAGCGAGCAGCGGGCAAGGGCATGGCCAAGCAGGGCCCTGCTCCTCCTTTACTCCGCTCTCCCTTCCACTGGGTTGCAGCTTGGAGGTGCCTCCTGCATTCCCTGGAATTAGCTCCCGTGATGAATTTTGAAGTCCCTCGCAGCGGTGACAAAGGGAAGCTTTGGCATCTCTGAGCTGTCACTGTGCAAGTGGCATTTTAGTCGCTGCTGTGGACAGGGCAAACTCAGTCCAGCAAAGTCACCTTGATGAGCAGTGCCTTCCAAACCATCCCAGCTCCTTCCTGCTCAGATTTGCTTCTGAGAAGCTTTTAATTCTCTTCTTATTCCTTTTCCATCCTCATCCCCTGACTAACTCCAGATTCAGGCTGCTTAGCTGGAAGGCACAGACCAGGGCAGGCTCTGCCTGCAAGAAGTCAGATAAACTGTTCTCCTGTGGGCACCCAGTTTTAAAACCCCCACAATTTGTGTACAGCGGGACTTTGGGGACCTCTTGGCTTGGCTGGTGGTTTGATAACTGAGCTTGTGTTGTTCCTCTCTCCTCCTGCCCTGAAGAAGATACTTTTTAAAAATACAGCAAGTGGGAAGGAAAAAAAAAATAAGACCTTTTTCCAACAGGGATATAAAACGTCCATCAAATCGGCTGTGTCACTAGAGACCCAAAGCTAATAAGTTGATCTTACAGATGTATAATAAACTCATTTATTAGGTTTTTATTTTAGGAGTTGGTGGTATTAATTAGATTGATATGGCCCATAAATCACTTGATCTGGCTGAGCCCTCAGATACTTGTAATTTAAATTAATACAAGTACAGCTTAATTAATCTGATTAAATCCTGGGACAAGCAAGGCAGCGTTTGCAGCATCCAGGAATACATCACAAGAAAAAGGAGTATTTTAAGGTAAAGCAGCTTCTCTGGAGGGTCAGTTTTGTTCAGCTGGTGATTTAGGGGACAAGAATGGAACTACAGAAGATGCAACCACAAACCAGACACTCTGGCTCTGCCCTGAGACCTAGCAGCTGGGCAGAGCTCATCGCAGCTTCTGGGCCCAGCAAGGGGCTGAACTTCACAAATTCATGGCAACCGCTCTAGTTTCAGGGAGTCTTGATCTTTCTTCATCCTTTGGCAGCAATAAATGAATTCTCAGAAGGTGAGTTTAAGACACTGGTGAGCATAAGCCACAGTGTGGTCTCTGTTGTGGTCACAATCTTGATTTTTTACTCCCTTCAGTGCTACTGAGAAGAGATAACATTTCTTTCCAGGAGGGAATAATCCATTAATTGGTTCTTCCTTGCTCAAGAGACAGACCTTTCCAGGCACGAGTTGCCATGTTCCCCAGGCCAGGAGCAGACCTGGACAGGAAACAGAGGAGGCAGAGGTGGAGGTGAGCTGACATGTCCCACCTGAGACTTACCTACTCTGCTATTCCCTTCCCATCCCGAGTATTCCTCCTCAGGGATGTTTCCGAGTAGTGGATGGTGATTTTATTGTGACTTGCCTCTAGAGAAGATGGAATGCACCCTCCTGTGGGACACACTTTGCAGGGTGCTCTCGCAGGGGTGCACCCGTCTGCTTCCCAGCATTGATGGTTCCTAAACCTTTTCCAGGTGGATAACACCTGACACTCAAACAGTGTTTCCATCTATTTTTTTTCCAGAATGCTCTGTGCTTACAGCTCTCAAGATTGATGTTCCAAGTCTGTACAGTTCAGGCAGTTGCTGAGTAGCCTTTTCCCTACACTCCTGCTAATTTGCCTTAGTCTAAGTGAGCTCCCCTATGGATAGGAGTGGAATTCAGACCCTGTGGTCTGCCCTAGCGTTGGTTCCTCTGTTGTCCACAAGCTGTCCATGTGGGGTGTAGGTACACGTCTGGTATTTACAGCAGCTCCCTAGAATCTGAATGAAAACCCCTTTCAAGGCTCCCATGGTATGCTTAGCAGCAAAGCACCAGCCCAGGGCTCCTGCAGCCGCAGGTTGTTTCCGTTAGAGTGTGGACGCCATAAAATATGTTTTCTTTAAAAGCAGGAGATAATGCTGTTACAGCAGTTGGATTAATCCAATATTCTCCTTCATCTTCAAAAGAGAATTGCCTAAATAGCCAGAGAGAGGCACATTTTATGAGTCCTTCTTAAGGGCTATCAATCAAACCTTCCAAGAAAGGCACTGATGCCCTTTTGCTCACGAGAGGGAAATTGGATTCCCCACGGCTTTGCTTTCCGTCTGCTGTAGCCTTGCCGTGTAATCGCTGCATCGCAAAGGGTCTGGCCATCATTTTCTTCTACTGGTCTGAAGAAAAAACCCACATGGAGGAAACCTGTAAGAAGAGAGGGAAAACAGCCCAATTAAAGGCAATGATCTCTTAGCTCTCTGCCCTCTCTCCCGCCTGGATGAGGCAGATGTAAAACAATAGCTTTATTTGTGCAAGTTTTAATTGGGTAGTTCAAAGGAAGGAGCGGAGGCTCTTTTGATCTCTTGGTGTGTTTGAATGCCACGTTGCAACGGTGTCTGCTGGCCACGGAAGTGACCTCTTGTGTTAATTAGTGTTTATCTGAAATCGAATTAGCTCACAATTGGGAGAAAACAGCGAAAAGCAGGGGATAAGCAGAGATTTGTGCAGTTTTCAGAGGTAAAAGCAGATCTGCTGAAGTTGATGTTAAAATAACTCAGAGAACATTACATTTTTGCTTTGTTTTTCTAACACTCTTGGTCAGATGGTCTCATTTCTCTTCCTAATACCCTGTGCTGGCTTCATCTTTGCTGAGTCTGCTGGTCCGCGCCGCTCATTGGAACTTAAACCATAAACCAACACCGAACAATGATGCATTATTTATAGCAGACCGAAGGCTGTGAGGTTGACAATAGTGCAAAGCTTCTCTTTCTTGTGGTCAGTAATCCATAAATAAATACACCATCTATTTAGGTTTGCAGACTTGTCTGATGGATGGGAATAGCCTGCATTATATAACAAGGGCAACAAGGACCTTGTGAAAGCCACCACCTGCTTTTGGGACAAATCGGCTGTTTCTGAATAAACTCTTGATGGAAACAGGGGGTGTGAGAGCTGCCCAGTCACCTTTCTGGTGCTCATCTGGGAACTCTCTTGAAAGTAAAGGGAAAGGGGCTTAGAAATGCATAAAACCACCAGGTTCTCTGAGTGAAGTATTAGCAAGGACAGAATTTTATAGCTAAAAGTATCTCGCTGGACAGGTATATAATCCTAGTTTCTGAGCAGAGAATAGCCAGGGTTGTGGAAATCAAACATCTGTCCAAACATCTATGAACATCTGCAGGCCTTCAGAGTGTTGGACTGGCTGAAATCCCATCCTCAGAACAGATCTGGATCCTAAGGTTTTTCAAGTGCAGAAAGGAATGGTTTTATTCCAACCTTGCTTTTCACTCCTAAGCTGGCTTCAAGTGTCAGCAGGCTGGACTTCGCTGCTTGCCCCGGCAATGATCTCATCACTGTGGGGGAAGGCACCCCAAAAATGCCATGGTGGCACTTACTCTGTGTCCTTGGGCGTACAGCACTATATTTTCTGGGATTAGCCACAAGAGGGTGGCATGAGGATGTGCACCAGGCAGCCTCCCTGCTTTGCCGCATGGCATTTTATAGCCAGCTCTGTAGATCCAATAAAACTTTGGAACAGATCCTTATTTTTGGCACATGAACACATTTCCCACTACAAATGAGCCTGCTGGGTGTTTCTGATGGCAGCCCTGACAGAGCGTATTCCTTGATGTTACACGTGTTCTTTATGCCTAAACCCAGCCTTAGTTAGTGGGTACCATAGCGGCATATAAAATTTAGACTATTTAGGATCAAAACTTTTATTGGTCCTTGGTAACTGCTGTAGGGAGAAGTCCACAGGTGTTGTTTACGAGAAAATATTATTTTTCCTAGTCCTGTGTGTTTACAAGACAGTGATGTTCCACATGACTGCTTTATAACACACTGGGATGGTTCCAGTAGGTTTTTATTTGGTTGTAGCTGACAGTGAATGAGCTGGTTAACAACCATGCACAAAAATGCCTCAATGACAGCAAGGGAGAATAACTGAAATGAAACAGATTCATTTCATCCAAAATCTCAGCCTGGATTGTCTTGATGTGTTTTTTTCTGAATTGAACTGTCAGCAACCCAACCCAATTCACTTGTCTCAAATGATCACAGAATCCCAGAATGGTTTGGGTTGGAAAGGACCTTATAGATCATCTCATTCCAACCCCTGCTATGGGCAGGAACACCTTCCTCTAGACCAGGTTGCTCAAAGCTCCATCCACCCACCCTGGTCTTGGACACTTCCAGGGATGGGGCAGCCACAGCCTCTCTGGATAACCTATGTCAGGGCCTCACCACCCTCACAGGGAAAAATGTTTTCCAAATATCTAATCTAAACCTACTCTCTTTTAGTATGAAGCTACTCTCCCTCGTCCTGTCATTCCATGTTCTTGTTAAAAGTTCCTCCCTACCTTTCTTTCACACTTTCAAAATCAGTCGATGTGTCTCCGTGTAAGGCAAATTCGCATTTGGTTTTGCAAAGCTTCACCTCACCTGGCTGACAAGTCCCAGAAAGAGCAAGAACCAGGGCACCAGGACATCCAGGCAGCAATATAAATCAAAAAGACATAAAAACCCATGCCAAATTTGATGTTCAAAGCTTTGTAAATGCTGGAGGTTTTGTACCTTACTTTAACATGATAGTTTTCCATGTGCAGGCAGAGGGATGATGTTGGTACTTAGAATCCACCCTACCCTCATTCCTGCTCCATAGCCTGGCACTGTCTATATCATAACTCCCCCATCCTGGATCTGTGCAGGTTTCTTCAGGGTGTGAGTCTCTGCTCACCCGTGGCTCTGGCTGTAGGACCAGGGCCCTTGCACGCAGAAATCCCTTTTGCCATGAACATATTTTAAATACAAGCTTCCGAATCTCATTATGTGCTGCCTTTTCCATTCGTTTTCCTCCTAACAATGCACCTGCCAATATCTGCCCCTGAGCTCCATTTTAAGCAGCGTTTTCCATAGTTAATGTCACACTCTTGCTCCCAATCTATCTTTGGCAACTGCTGACTGCCTGCAGCACGACCACGGGAAGAAGGAAGGCCCTCCCTGGGTATAACAATAACACAACACCCATTCCTGGAAGAATGATGAGATAAGCTGTGTAATAAATATTTATAAGAGCAAGCGTAATGAAATGGATGTGTAGGATGCTGAGTCTCCCTTAGGGTTTGGTCATCACATGTTTTTTTCCTCTTCTTTCTTCCCTGTGATACAGAATTGTCCTGATGTCCCTGGGTTGTTGAGCAAATTGCTCATTGTGTTGCTCACTTGCACAATGCATGTTATTATGTACAACCAGCTGCTCCTGTTTGGCATTGCTCATGCATACGGAACAGGAGGCTACCGTCACTTTCCTTGTCTGGAAGTCAGCATTCCCTCCAGCATTGAAGTTGCTGCCAGACCAGAAGAAGTCTGGGAACAAAGTGAGTCCTGGTGGTAAAGGTCCCCGAGAGACTGTTTCTGGGAAGACCAAGGTTTAAGTCTTGCAGTGAGTTTGAGCTGATCCAGCTTTGTACTGCTGTTGAAAACTTCCTCATGTCTCTGTCTATCCCCATTGCTTTCCTTGTGCTGGCACTAACTCCTGAGTGATTGCACAGGGAGCTGGAGCAGGGCCTTGATTTTGTTGTTAATGTTGTCACCAATTAAGTTTTCAGCACCATCCTTCCCTCTGTCCAGCTCCAGGCTCATTCAGACACTAATGCCGTCACCAAGGGAAGAGCAGCCAACTCTTCTGGTAATTAGAGCTGCTTAAATCCATCATAAAATGTCAACCTCAGCACTGCAGACACGTCTGGAGTCAGGGATGGTCAGAAAACAGAGGAAGGCTGTATTTGAGACTGGGAAGTTTAATCCTGCTTGGGAGAGAAAGAACCTAAGATGTCAATCTTCTTGCTCCTCACTGCTTTCTCTCTGAAATAGCTTCCCCCTGTTGCCCAGGTTTCTTTTATTTTAGGGTGTTTTTTTTGGAGCAAGTGTTGTTCTTTACCTGAATTTGTTTAGTAACTTGTACAACTAGATCCTGGTAGTCTGAATCCCACAGCTGCCAGTTGGAAGTGTACATGGGCTGCTTCGTGTGGGTTTGGATCTAGAGCTGGAGAAGTTCTGGTTCAGATCCCTCTGTAATGTGGTGTTGTGCTCTGAGGTCTCTTGCATGACACCAACCTTTCAAGAAGCATGGATCCTCCCTTGGCTACAGGCTGCCTGCATGGAAAAACCCTAAAAAAATGAGGCTTTTAACCCTTAAAATGGGACTTTGCACCCTAAAAATGTGTCTTTGGATGTTCAAAATGACTGCTGAGCTACATAAATTTATAGCAGCTTTTGCTGAATTTCCCTAGTGGGCTATTATTCCTTGGATCTTATACAAACCAAGACATGTGTATGATACACTGTCCATACACCTGACTCACCAAAAAAATTTTGTAGCACAGAAATAATGTCTCTCGAAGGGGGAACGAAAAGCTGAACTACAAACACCTGCCATTTACTGCTGCTGCTCTGCCCATCACACTTTCTTCTCTCAGAGTAGCAGAGGTTTGCAGCTATCGAAAGGCAGAAACGCCTCATTGACAGGAATAGGAACGCTGGGGAGTCTACAGCACATAAATGGGGGTTTTGCTGCCCTAAGTATTGGGGCAGACACACCATTGTCTGGGGAGGGAATGTCCCTTCTGTTGGCATGGCCGTTGTCACTTTGTTCTTTATGGACTGACAGCCAGAGAGTTATCTGATCCTTCCCAAATATTCTAAGTGGCTCTTTAGCCAGGCTCTTCCTCTGTAAGTGCCACAGGGAATCATTTCACCTCTGTGAGCAGACACTGGGACTTGGTGTTGCTCCTGCAGAGCACAGGTGTTGTCAGCGTGACGGAGCTGGTGCTCCAGGTGATGTTTCTGCCACCTTCTTAGTTCGGGGGCTGTTTGCCAAGTCATCTTTTTTTCTTTTCCCCAGGGGCAGATATTAAAGGAATATGTGTTGCAAGCTTGGGTTTGTCAACATATTGGTTTAATTCCTTGGTTTAATTCCATGCAGGAAGACAGAGAGGTGCCATGGAGGAATCAAGTAACAGTAAGATCAGGTAGAGAGCTAAGACAGGGATGAGACCTCAGTTTTTCAAAGCCTGGTCTAACCCTGGTCTGCTGACATGGAGCTTGGTCAACACCTTAACACAGACAGGTGCTCTTAGCCAAAGTGTGAAGTGTTTTGCAGACCACTAGCAATTTTCCTTATTTATATTATGCCAGACTTGCCTGACTGCAGGGTAAAGTTTTTCCTTGCTTAAAGGGAGGGAGAAATGTCTGGGATTTGAAGAAAAAAGGGCAGGAGTGTGTCTGAAAGAAACCGCTGGCAGACACAAGTAGATATTCCTTTACAGACTAGTTAAAGCATTTTGACAGCACCCTTAAAACCCTTAAAACCACCTCACACATGAAGGAGCAAGTGGGAAGGACTCAGAGAGAAAGAAGGGTTTGTTGATGATGTTAATCTTTACCTCCATGTTGGACTAGTGCAGAAGAGAAGGTGGATATTACTACCCCTTTTTCTTTCCATAGGGAGGTGAGATGGTGCAGGAATGGGGTCAGTGGTATGCTGTGGCCTTATTACACACTCCTCAGCAAGGTGCACAGTGAGTGCCCACCTGATGCTGGGCAAAGCCCCCCTGCACATCTGTCCAGAGGGGGGGTGGGGAGCTGCTGCTTCCCAGGGTTTGTCTGTACTAGCAAGTGCCAAGTATGAACTTAGAGTTGCATAACTCACACTCATGGGAAACCTTCTTCCCACCACACAGCCTTTTTGGTTTCATTTAAAATTTTATAGTTCATTATACAAGCTAATAAATAGGAGGGTCTGGATTAAAAAGGTTTCTCTTTTCATATTCTGCGTAGCTGAAGCCCTCTCCGCATTCCACACTGCTGTGATGAAACATCGCTGTGTGCTGGGCAGCTTCGTATCCTTTTGGAGTGCAAAGCAGACCCACTCTAAATAAGGCTGACCTTGTGTTTGGTGCCAGGTACCACTGCCGAAAGAAGGACTTGGTGTCACTTGCCCTTGGGACTAAACCTGCACCTGTGGCTTTATGCACAGACATGTGGTGCGAGTTTGTGTCTGGGACCCAGCCAAGCCAAACTGGGAGTCAGCAGCTCTGGACTCCATCTCTCATCTCCTTGCCTCATTTCCACTGCTTGGCTCAGCTGGTGGATAGGTCCTGCCGCTCTCTGCAGGGATGGGGTGCAGACATGCCACACGATGTATTCTATTTGCTTTATTTTTTCAGACGGCTGAGAAGCACAGGCTAGCCTTTGACGACCACTGAACGATATACACTTGAAGGAGCTGTGCCTCGAAACTAAACCCCAACAAAGCTATGGCGATGCGGGAACTGTGACGATGCGGTCACTGGTGTCCGTTTGCCTCCGCTGCCCAGCCGGGCTCGACTCGGTGAGCTCCGGCAGCCCCGACGGGCAGCGGGGCCGGGGAGGCGTCGCCGGCAGCACCGTGAAGGGAGCCCGGCGGCGGGAGAGGCGCAGCGGTGGGAGCGGCGCGGCGCCCTCTGCGCTCACCCGTGGCAAACCGGGAAAAAACGCTAAAGAGAATGGGGGGGCCGTGGAATTTTGATTTTAAAAGCCACATAAAATGTTATAAATGTTTGTGGCTTGCGGAGCTGCTGCGGGCGGAGGAGCCCCGCACCTGCCCTGTCCACCCCCTCAGGGAGCGAGGCCGCTCCCGGGGCCGGCTGAGGCGTCGCCGGGCAGCATCGTGAGGGGAGCGCGGCGGCTGGAGGCGGCCCTCCACGATCACCCGTAGGAAACCCGGAAAAAAATACTAAAGTGATTGAAGAAAAAATTATTTTAAAAACCCCACATAAAATGTTATAAATGTTTGTGGGTTGTGGAACCGCCGGCGGGCGGATGAGTTCCGCACCTGCCGTCCCCCACCCTGAGGGAGCGCGTACGCCCCCCCGCCGCGGGCTGGCAGCAACCTGTTGGTGCGGGCGCTGCCGGGCGGCGGGAGGAGCCCCTCGGAGGGGCGGCCGGGCCGCTGACAAAGGCGGAGCAGCGGCAGCCCAGGGCCGCCCCCGGCAGCGGGGCCCGGCGGGCAGTGCGGGGCTGGGGCTGGGGCGCTCGCACAAGATGGCGGTGGGGCGGCGGGAGAGTGCGCTCCCCTCGTAGATGCGGCCGCGGCGGCCCCTGCTCCCGGCGCCCGGCAGGGCTTACATGGCGCTGGAGGACCTGCTGCTTTGTCTCTGCTTCTCCGCCCTCGCCGTCCTGGCTGTGCAAGGTGGGTGAGGAGGGAGAGGAGGGAGGGAAGGTGTCGGTGACCCCCCAGCCCGCGGGCGGCCGCGGTGCCACCTGCCTTCACATGGGTAGCGGGCGGCTCCGCGGGGATGCGCTCCCTGGTCGGTCACCCGCTGTACCAGCCTTCCTTCCACTTTAGTGGCCGTTTACTCCCGTCGTCCTTTTCCCCCCTTAGTGGCCGTCCCGTCCTTCCGTGGCCATTCCCCCCCTCTCCCCATCCCCTTTTTCCCTCCGAGGCGGACGACAGCTGTGCTCACGGCCCGTGCCTAGATGGTGTTTCCTTTGGGGTCGTCATTTGGGGGGTGACACCCTCACACTTTGAGGGCGACGAGCCCCCAAAGGAACTCCCCTCGGTGTCCGGGCTGGGTGGGCAGCGGACCAGCAGCAGCATTCCACGGTGTCTGCCTGGACAGTGGCAAGTTTCTGCCAGAGGGACGGTGGCTGTGCCAGGCTGGCAGGAAACGAAGCGTTTGTCCGGCACAGGGTGGCCCAGAGCAGGCCCAGGTGTCCGGCAGGGCCATGGAGGGAACCCTTGGCTTCCCTGCCCTGCTCTCGCCGGCATGGGACACACGGGTGGGCAGATGTCCCATTGGTCAAGGAAATGACCCAGGAATAGCCATGCTCCTCGCTCTCGTGTTTTGCAATGGTTACACAAACGGCACCGTGCGAGGGCACACGTACGCGGCCGCCGGGCGTGTTGGTGGCTTTCTGTGGTTGCCGTCGAAGTTTGCATTGGGGGTCGGCTGAGCAGTGGACCTTAGGTTGTGGGGTTCCTTCCCTGTGTGTGCACAACACACTAAAGGTTTTGTTCTCATGTCCGAGAAGGGCTTGGAAAGGTATAGGCTGGCAGAACTGCACCAAAAAATGTGAGCGTGTGCCACGGACTTGCTCTCATCTAAAATCCCCCCTAAACAGGGTATTGTGGTGGAGGAGCCATCCTTATGTCATTGTACATTTTTATTCCTTATAAGATGCATTCCGGTTCAGCAGAGCATAATAATAGCACGTGGATGGCTGCAGGGTTGTTTATATTTTCTTTCTTTTTTCTTAGAACATTATGAGCTCCTGTTAGGGGTACATTATGATTTGACATAGGTGCAGCTTTTCAGTGGCTGTTGTAGAAGTGAATAACGGTCCTTGTAAATGGCCCATTGCCACCAGTGAGTGTGGATTTTCCTAGATGGATGGCAGGCTGTGACCCCACCAGCAGCCGAGTGGGTAGGCTGGACTGGGTGGGAGCTGTGCCTCCTGTGTGTTTGAGCAAACAGCTAAGTGGATCCCAAGGCTTGTAATGGACAACAGTGATTTTAAAAGAAAAAAAACCCAACAACAATAAAAAAGCGAACAGAAAAATGGGGGTGGTGGAGTGGATGTTGTTTTTCCAAACCCACTTCAACAAGAAAAGTTCACATGCTTTTCGAGAATTTGCAGTTGTGACTTCTTGGTGTTTCTTGCAAGCAATTAGGCAACTAGTGAAAATTGTTGCTGTTTGTTTTCTAACAATGGGCCACATCTTGTATAGGGAGTCAGTGAGTACATCTGTACAGTCCCAGTCTCTGGACGTGCTGCTGGGTACATGTGGATGTGCTTTTCAACAGGTGGGTTTGATTCTGAAAAGAAAAACACGGACTTGTTTCAATCTGAAAGTAATCTGGCAGAGGGTTGAAATGGTTTTGGGAAAGTCTGCATTTGATCCCGAAGCTGCCTGTATTTTGATCCAAAGTTCAAGCCTCGCTGAGTATGAAGTACCTGGGAGAGGAGTGGAAAACCTACCCCCCTCTGGGCTTGATGGAAGTAGTGCCAGTGTACACTTGCTGGGGGTGTGATCCAGTGTTTTTGAAAGCCTTCTGCTGTCTGACTTTGAGCCTGTTTTCCCTGCAGTAGCAGGAAAGGGTTTAAGGAAAAAAAACAAGCACTAAACAACTTTCAGTTGACTCCAACAAGGGGGTTGTGCTGGTTCCTTTCCTTGGCGCTCACTACAGGGGACGTGTTGGTGGGAAGTGGGCTGAGCTTTCCATTCGAAGGATCAGCTGAAATCCATCTGGGTTTGTATAGTTTGGTTTTGTGGTTGAGTTCTCTTGCTTTAGAACAGATTTCCTTTTTCGACATCACCTCACTTGAGTTGTGATTTGTTTTATCCTTCCTGTCGTGTTCGTCTTGGCGGCGTGTCCTCGCAGCCGCTGCCTGCCGTGAGAGCCTGTGCCGGGGAAGTCGTTCTTCCCATTGTTAGGGATCGAGTGTCCCCGCTGCTGCGGCCGCCTGCGCTTCGCAGGATGTCACCTGCCTGCGGATCCGCCGGCCCTGTGACTGTGGCGTTGCAATGTCACCGGGATGGGCGGTGCAGGGAAGCGGTGTTTCCTACAGCCCCCAAGAAACTGGGGGGGCACTGACAGTGCCATACACTGTGCGCACAGCGCTGGCGAGGCTTCACCTGTATCCCCTTTCCAGAGGCAGGGTTCTCGTGCCAGAGGTTGGAGCTTGCTGCCGTTGTGCCGTGGCTGTTGTGACAGCCAGTCTCTCCAAGCCAGTCAGGGGCTGCTCCAGCATGGGGAATGCTTTTTGCTGGCATTTGTCTGTTTCTCTTCTGGTGTGTAAAGCTGAAGGAGAAACTGCTCAGGTTTGGTTCTGGTTTTGTCTCTCCTATTTTCCCTAGCTTTTTCCTTTTTTTTTTTTTTTTTTTGGTGCCTTCACTGCCTTGAAGTCCAAAGTGAAGCGGAACAGGCTCATTTTCAGGCATATCCCTCTTTTGCAGCAGACTTTCTCCTGGCAGCTGTAGCAGGTTTGATCTGCTGTGGAGGCCCTATGGGGGAGGGTGACTGCTGGTGGTACATGAGAAACTTTGGAGTGGTGCAAATAAGAATTGGAAAAGAAAATATTTGACAATCTGCCTCTCCCTGGGGATGAAGGGAGATGATTTTCCCTGCATGAAGCCTCATTTGGAGATGGAGGCAGCTTCTGTGGGACAACATAAGTGTCTCTGCACTGGGAGCACCAGGCCCTCCTGAGTTTGCGAAGCACTGGGGTGGGCTGTGGCATACACGGCATCTCTTCTGAGTGCGCACTGTGATCCCAGGCCAGTGACTTCATCTGCTCTAGCAACCTCATGGCCCATCTTTAGCCAATGTAGCGACGCTTCTCTATGTCAAAGGTGAGGATGAAATCCATCAATAAGTATTCAGTGCATACATGGTCTTTGTCACTCTAGTGCACAGCTATCTTGGGAGCAGAGTGCTGTGTTGTCCCACGGGTTTGTGACTCCTGATACCATATTGCTTGCCAGATGATTTGAATTCTTACCTCCCCTGGAGCTGCTTTTCCAAAGGCTGGCTGTTCTCCCAGGGAAAAAATCCAGGTGCTTGTGAACCAGTCTGGGCATTTGCAGTGTAAGAGATGCTGCTTGCACTATTTACATGCTCCTCTCCTGGTTAAATGGCTTCAAGGCCATTAAGCCTAGTCATGGTTATATAATTAAGATGGAAATTAATATTTAATCTGATTGTAATTTGTTGCTGGAATCCATCCCAAACTGTATCCCTGTGTGAGGTGAGTGGGTACCTGAGGGAAAATTGAGGCCAGTGTTACATGCAGGGTATTTTTTGCATGGACACTGGGAATTACAGGTCTGCCTTGGGTGACAGAGAAACCCTAACCTTTACAAACCCCGAGTGATCATAGTCATTTTGTTATCAGTAGGAAGCAAATGTTTGTTTTATAGTCAGCTGTAATACTAGAGGGGATATGGTAAATCATTGTTATCAGTGTTTGCCAAGTGCAGGTTGGGCCAAAATCAACTCTGGTGCAATTTTGTTACTTTCTGGAGAAGAACTGGCTCCACTTGACTGCAGTATTTTTAGCTGGTTTTTGAAGGTGAAGAGGTGTAATTATCCCATCCAGTTATCTGTCCATCTCCCTTTTCTTTTTCCCAATGATTCCTGGACCTGCTGGTCAGTCATAACTAGTTTGGACATGGACAATTCAGAGTTTTTGAAAATAAGTGACCAAGTAGAGGAGGGAGATGCAGTTTCTGCATGGACTGAAGGAGAAGCACTGGAAAACCCACCTGTGGAGGAACCTGAAGTGCCTCAATGGCAGGAAGAGCTTTGAGCAGATCATGAACCTTGTTTGGGTAGAACTGGGCAATCCACTCACAAGACACAAAACTGCAGGAAATCACAATCTCAAGTCCTTGTATTCATTTGTTTATTTTTGAAGTATTTTCTGCTGTAAAACATTACTTATGATTACACCAGCATTCACGTTATGGGGCTTGGTGTCTGCTTTGCTTTCTTTTTTTTGGGAAAGCACTTCAAAACACAGGATTTGGAGCTGCTGTGACTTTGGCTGTTTTAATTATCTTTGTGTTGGTCACTTGCTGTCTCTGCCTCAGTTTCCCCACTTGTTTCCACTGATCAGAGGATGCTTTTACACGCTGTAAACATGAAGAACACCATCACTCTTAAGCGCTCTTCTTGCATTTATTAAATCCCTTGAGTAAGTGACCTCCAAGTGCTGCTTGTGCTTTTCTGACTTAACAGCTTGTTGGTGAGAGGATCCACAGCTGCTAAAACTGAATTTGCCACCTTCATAGAAAGCAGCATTGAGCCATGTTTTTACAAGCCCTTCTAGAGCTGCCAAACCCTCCACCAGATGTGGGGAGAAGTCTGAAGAGCTTCTAATTTGTCTGACTATCACTAGTATGCTGAAGTCATCCTTGAAACACCGTTGTATTTCCTAATTCTGAAGTATCATGGAGGCTTCAAGGACGAGGAAGAGCTGGTCAGTGTTTCCTTGCAGGAAGGTAAAATTCTGCTGGAGCTGCAGCTGCTGAGAAGGGAAATTCGTGGGGGAGCCAAACCAGGTGTCTGAGCCTATCTAACATTGTCCTGTTTGCAGGTGTCAGGACACTTTGTGAGTGTGTAGGTCATGGAGCTTCTCCCTTGGACGTGTTTTTGTTCATGTCACTGATGCCCTTTGGTGTCTCTGAGTCAGATCCTCTCCGGCTCCTAATCCATGTGATCCTGCTGTTGTGATATGGGCTGGCTTTATCTGAGAAGTCCAGCAGCTGCTGTGTCTTATCTCCGTGGGTAATAAACATACTTTGTGGTGGTTATGATAAGCAATTACTGTGTTCCAGGGAAACTTTCATATCAGATGTTCTGAAATTATTTAAAAATATTTATCAGCATTTTAAACACAATTGCCTGTTATTGCCATATTAAATTCAGCTGAGGTATTGAATAGCCTGGTTTATTCTATCCTTTCTTGTTTTTCTGTGTTTTAATTTTTTTTTGAGATTTTTTTTTTGAGATCTTTTTTTGAGATGAAGTTGTTGAGGACAGGTCATCAGTATTAAAGGTGTGTTAATAAAATGTGAGCATCCCCGAGGTTTGCTCCCAGCCTAAATTGGTGGGAGAATTAAAATCTAGCATGTGAAGTATTGCATTTGTTCTCAGTCTGCTGTGGGCTCTTTCCCTTGTTCTGACTGACTTCTCTGGTCTCATTTCCTGCTTGGGTCTTTGAACCACATTGAACCCACATCCCTTTGGAGCTGGGATGGCTTAGCACTTTGTTAAATGTAAGACTTTGGGAAATTAAACAGTTAAAAGGGTGCTAGGATGGCAGAACTTGGTGGAGCAAACCTGGGATGCAGAAGCAATGCCAGGCTGGCAGCAGGGATGTGATAAAGTCCTAGTTCTGTTTTACTGTGTGCTGGGAAATGTGCATCCTTGATGGTTTCTAAATTGACTGTCAATAGATGATCAAGGTAATTGGTGTGACCAAAAGGTCATTACTTAATGAAATGGATTTCCCATGCCCTGTCAATACACTGAGAGTTTTGGCAAAATCTGTTCGTGCACTCAGGGCTTTGATAAATCATCTTTTTTCAGAAGGATCATCAGTGCTTACAGGTTCCAGAATTGCCTTATGTTTTGCACCTAAGGTAAGGCTGTCCTCTCTGTGGCTGTTGGCTGGCTGTTGGATACAGCTGCAGAATGGGTGCATGTATTTTCCAGACAAAACTTGAATTTTCCCTGATATTAAAACTAGTCAAGAGTTCACTGATTTTTTTTTTTTTTTTCTGTGCATGTGAGAAGGATTTTCTTTTGGAAAGAAGGATGTTCTTTTGGAAATCTTTGTCCCTTTTTTGTCTCTTTTTAGCTGATGGTCTAGTGAAAATGTGCTCTTACCTTTCTGCAGTTATCTGTGCTGCTTTAAAGGAATGATGAGCATAGTCCTCCTAATTAGATACACCCAGAAGGGACAGAGCCAAGTTTGAACCCATTTTTGTGCCCTGCCGGTCCCACCTGTCTGTCTGACTTGTGGCAAAGCCTTGAAAGAGCTTGTAAGAAAGAGACAGGGAGCTTTTCATGGAAAGAAAAACCAAACCAAGGACTGGGGAGGGCAGAGAATTAGCAGGTGTTCAGGCTGATGTCGGGGGGGGGACACGGGGGGACGGGGATCAGCATGTGGTTTAGGGGTGGGAGCTGCCCCTGTGTGGGAGATAAGGGGCTCCTCGTTGAAGGTTATCTTCAGCAAAGGGGTACAGAGTGTGGCATGGGGTGGAGGAGCTGGGGCTGCTGGCTTGGCTTCGTGGTTTTCTTGCTTGATAGGTATTTCCCCCTGTCACAGAGGCTAGGGCAGCCCTGCTGTTGGAGAATTCAGGCTTTCACAAGAGGGTGATCCTGTCTGTGGGTGACAGGTCTGTGTGGTTTGCAAAGACACTTCTGAAGGCACGTTGCATTGTTCCATAGCAAGGCATCTTGGCAAAATACACTCAGATAGGATAAAAAGGGAAAAATAATCCCAGGATTTGATCCAACACCAGCTCCTTTGCTGGCTTGGCAAAAATTGTTTAGATTCTCCCTCCCAATAATGGTTTTGTAAACATAATACTGCCTATTAGCCATGTAAATTACTGTCATTGGTGGCAATTGTTGTGATGGAAAGATAAGTATCTTGAAACTGGTTTGATTTACCCCCCCTGCCCACCCAGCTTGCTAACCAATTGTTTGTGTCAGTGCTGATTGTGGTTTTTGTCAGAGAAATCAAAATATTGATCAAATTTATTTAGCCCTGTGTTCCCTAGGTCACAGTAAAGGCAACTTTTCTTTCTTTTCCTTTGTACTCTTTTTCTCTGTACTGAAAACAAAGGGAACCTTTCCTCAAGAAGATGAGCCATACGTTCCCAAAGTCAAAAGTCATCTGCTTAAAGAGGATCCTTAGGAGCAGTCTTCCTATCTGGAGGCTTTTCTCAAGAGTCTGTTAGTGGAAAATCTGGCGAGCAGCATTGCCACAAGTACTATTGTGGGGTTTTCTTTATGTGCACAGTGGGGAGAGATGGACGTTTCTCCCAGCTGCTGGCAGAGAAGAGCTTCCCATTTACTTTGTACTTGTGGCTGCTGCCAGGATTTGCTGTTTAGCAGCAGAGGAGTTAAGTGAGGGGTGAAAGGCTTCAGCAACACTTCAGCAACCAGGCACGAGACTGAGCTGTCAGATCATTCTCTGTTTTTTACACCAGTGAAGGCACTTGGGATAGTTCTGTATGTTTAAGGCAAGCAGTATATTGTGCTGCCTTCTTGTGTACTGTGGGAAGCTGAGACATTTCTTATTCCAGGTTTAATGGTTGTGCTTGAGAAAGAGCATCTCTTAAAAAGCAACACCCACTTCTGACTTAGACATTTTACTGTGGGTGCTTGTCCATCACAGCCCCTCAGGAGGCTGGTTTGATGTCCTTGCTCAGTGATGTGCACCTTCAGTTTGAGTTTACCCAGCTGGGGTTTATAGGGCTATGTGAAGACAGGTCCTGGTATGAAGAGCCTCCCTGTGAGGATGGGTACACTCACTGAATTTCCTGGTAACCTGCTCTTCATTAAGCCAAGTATAGGCAGGTACTTTCTTCACCTGTTTTCCATCTGTAATCTCAGCCTTCTGTAGTAACAGTACTAAGTAAGCCCTGCTTTTCTCAGTCAGGTGTTTGCTCAGCTGGGGAAATCTCTTACTGCTTCAGATCAGAGCCTGACTTCTTGGATCTGGACCGTGAAAATCCCTAGGGCACCAGTTCCCTCCAGCTCAGTGTAGAGCTGCCATTCAGCCAAGACAGCCAGTGCTGGATGTGGCTTTCCAGATGTGATGGGATCAGAGCCAGCAGAGGGAAAAGTAAAGAAACCTTCAGCTCCAAGAGCGTCTCTTTGTGGAGCAGCCGAGCTGTTGCTGAGGCAGATTTGGCATGTTGCAGGAGGATGCTCACATGCAGGAAACCAGAGGAAGCATCAGGATGGGGGCACATCTGTGTAACTTCCATATAGATTTTAAACAGAAAGGCTAAGTTGGTATGTGGTATGGGCAGGGCTGTAAATGAAAATTCCTGAATACTTGTTTGGTATTTTAAAGTTTGTGAGGTTTAAAAACATGCTGCCCTCATAGGGAGTATTTTCTTCTCACCAGAAAATTGCTAGACTACAAATTTGACAGAACTAATTTTTACAGCATTTTCTAAGATGAACTAATTGTGTATTTTGGACAGAGGAAGACAACAGTGTGGATGTGTGGTTTTTTTTAGATTTCATTTAAAATGTGACTTGGATTATCCTGCAATTTATCTGAGCGATGTAAAGGTTTCTGCTGGAAAACGCAAGTGATTATAGGCTGGTGACTAACAAATAATCCTTGGCTAATATGGGTTGGGATCAATTAACGTTAATCCCTTCTCAACAGTAGTAAAAGTTGGATAAAGGAGATTTTGCAAGGCTGTTGCTGACCTGAACGTGAGAATGATCACACAGCATTCCCTGAAATGAAATTGGCTCTCTGGAAGAGACATCATTCTCATAATTTGTTTCTAACAGCAGAGAAGGAGCTATTCAAAGTGGCCCAAAATTGTCTGGTTATGAAGATGAGGATTTCTCCTGTGCTGGTGTTATGTGCTGAGGCACAAGAGACCTCATTAAAGGAGGAGCAGGAGTAATTAGTCTAGATTAATGGAAATAAATCTGGTTTTAGTAAAAAATGAGGTTGGATTCCTTGGTCCAGAGCAGCCACCATCTATAGTGCTCATCTTGCAGTCAGATGCACAGAGGCAAAACTCTCCTTACTGTCGAGAAAAGTGGACGATCTGGGGTGTTTTTGTTGAAATCTCAGTGTAAATCCAGGAGTGGTTTTTAGATGTGTTTTGGTGAAATAAGCAGAAGCCCAGAGACAGCCAGGGAGAAGCATCATATCCGAGCCTGGACCCCCATTGATCCAGGACGGCCCCATAGTGGTGTGACAGTCCCCACAGGAATTCTGCTGCTGGGATACTGTGTGTTGAAAGCATGTCCTTCATCAATTGGAAGCAGACACAGGCCTTTTACTGCTTTGTCCTCAAACTGTCATGTTTCAGCTGGCTGCAGCTTTGGAAAACAGAAAGATTTATGTGTTCTGAAGAGAAACTTGGGCTAACAGTGGGTAAATGCACTGTAGATGCTGGAAAGTTAAACAGCCAAGTAGGTGTGACGCATTTTTGAAATAGGTTATGAAATATATTATCCTCCTGTTGTTATGATAGATGTATGTTTAAGTTTGGAAATGGGAGGGCAGATTTCCACCCATTTGACCCTTGGTCCTAACCATGTTCAAAAGTTTGTACTGCTCCTTGTTTCCTTCCACCTTCACGTTCTGTAGCCACAGATATGGCTGTTACGTTGCAGTTTCTCATAACACAATCCCTGAGCTGTAAGAGGTCACTTTGGACTTTCAATGATAACTAAGTTTCCAGATCACGACCAGATACTGTCCTTTCAAACAGGACGAGGTAAGAAGTTAAGCCAGGAGGATTGAAGTCCCAAGGTGGTCAAGTCCTTGGTAAGATCACTGCATGTCTAGCTGTGGGCACCCCTTTGATTTAACAGTTTATCATCTCCCATTTTATTATTTTCTATGTCAAACCCACCCTCTTATCTCCTATTGTCCCAGCAAGGCTGGCTGGCTGTGCTGATAACATACGGGTGGGGTTAGGTGATAACAGAAAGAAGCAGAGCAGGTCTAGATAAAGCCGGGATGGTCCACGCCTGTGGAGTGAGCTGGTGTCAGACACTGCAGCTGTAGCCAGGCAGTGAAGCCCAGATGGGTTTTGTGACTTCCCGAAGGCCATGGGGTGGGTGGTGACAGGGCTGTCCCTGGACAGGCTGGTGCTTTGTCAGGACTGCCCACACTGTCTGTTCTCTGCAAAATTAACTCTTGGCCTAAGCCCCCCTCACGTTTGCCTTGTGTTTGTGTGCTGTGTGGGTGGCCTGTATGTCCTTGTGTCCTCCAAGGGAAGTGACACCTCTCTTGGGGCAATGTGGGCTTGCAGTGACAGTTGTCTGCACTGAGCTGTTAAAAAATACTTTTCCATTAGTTCTCTTTGTTGCTGATCTGAATTGTCTTCTCTTGCCCTGTGTGCTGGCTTATTATTTCTTCTTAATTCATAGTTTGTGCAATTACCTGGGAAATGCAGGAGAGTTGGCAGGAATTTGACAAGCCCGACTTCTCTTCTTGGGAGTAGATGACTTTGTTCCAATGCAGCCTGGGAGGGTTGGTTCTTGTCCTCTCTGAGTGACAAGTTGCACACCCAGGCCTTTCTGCAGGACAGATTGGCTGTTTGGAGAGAGCTAGAAAGCACAAGGAGCAGGGAGAGGGTCTATGTGTATTTCCTTGTGTACCTTGTAGGACTGAAACCAGAGCTGTTTTTTGACATTCTGTATCTGCTCTGCATTATGGCACTTTACACCCTGCCCTGAAGACACGCTCCAGATTTGAACTCCAGCCTATCAAGAGCAAACAAGGGAGGCTCTTTGTTTAACTTGAAAAGACAGAATTGTACAATAAATAGTTCTAAACACATGCCAGGGGATTTTGTTTATTGTGAAAGCTTTCAGCTCAGTCTGAGGAGTGCATGTGTCTTGGGGTTGTCACCAAAGTGACACCCCTGCAGAAGGGTTCTTTGCCCCTTTTCTCTGAAGACAGTATTTCAGGTAAGAACAGAGATGTGATCTGGTCTCCTTTTGAAAGGAGAAAGCCAGCACACAGCAAGATAAAAGGGCTGTCACTGGTTAAAATGTGGCAGTTTGGCTGCTTGTACCTTATGTTTTACTGGCAAATCTGTTGTGCCCCTGGTTTTCCCGTATGAGTGCTCCTCTTTTTAAAAACTGTTGTATTCATACATTGACTTCCCAGCTGCCAGGAAGGACCTCTTCTTGATGGAGCTGGACTAAGCTGTTTGCTGGATGGCTTCACAGCTAGACTTCAGGCTGTTGGTAGAGAAGGAGCTTTACCTGCCCTTCTCCTTGCAATTTTATTTTCAAGTGAACTGCAGAATCTCATTACCCACGGCAGTGGCAGGGCATTGAAGATTTCTGACCTAATGATCTCATTTGCACTGCAAGTAGCAGTAAAATTCATGTGCTGCCAAGGGGACTTCGCTGTGGCAGCTGTAGAGCGGTGGGAAAAAAAGCCTTCATGAAAAGGCTTGTGCAGAGGATTTGCTTCCCACAGTGCAGGCTGGCTCGGGCTGCCTGCATGTTCCCAGCTGTACAGGTGCTTTCCTGCAAGACCTGGATGGCTTGAATGAGGTGTAAGTGAGAAGTTACCATGTTCTGGGCTCCACTGAGGCCCTTCAAATGCCATTTTTGGGTAATGTTTGTGAAGGTCCAGCTTGGAAGGTGGAGTTATTTCTTTGTCAGGACTGTCAAAGATTAATGTTATGTAGAATCTGCCATTTGACTAAGCCTCGTCTACAGAGGGGCTGTTCAGTTGTGGTGGGTTAAATATAGCAAGTTTCAGTGGTGAGAGCTGCGATAGAGCCAGGTATTTGCACATGATTTCTGAGTCTCTCATAGATTCAGGTCTCTGTATTTATGCCTGGATGTAAGGAATCTTCTGCTGTTTGAGTGAAACAGATCAAAATATTAACTCTAGCTATTCCTACCCTGAAACTTCAGTGAAGTGTTGCTACATCTCTCCTAGGCAAGGAACTTGTGAGGCAGATGTGGTCTAAGTAACACTAAACTGTGTGTAGCAAGAAGGCAAGAAAAAGGAGTGTGGGAGTATTTGGTGCCTTGATCATCAGTTGAAGGCAGAGGGATGAGAAATATCTTTGATGATTAATATCTTTGATCTTGAAGATGATGAAAAATTCAGAAACATTAGCGTGTGCTCCATCCTGGTATAATTTCTTGTGTATTTTTGGGTCTGTATCTCTGTGCTTCCTGTACCTTATGGAAACAGTAACAACCATGGCTAAAAAGGTTCCCAGGGGTGGTTTGTTTTCAGGTGCTACAGGTGGCTGTCCTTGGGGGGTCTGTAAGAGCTGTTTTCTCTGACCTCCTCTCTAAGCTGTTGTTCAGAGTCATCTTCCAGGTTTCTGTGTGGTTGTGGCTCAGTGGAAGGCAGTGGATTGGTTCCTGTGGCAAAATTGTGACCAGTCACAAAAGCTTGGCAAAATGCTGGTTCCCCCTGGCATGGCGTGAGGGTCTGAGTGTACCCTCCCAGTACTGATGTGTTGTGAAGCCAGCCCGTCTCTCCAAGGCTACTGCTTATTCCTAGCAACCCTCCCTGTGGCTTGTGTATCCAGGCCACTGATTGCTGCGTAAAACAAGTGTGCAAAGTTAAGTAATCCTTGTACATCTTGAGTATTGCTTTCCCTTTCTGTGGTTCCAGATAGCAGCTGGGAGAAAGTTGGTTTGGAAAACAAAGCTGTTAGGAGCTGTTTGTTTAGACACAAGGCAAAATGAAAGTGGAAAACATAATCTGTCTGTCCCCCTCCGCCTCCCACCTTCTTTTTGTTTAAAATGTCCACATGCTATTTACTTTCAATAAACAAAAGATGTTTCTTATAAGCTGGTGTTTACTAGTAGGGGTATGTGATTTATTAGGAAACAGAAATCCCTGCTCGTGCCTATGTTTTCAAACTGAAGCAAGAGTTCATAATTTTATAGACCTTTCAAGAACAGATTTTCTAAAGCAAACAGTGAGGAACTGTTAAATTATAGCCATGTAAAACAACAGTGTAATAGTGTGATTGCTCAGTTGTAATGGCTTTATTGTTCCATCACGAATAGGAGTGGTTTGGGCTGCTGGGAGATAATCTGGCTTTTCTGAGATAGCTTTGGAGCTGATTCAGAGGAGAAGCCCATTTTAGATTATTTTCCTCATGTTAAGGAGATAAGGAGTGCATGGGTATTCCCTTACCCCGGCTTTCTTCCAGGATCAGGGAAGGTGCAGCTTCCAGAAAAGCGACACAGAGTTTCTCTCTAGAGCCTGAGAGCCACCAGTCTCACACTGTCCCTCTGAGTTAGACAGGGTGTCACTCCCCCAGCATTTGCTTGGGGTGTTTTTTGACTTGTTTTCTCTTTAAAGGGAATAGGAGAGCGCTGCATTCTCCCCAGAACCATGAGTAGTGGGGGCTGTGTCTGTGCCTCTTCTCAGTCCTGTCTGAGCTCACAAGCCCTGCAGGACTCCCAGGCAGTGCAGTGTGCAGGCCAGGGGCTTTGGGAATGAGCTGCTGTGGGTGCTGCTGAATTCTTCAAACCCCTGAGCATGAGCAGAAATGTCCTCGGAGTACCTGCCACTGTCATGTCTGGATCCTGTGGAGCCCCAGATTTGTACCTCCTCTACTCCTTGCTTTTCACAGTTTCTCCATGAAGCTTAAGCAAGTTGAGGTGCCAGATGCCTGACCTTACCTCTGTCTTCCACGTGTCTGTCACCTGTGGATGTTGTTGATGGTGAAAATGGCTGTTGGAGGATGGTCTATGCTCCCTCGTGCAGCTCTGCCAGCCAGGCGCTGGCACTTTGACACTGCAGGTAGCGAGTGTGAGGCACGAGAGGCTGGGTGGTCTCAGCTGGAGCTCCTGCTTTCTCTAGCCTTGCAGTTCCCGTGTGTGAGGATGCCTGCCTGGAGCCTGGGTGGGATCCCTGACAGATGCATGCATGGTGCCCTGGCCCTCCTCCAGCTCCGAGTAATTGCAGTGACCTCTGCTGAGACACTGTGTGTTGAAAGGGACCCATCTCCTGTGTTTATTCCTTTCTTTCTCCTGGTTCCCAACTTTTGCCTGGTATGTCAGGCTCATTTCTGGCTGCCCTACACATGTGCCTGCTGGAAAACCTTGTAACAGCTTAGTTGGGCTCTTGGAGGAAATTATCTGCGCAAAGAGAGCTGTGATTTGTAATGAAGTGGCTTTACAGTGACATAGTTTTAGTGCTGCAGTGTGTCTCTGCTCGTTTTCAGGTTATTCCTGGACTAAAAATACGGCTCATTAAGACTTCTGAAACAGGATGCAACCATATTTTAAAGGTATTCCTGGGTATTATTACAAAGTGATTTAATTGATACTGCATTTGGAGACCTACTTTATAGGATCTTTTATCTGAAGTGGAAGTTGAGGAAAGAATTAAGTGTGTACGTCTGTGTTTCTGATAGTGAGGATGTGGTGCTGGGATGGAAGGCTGGGAGGGCTTGGGAGCTGGAAGACAGCTTGGGAGCTGCACTGGTGCCTGGTGCTGACTGATCAAAGCCACCGGACTAGCTATTTCCATTTCTGGTCTTCCTTGCCCTCAGACAACAAGAGAGTCAGAACTGCATGGAAAAGAGTTTTACCACCTATTTCATTTGAAGCTGGATGCACTAGAGATGTGTTGAACAAATGGACAGTAGCCTTTCTTCTCCCTGGGGACAGCTTTTACATGGATGGGAAGCTACAGATGGGGCCCAAGGCAGAAATGCAAATAGGCAGGGCTGTGATACGAAGCATTTGGCAGCATCGCAGGCTTAAAAGCTTCATCCCCACGGCTGCTTGATCCTTCTTTCTCAGTTGTGCTGACACAGCTGGTTGTGGGCTGTACTGTGAACTGTGCAAGTGGAGCTTTGACCTCAAAACTGTGGGATTAGGGCCTTTGCTGCTGGCACTGCGAATCTGGCCCAGCCTGGGCCATCCCAGAGCTGCTTGTGAGAAGCCCTCAGAGATGTACTTGCTGTGGTTACAGCTTTGCAGAGAAGAGCAGCAGTGAGCACAAACAGCTAATTAGTTTTTGTAGCCCTCTTTTGTTTGCTTGTGAAGACACGAGTCCTTTGCTTGCTTGCCTGGCTCAGTATGGTGACAATGTCAGCGCGGGTGTGTGAAGCTCCGGTTACATGGGGAGAGTTCAGACAGGTTTGGTTTCAGCACAGATCTTGTCCCCGAGCTGTTCCAGCGCTTTCCTGACAGGAGGCAATAGGTGTCAGAGCAGGTTTGGCCCTGCGACTGTGAAAAAAACCAGTGTTGAGGGGCAGATCTCCAGCGGTAACGAGTTCAGTGGTGGGCTGTCTGTTTTTTGTAGATGAAAAGGTCAGATCTGTTGCCTGGGTTATGTAGGAAGGTTTTGTTCTGGAACAGCCTGCTCCTCATGAGCTCCTGTCTCTGCTGAGCTGCCGGGCACTGTTCTAAACGGTGTTTTTCCTAATTTTTCCTCATCAGTGAGTGTTGGAGAGGTCACTTTTCCCTACATTTTCCATTGTTGGGTGTTGAAGAACTTACTTTTTAGGTATGCTCATTTAAGGATGTGAAGTTTTGAGTTTAGATCAGCAACTTGGACAGCTTTAAAACCTCCATGGTTTTGAGCCTGCCCTACTTGGAGTTTGGTTTTAATCACAAGTTTTAACTGAGTCTGTTGAAAACATTCTCAGTGAAACACCCTCTTTTTTTTTTCCTCAGAAGCCATTAGCTGTCTTCAAGAAACAATATTTTAATTGAAGCCATGATAAAAGCAGAGCGGCAGCGGTTGTTGTAAAGCTTAATTTATTAAACAGCCTTGTTTTTAATGCAAAAAAAAAAAATCTGTAAAGAAAAAAAAGCTATGCGCTTTAAAACTGTCAAAATAAAACCTACAACTTTGAAGTCTTAAAATACTTTGGGAAATGCTGAATGTTTTTGACTGGTTATATGGAACAGCTGAACTGACTTAACTGGAACAAAATTAGAGGCACAAAGAGGTTTTGTTTCCAGAGTGTATTCTTTGCCCTTTGACAGCACTGTCTGGCTGACACTCTTGAGTTAGATATACGGAGCAGGTCACTGTCAGCTTCCCCCCCGTTGGTTAGACTTGCCACATAGCCAGCCCCACTGCAACAACAATAGTATGCTTATAAAAGAGCAAAAAATGCAGGATCCAGGGGCAAGAGCAGAATTTGAACCTCCCATAACTGCTGGGTTGGTTTTTTTTTGAAGGAGTCTGAGTCTCATATTGATGGTGCCACGTGTCAGTGCTGAGTTTGGGGATACCTCAAGCTAGCAGGGCTTTTCCTGGCTGGTGATTGATGTTGTATCCCACACAACTAGACCTTCTCAGCATGGTCTTGAAGTAAGAGACTTTTCTCCGTGGAAGATGCTCTGAAAGTCTCCCAGTGAACTCTTCCCATATACCCAGCACCTTTCATCACCAAAAGGGTGAGAGGATTTCTGTGCACATGGGGTGTCCCTGGCTTGGTATTGGCACCCTGGCTCTGGGAGGTGCTCACTGTTCTTCTGTCATTCCCGGCTATTTGCATGAAAACAGCCTCTCTGAAAAGTCTGTCTTCTTTTGGGGAAGGGCAGACAGCAGGATGAGATGAGCAGCTGAGAAATGGGGCTCTTGTTTCCATGCAAATATCGTATAAAGAACAAAAGCGGGGGAGAAGCGTGCACGGAGATGGGGTCTGCCAGCAGAAAAGCTCCAGAGTTGTTTTCCATGAGTAGCATCAAGTCCATGTGAATGTAATTTTTACACTGTTGTGGCTGTGGGTCTCGTGGGTGAGTCACAGATGCTGCTTTTGTTTTGGACTTCTTGAGGGCTAAATCCTCCTCTCTGTGGGAATTTTGCTGCTGAATTCACTACCAGAGAATTAGGGCTTTTAGGATCTGCTGCTGAAATGAGTTACTTCTTGTTCCTGAACCTCAGCTTGTACAGGAGGTAGGATGCAAATGAACACAAGAGGTGCCTTGTGTGTCCCTGGCTGTACCACTGTGTCTGGCTCTGAGGATGCTGAGGGCACATTTCACTGGCTGTAGGACTGCACTGTGGTTTCTTTCCCACTGCATGGGAAAGTGCTTACTTCACTTTTCAGGGCACCTGAACAGGCTGGGAAGGTGTCAGAGGGTGGGAAGCCCTGCATGCCCACTAAGACCACTAGGAAAACAATGTTGTGAGCAGCAGCCTTGCTGGAGTTGACTTTGAAGGTCTTGGGGAGGAGGTGGGACTGGAGATAGGGACAGCCCTGTGATGCGCTTGAATTGATGTGTCAGTGGCAAAGAGGACTTGGGGGCTTGGTGCTATTCACTGCCGCAGGAGCTGGGGTGGTTTAAGACTTGACTGCTCAGAGCTGCCTGTAGTAGAGGGAACCGGCTTGATAATAAAGGCAACAGGAGTAAATGTACATCTCTCTCCTCCATCACTGCCCCCAGAAAGGCAGAAACCTCCCTTTATTAGCATTCGTGTCCTTTTCACCTACCGGTATTGAGTTGAGTTGCAAGCCAGTTCAGTGCTGGAGCAGATGCACACTGAATTTAGTAGCTTGCTTAGAAATAAGTATCAGCAAGATGTCAGAGAGGTTAGGCTCATTATGAGATCTCATTAATTCTGTGAAATACCCTGTAGAGAATATATTAATATTCTGTTGACATATATTAACATATATAATAGTTGTATAATTGTTACTAATAATTATGATAATAATAAGCTTCTTCTCGTAGACAAGTCAAAATGGATATTCAGAAGTCCCTGTAGGTACTTTTAACTCACAGTTGATGGACAGAGGTGCTGGTGCCTACAGTGTGGTGAGAAGTGCCAGTTCTTGTACCTGCTCCTGCCGGGGAGTAGCGTGAGCCTGGAGGCCAGATTTCACGGGTACGGTTGCTAGTGTTCATCTGTGCTGCTGGGTTGGGTCAGGCAGTTTGGGTCAGGAAGTTCCTATGCTGTTGACTGGAAATTACTGTTTCCTACCCTGGCATTTGCTGCCATTCAGCAGAAGCACCTTAATTTGCTGTGTGCCTGCTCTTGTGCCATTGCAGTGGTGCAAAAATAAAAGTCACCTTTGGCCTAAAGCATTGGTTTGGAGAAACCCATTCTGCTTTGCCTTGCAAAGAGATCACTGTCAGTGACAGTCTCATCGGTGGGTCTCCTTTCTTACCAACTTCAGGCTTTTCAGATCCCTACCCTAGACAAGATAAAGGTTATGTGTATTTTGTGTGCGTAGTTGCCATCCTACTAGGCCAAATCTTGCCATTAGTTCTAACAGAAAACCAGAGGGTGCTCTGATTTTTAAATCATTAAAAGATCTCAAAGACACGTGGAGCTTGAAAAGTTCTGGATTAAAATGTGTTCTCCTGTTTTCTTAAATATAAGACCTGCTAACAAGCACACGGAGACCCACAGTGATTACAATTCAAAGCTTGGTTCAAAGGGTAAAGCTCTTCTTGATTTATTGGAGAACATTACTCTGTGGCATTACTCTGAAAGCCAGATACAGGGTGATGAACCAGCAGGATTATGGCAAAGCAGTAATATTAAGGATTGTCTAAAGAAAGATTAACTTTTCCAGCCGTCTTTTACTGATGCAAATTGTCACCCTCTGCGTTGCAATAAAGAGCAGAAATAACTAAATATGAAATGCTGACTCGTAAAGGGGAGTAATCTAAAGTGCTTTGTGTTGCAAGATTTCATGAAAATGGTTTTGAAATGTTCTGCTGCATTTATCTTACAGAGAGGCCAGTTGTGCCAGCTGGCAGGTGCTCTCGGCAGTGCATCATCCTGGAGTTGTTCAGGGTGGAGCCTGAGCACTGAAACATCCCATCCAGCTCAAAGGGGTCAAAACAGGATTGTTCCATGTCGTGCCTTTTTCTTCTTTTTCTTCTTCTTTTTTTTTTTTCAATAAATAAATTTTAAAAGGCTTTGTCCAGTGCAGGTATAAAAGTCTCCAGCTTGGTTTCACTCTCTTTTTTCTGGGCAACAGTTCCAAATCACTCCCTTCCCTAGCAGGGGGATGGCTCTCTAAAGTACATCTTAGGGTTCCTGGTCTTTAGGATCAATGCAAGTTGTGTTCAGTGAAGGTCTCTTTCATTAAGTCCATATTATACAATATAAAGGACATTTTTCTTCCTAGTGTGAGCCCATTGCTCTGTGTTGTAGGTAACTTGTATCCTGGTGCCCAGTGTTACAGTTCCTGTTTCCTTTATGAATTGCTCTTTTGCTGCTTCCATTGTTAATCCTTACCTGGTTTATGTTTTTGTGGTATGTTGGGTATTCTTTTTTTCTTTTTTTTTTTTTTTCAGTAGCCTGCATTAAAGTTATGTGTTCTTTATAGCGGACATCTTGGGCTTGATTTTTTGTTTGTGGTTGTGAAGCATCCGGTACAGTTTTGCAAGACCACCCCGAGCTAAACACTACAGCCTGTAGACCTTGTCCTGCTAAAGCTTAGAGGTTTTGATTTCCCTGAGTTTTGCCAAGACCCTGTTGGGCTAGGTCCAAAAGGTGAATTCAGACACCACCCAGCTTCTCTAGAACTTTGTTTCCAGCTTCAATCCTTGCATCCCCTCCCCTCAGTCTAATTAAACCCTGCTGTAACGAATGCTGTGAAGCCAGCTGCCATGCTTTGGCAGGTAGCAAGCACAGGGCAGCAAAACCTACAGCTAATCCATCCATGCTATGAAGTCATAAGAATCTTGTTAATTTTTAAAAAGCCCTTGATGCCCACTAATTCAAATCAATTTTCATTTTTTTCATAAAGTCGTGCTTCCATTTAAGCTTCAGCTAAGAATTACAGCTAATTTGTTCGATTTTATAACAGTATAATTGAAAAAGTGATTTTAATGTCCTGGCAACCATATTCCCTTTCTTTGGTTGTTAATGAAAGAATCCATTAAAGTTAAATGATTTGGGCACAGATTCAAGTTGAATCGCCTGAATATTCTAGGGGAGTGTTTCTGACCATCTGCTGCTCTGTCATTGGCATTTGTGTTGTAAATGGGACCGAGAGAAGGACTTCACAGGTCTCGTTCGAACCATTAAGCATAAAATATCATTTTAATTTTCTGATCTCAGTGTAAATAGTGGAAATACTCAGGAGAGTTGGGACTGCGCTGGTCTGTGGGATCCTGCACTCATAAATATCGCTGCTGAGCAGTGCTCCCACATCCTTTCCAGGGGATCTTGTGGCTATTTGTATTGATTACAGTACATCATTCAGCAGCAGGTTGTGAGTTCCTTTTAATGACAGGCAAGACAACTCGAAGTGGAGCCTGTGAAGGGTAAAGCACACGTGATGGAGAAGTGTTTTTTCCGCTGCCTCGAGTCACATTCACCATTTCTGTCTGGCTGTGATTGGAGTGGTGCATCCTAGGGAGGGTTGGTGATCATGAACAGACACAACTAATAAATTAGAGCAGCTGTTGTCAGTGCCTGCCTCCTTTGCAGAGAGCTGTGGTGGGCGAGTTGGGGCTCTGGGGCCAAGCTGGCACTCCAAGCACAAGCCTTGTGTGCCCAAGCAAGGGCAGAGTCAAAGGGCTCATGTCCTTTCACTGTAACATGCTCTTCCTCTTTCCTTTGCTGCCAAGCTTTCTTGCTGTCCGTGGTGACATGCAACATGCCTGGCATGCTGGGAAGCAAAATGGACCATGAACCAGGTCATGAAATTCACTGGAGGTGCCTCTGACTCTCACTGGAAGGTGGATGAGTCTTTGGGCGCACCATTAAAGCTGGAAGCATGCCTGTCTTGCAGTGTGAAAAAAAGAAAATAAGATTACAGGTGGTGTGTTTCTTTTGAAATTGTAAAGTGTAGCCCAAGTTTCTGGAGGTCTTTAAAATGAGGGAGGAGCAGGATGGGCTCTGATAAAGCTTGCTCCACAGCTTTACACTGCATTTTGTGGATAAAATTTTGAGTTACAAAGGCTAAAGAATTATCAGGTAGAGAGGACAGGATGTATTGGCTGGGAAGTTTGGCTGCTAGATTCAGACTTGGAGTGGGGACACTGTTTCAATCCTCTTTGACTTTTCCCAAGGTTTAGCATTGGGTATGCTGCCTTTTCTTTTCTTTTTTTTTTTTTTTAAATACTGTAGGGTGATGAGAACTTGACTGATAAAATATTTGCTGTCGGAACTGAACATTTTTCAATTTAACGTATTCATATTTGTATCTTTGGAATATGCAAAGTCCATGACCCAGGGGAAAAGAGCTCCAAAATACTCTTAAACTGTAGCCCACAGGTGAAGGATTTTTGTGTTTTTATTTGGCAATATTAATTTCTGGTTAAGTGACTATTCTCAAGAGGGATGATACTGAAGCTTGTATCATACTGCATACTTTTAGCTTTCTCAGGCATGAAGAGATGAAAGTATATCCTAAAAATATGCTAAACTGAAACAGTTGAAGTATAAAAATAGGTAATGTTGTAACAGGAGATGTTGTTTCAGACTCCTCTGTGTCATTTGCAGATAAAGTGTATGTATGATGAAGTAAAATCAGGAACTTGTGCATCTCACAAAAACAAAATAACTGGTTTTCCTTTCCAACATCAGTGAAAAATGCAGGAAGTCAGTATGTGTTTAAATGGGTGTCGGTGAGATCATGCAAATCCAAGGCAGTCGTTTTAGTCTGCAAATCTCAAGCTTATTCAGCCCAGACCCTCAGCAGCACAATTACAGTCACTGCAGCAAAAGAGCCTTCTGATGTTAACACCAGCAGATAACAAAAATAGCATTTAATAACTTTCATTAGAGTTAGTGTTTCTAGGGCTTTGGGGCTTTGCTCTTTCAAATAATTTAAATAATTTGCAGGTACAAGCTGCTGTGCCAGACTGTCCATCTGATTCTCTCTCTGATCAGAGCATATTAATGCACTTGTTTGATGGTCTGTTACCAATAATTACCTTGGATTGCATTAGGAGCATTTCCAGCATTGCAGCTGGTCTGTATTTTTCACTAAGTGTATTTCAGGGCCCAATTACAGGACTCTGATGTGTTATTGTTCCAGTGCGCTTGTTCAGGCTTGTAATTTTAATGTGCCTCCACACTGTAAATCTCTGAATGCAAACCCAAGGCTGTCCTGAGTTTCCTATGCATCCCGTGCCTGTCGCAGCTTCTGCAGGGATCATCTCAGCTGTTCCTGTTTGGCTTTCTTTAAGAAGGGAAGGATGAGGGCCGGGAGATGGACACTGCCTTGAAGATGTTTACAGAGTGAAGCCTGAGGTTTGGTGCATCATGTGCTTGGCATGGAGCAGCTGGGAAAGGCACAGGAACAGCTCAATCCTCCCTGGGTTGGGCAGTGTGGAGATTGTGGAGAGGTTTTCAGGGATTTTAGTGTTTAAGGCACTTTGGCACCTTGAGCATCCTTCAGTGCAAGGGAGGCTGACATTTATATTGCTATACACAGGGACACCTCTCCCTGTTCTGCTGTGAGACACCTTGAGGAGAAGACCTGAAAAAGGCTGAGTTTAGCAAATCTGGATTTTGAAGTTCTAGACTTCATCTGCCTTCAGAAACCTTTCTGGGGTCAGAGAGGAGAAATACAAAAGCTTAACCTTTGCAGAAGTCAAGCACTTTATACTGTTATAATTGCCATTGACAATTCAACATGATGAATAGATTATTACTGCTATTGATTTGTTTCATCTTTCTGGACCATTTGTTGCACGGGATACATCAGAATAACACACATCTCAATGAGAATGAGCTTGATCTTGAGAGCTGATATGATGTTTGTCCCTGTCTGTTAGGCATCATCTGTAGACAGATATTTGGGCAAATCTGATGCTTCTGTGGAAGCATGAGAGCACATAGCCCTTTCTAGAAATTGATTGGCATTTTACTTAGGTTAGAGTTTCCAGGGCTGCGTGGGTTAGTGGCTTTGATGGTCTTGGGTGGCTGAAATGAGCAGCTTCAGTTGACTTCAGTGTTAGGAGCATCTTCAAAAATACTTCCATGGGGACCTTTTCAGCTGTTTTATTTCCTTGGTGTTTTCCTTGGTGTATATTTATACACAAAGGTATTCACTTCCCCATGTGAAGAAAATTCATTCAATCCCAGCCCAAATCAGCACATCTATTTATTGTAATTACGGCTTTAGATTATATCATTCTTTCCTGCTATGGCCCATAAACAGTGATGCAGTGTTGCATGTGTTTTAGATGTTTCTTTCATGCCATCCCTTTTGCTTTCTTATTTTGAACTGGGAATTTGAACAGGACAAAGGCCAGAGGCTCATGCCCAGCATTGTTCTTCGGGGAGAATTGCATGCTCCAGCTTTCCCTGCCAGTACTCCATCCTGGGTCCAGATGTGTGGTAGGACTTGAGGAGCACCACCAGGCCAAAGCTGGGGAGTGACCAGGACACTGTACATACACCATGACTGCAGCTGGATCTATGCAGGGTGAGAGGGGATTGCTCCTGGCATGGCCTCTTACCCGGCCCGTTGACGTGGGGACAATGTGACACTCTCCACATGCTGCCTCTTGCTGCCTGCAGTGCTGGGCTGGCACCCAGCTGCTCATGAAAGGCAGGGATCAGCTTAGTGACAGGGGATGATCTGAGAGTCCCTTGCTGCCAGCTGGATAGATACTCCTGCAGCAGTGGGACATGCTGCATTATTAAATAAACCGTCTAGGTTGTTTACATGCAGAATTAGGATAAGGTTGGCTTCCCACTGGTGAGCACTGCTCAGCACTGGAACTGCTCCATTGTGCCTGGATATCGAGTCTTAATGAAATGGTCTTTTCAGCAGCTCTGGAGATTAGTTTTAGGAGCCTTCTGTTCCAGAGAGGCTTAATGGGTGTTGAATGTGTAACTTTCTTATTCGTGTTGCTGTTACAAGGTAGAAAGTTCCAGTAACATCTGGTAACTGAATAGGGAATGTAGGGATCTTGACCCTTCTGTCTCGCAGGCCTCCTTTACGGTTGAGTGGAAGAATGTCTTCTGTTTTATTGTGCCATGGGGAGGCTGAAAAAGTGATGCACAAGGGGATTTAGGTGCCCAGCTCCTCTTTCAGCCTCCCATTCTGCAGAGATCATGGGAGTGGGGTGCTCCAAGCCCAGAGCTCCTCCGGTTCTCCTTTCAGTGCTGGTGTTGCCGAGCACCCAGCATGCAGACTGTCAGAGACCTTCATCCAGATTTCTTTCTGGGTCACCACTTGCCAAGTGCAATTGCCCTAAAAACAGACTGAGACCAAGCTATTGACTTGTAATTGTCAATGCATAAAGTTTCCAAGAAGAAAGAGAGCTTTGTGTTGCTTTAATGGGGACACACTGAAGTATAGTCACTCTTTGAATTAGACAATGGGAACGTAAAGATTTTCTACAGCTCTAAGAGCCTCTGAAGAGCATCGGCAGAAGGTTACATTAAACAGAACAATGGCACAGTAGTTGGCTTGCTGAGAGGTAGGAAAACCCTTTGGAAGGAGTAACTTCACTTTTCTTCAGTGCTGTTCACTCCCAATTAAATAAGATTAATTGTGCTGTTGAGTTCCACGGGTTCAACATCCAAAATAAATACATAAATTAAGGCAGGCAACAGTGCAGAGGCTCAAATGCAGTTTGAATTCCTGCCACCTCCTGTGGGATGTGAAGGGGAGAGCGGAGCCCTTTCCTCTTATGGCCTGATATCCCACAGAACACACACGACGACTGAGCGCTCTGCTTGCCTCGCCTGAGCCACTTGCCTTGCTCCTGGGAAGGTTTTCTTTGGCTGGATCTCTGCAAGGTGCACAAGCCAGTTTCAAAGTGCCAGATGTGTGTGGAATAGGAAACGTGCTGGCCAGGCTCCAGGCTGTGGGACCTGCAGCGCAACAGCGGCTCCCCAGGAAAATCTCTGGCTGCCAAGAATTAGAAGTGATGTCAGCTCTGGAAGTGTGTCAGATTAGAAACCCTTGTACTTTGCTCCCTGTGAAGTATTAATCTCCCAAGGCCTGTGCTGTAATGGGTCTTGTCTGGCTTGGCTCAGCTCTCTTTGTTTTGGGCTGGGACTGTTTGAGGGGTTTCACAGGAAGGCACTGGAGGCTGTCAGTGGTTTGGCTGCTTTGGGCTGGGTGTCCTTGAGTTGCTCCTGGGGCCTCTCTCAGCTATGCTAAAGATGGGCCTCCCCTGCCTTGAATTGAAGGTCTGAGCCTTGGAATTGTTGAGTGGGCTGGGGTTTGTAGGAGTGGTTGTGCCTTGGGATCTTGTGTGTGCCTAAATGTCTTCAGCTTTCCACAGCTGAATGAGTTTCTTGAAGAGAAGATAGAATTGATGGAGATGTGCTGTCAGTCTTACGGACCTTACTTGGGGATCGTGGATCAGGTGATTTCAGCTGTGCTAGAAAAGAAGCATAGATATGCCAGTGCACTGAATCCCTTTTGGTTTATGCCTGAATGTTTTGTTTCCACGGTAATTACTAAACCACGACTTGTTCTCCTCCACACAAAGCCATTTGTCTCCTGTTGAACAGTAACCTTTTATTTGCTCGTGGTGTGTAGCAGAGCTCAAGGACATGTTTACTGCTGATAGCCAAAATTTCAGCAGAGCAAGCATCTCCCTTGTCTAGGTTTTTCCACCTTGATTTAAGTGGTTAAACCTCAGAAAAGGGGAGGGAAATAGCCCTGTGTGCAAGGATACAGGTGGGGGTTTGTGCTGTTTTTAGTCATGGAGTGAAGGCTCCCAACTCCGTGGGCTTGGAGTATTGCATGTCCTGGATGTAAAATCACTGCTGTGAGGGTCTCACCTCTGCCCAAGTAATTGCATTGTCAGGAATCTATCGACCTCGCTGTGTTGCTCGCTCACCCTTCACCTGCTTAGTTATAGATTTGAAATTAAAACCCAACAGAATCCATTCTTTTTCCCCTTTACTCAGTGGTGCATTGGGCTATTCCTGCCTCCCTTTGATGTTGGGGAGAGGAGATGATAGGAGTGGGGTTTGGCTGGACGCTGAGATGTGTGATTTGGGAAGGGCTGTTGGCTGGTTTAATGTGGATTTTCAGATGCCTGCCTTGGATCTGAACTCAGGCTGGCAGGGGCTATGCACCTATGGAGGGCAGAGGACAGCTTTGTGCCTTGAAGATTTGACAACCTTTATTCATTTGAAACGCCCTGTTTTTTTATGCCACTCAACAGGAGACTTTTAAATTTACTTCACTGGGCCTGGATGCCAGAGGTGGATGGATGGCTGATGGAAGTGAGGAAATAGATGGGAGAAAAGGAACATATTCTCCTGCGCTGTTTTTATGCACAGTGTAGCCTAGGGGTTAGCAACATGGGGGAGGGTGAAAAAACCCTGCAGAACCTGGGTCAGAAATTTTCATGGGAACAAAATGCTTTTAACTTGCTACATAGAAGACCCTTCGTTCCAGGTCATGCTCTGTGTTTGAATACATCTGCTTTCCCCCCGAACTCTGTGTATGTGAATGTACAAGCATGTCATGTGTATCTACAAGTGAGTGTGTGAGTGTGCACATACATTTATGATCTGAGAGCCATTACTGCCCACCTTGGAATAGCTCAGCAGTTGAAACTACTTCCAGGAGGAGTCAAAAGCAAAAAGCTGTCTGGCTCCAAAGCAGAGGTCTGTAGCTGGAACACCTGCATGGGACGGTTGTGTAAAAAGCCCTTCTGGCTCCTGCCTTGGAAGCCCACCTTGATTACATTCATTACAGCATCACCTCCAGCAGGTAAGAGGGTGTAGGTTAGCAGGAGGCTGTATGAGCATGTGGCTCTGTGCTTAAACAGGGTCCTATCCATTTCTGTCACTAGAGGATGAAGAGTGGAGGTTGGAAATAGTCAGCAGCTTCTGTAAGCACTTAACATTCCTGATTTCATTTGTCTTTGATCTCACTTGGACTAATTTTACTCTCTTCTGATCCCTTCCCTTGAAGGGGCTTTTATCTCGTTGTCAGGCTTGCTAATTTAGTGCAGTGTTTTGAACCAGACCTCCTCCTACATTTCCAGAGCCTGCAAGGTATTTTTTCCTTAATCAGGAAGTGTTTATGCAGTTCTTTGAACATCTTGGGACAAAAGTCATACTGGGGCTTTTTGCAATGCCAGGTCTGCACCCTGGACCCTGCTGCTCAACCTCTGTATGTGCAAATGGCTTGTCACCAAAAGCCTGCAGTATTTTGGGGGCCAAAAGGGCAGGAAGGAGGGCTGGATGATTTGGGACAGGTCAGAGCAGTCTGGTGTTGGGTGGGAGCTTCATTTGCCCAGCTGGAGACCTTCCCAGGCTGTGTTAAATAACAAACAAGAAGGGGTGGTCACACGTGTTTGACCAACCAAGCAGAAGCTTGGATCCAGGTAGGTTTTGACTTTGGGGAGAAGAGCTGGGTGGTTTAGGGCTGTAGAAACATCACCACATGTTTTTGAAAAGAAATACTTCTTTTTGCCATGATGGAAAGTATGTTCTGTTCTTATTCTGCTGCAAGTAGGTTGAGCTGACTTTTTAAGGAATTGAAGTTTGAGAGGCTGATAATTGCTTCTTACTCTGGGAAGCTGTGCTGCTGATCCCTTCTCTATTCCTGGCTGTCCCCTCGCACTTCACCTTTGGAAGAGGAGTAGTATTTTCAGCAAAGTGCCATTCTAATTGCTGTCTGAAGAAGCTAGAAAATAGGACAGATACACAGGCTGTGTTTCCCTAAGAGATGAGCAGGAACTTCTAAAAATTACAAGTGTAAGGAAAGGCAAAGAATGCCTTTTTTTACTCAACAAAGTTTCAAGTATTTTGGAATAAGCTCTGTGTCACATACCTCAGCCTTTGCTGTAGCAGCCCTGCCTCCACAGAGGTGGTGTGTACACACAGGCTGGCTGAGCCCTGGTGACATTCTGCCAGCAGCAGCTGCTACAGGGACATCCCTCTGGAGAAGTATCTGTGTCCCTGCTTTTCCATGGATGAGGATTCTCACATGAATGGGGGTTCTCACGACAGCATCTGAGTGTGCCTCCTGTCCCGAGCTCAGCTGAATTTTCTCCAGCTGTTAACCCTCTCCTGTGCTTGTCTATGTCACCTGCACAGGTATTTAGTGTGCTAAATTTCTCACTATTTCATACAGTTTTTTGGTACCAGCTGTCTTGCATGAAAGGTTTCCAGAGGCAATGTCTTTCCAGTACATCTGGGGCAGCCTTTCAACTCAGCTTCATGTTCCCCTGCTTCTATCCTCCTGGGGAGCCACTGAGTTCTGTAGCTTGCTGTGATCCTCAAAGGACCAATCTGCCCTAGGAGGCATGAATGGGCAGAATTGCCCTTACCTCAGGAGGACACTTGGTGGCATTTGCCTGACCTGGACCTGCCACGGCAGTGCTGGCTGACAAATCCAGAAATTCCACTGTGGTGTGTGCACAGTGGGAGCTCGGTGATGCCTGCTGCTTCTGGCTGTGCTTTCTCTGTGCAGAGTGTGAGATAGCAGCATGCGGGAAAACGCTAAATCCAGGGACTTGCAGATAGCTCTGTGCTGGCAGTTGGCAGTGGCTGCCTCCTTGTCACGGAGTACAGTAGCTGGCTGTTGTGCTGACTGTGACATGGACGTCTCTGTATCCTGCTGGAATTTGGGGACTGGGAGATTGCCCCCTGGATGTCCTAGTGAAGGTGACAGAAGAGGGTCTGTTCTGTCCCATAACAATGGCAATCAACAGGCAGGGTTCTTGTAAGGCCTCCTTGTCACTAAAGGGACAGAGCTGGCCAAAACCAAGTTCTCAGTGGTCATTGTACAACCCAGCAGAGGTGTCAAACCTCACAAGTTCCCATCCCCACAGGCACCAAATCAGCCACACGTGGGGATGGAATTAAGCCCTTCCTTCCAGGGGCACCTGCGGTTTCCAGCACACGCCATGAAATAATTCCATCTCCCTGCATATGTAATTTTGCGTGTCATTGCCCCTAATTGCATGCTTAACACACACTCTTTTAAAGTGCAGCCCTTTTATCAGCAGTAGGTAGTAGCAGGTTTAATAGGGTGTTTGAATTCCTATAAAATTAATCTGTAGCCTTCTGTGATAGGAGACGGGCAAGGAGCCATGTGGTTCATATCCAGTGTTGATAAACTTGTTATAGAGGCAGGAAACATTTCTGATTGGAGCAGTGACAAAATAATTTGGAGCGGAGCCATAAAAAGAGTGGATGGTGATGGTTTGAGCGCAGCAGAGATTGAAATTGCTGGTGTGTGGAAGCAGTGCTGCCAGCTAACATTGACTTAGTGTCTCTGGAGAACTCTAACGGCAAATGCATTTTATTAATGGTAATATTCTTTTAGGAAATGCTGAGCATTGTTTCAGAGGTGGAGCCCCCCTCGAGTACGTGGGTTTGGAAGTCAGCCAGACTGAGATGTTCAGCTGAGCTTGTTGCTGGTCACTGCTCTGGCCTCTGGCTGCAGCAGCAAGGTTGCCTAAGGGCATGTGCTGGGTACTGTCTGCAAACAATTGGAATATCCTTTTTGTAGTGGGGAAAATGCATCCATCTATCCTCACTCTGGATTCACCTATATGGGGTAAAATGCTCAGAGACATCAGGTCATGTTTTTAACCGTTCTTTTGTTGTCTTTCCTTTGAAATGTGTTTCCCAGAACATGAACATCAGTGGGAGTTGCTGCTTTCCCAGCTGGACTTGAGCTCTTACTGCCAGTAAGAGGGGGAGCTGCTCTAACTAGGTTGTCGTCATTGGCATTGACGTGCCACATGGGGCTTGGATACTTTTCTTTGCACTTAATTGTCTTGTGGGGGTTGATGAGCCTTGGAGGAGGCTCTGATGTGCAGATGAGAGGGGAGCCTGCCAGGGCAGCCGTGGCAGATTGGGGTCCTTACTGCATCTTTGGTGCTTGCTCTTACTGTTACCACCTCTTCACCTCCTTCCAGCTGCTTTCTGCTTGAATCCAGTGTGGAAACAAGTGTGGACAACAGGGGTGGGTGCTGGGCCCATTGGGGCAGAAATGGTGCAGGTTGTACAGCCATAGGGATGGGGGATGGAGAATGCAGAGCACAGGAGTCACGGGCAGTGCTGGTCACCCAACAGGGCTGGTTTTCACCTGGTACCTCCAGCCACAGTTCCTTCGCTGTGTAAAACTGGGATGTGATTCATCAAGGAAAGCAACCCCCACTGCACACTGTCTTTTCTTTGCAGGGAGGCTGTCGGAAGGGGGTTCTCTGGAGCTGAGCTGTAGTGCTGGTCCTGCAAAGGTGATACTGGAGCCAAACCAGGTGGTGATTTTGGACTGTAACCTGACCCCTGTTGAGCAAGTGATCAATATCACATGGAAGAAGAATGGGTTTCCATTAGTGGAGCAGGAACATCTCCACGTGCTTCCAAATGGATCGCTCTTCATCTCATCCCAGGCTGTGGCAAAGGACAGTAAATATCCTGAGAGGGTTGTTGCTGAGGGTAATTACTCCTGTGTGTCTCACAGCTCCCTAGGGACTGTCACCAGTCAAACAGCTGCAGTCAGATTTTCAAGTAAGTATTCTGGGGGTTTTGTTGATTTTCTTTCTTTTTCCTCCTGGTATTTATACAGAAATCTGCTTCCCCAGGAGCTTGAGATAAAATGTCTGGGAAATAAAACGGTAATAATGGTGTATAGGTGGGATTGGGCATAGTCCACAAATAAGCAGTGGTGTCTTCCTGTTATCCCAGTGTCAACATCCTGTGTAACTCCCCCAGGTAAGTGCCATCAACTATGAATTAAAAACAGGACCCTCCTCTCTCCAAAAGATAGTGCTTGTTTTTGCAGAGAACTTCAGAGCCCTGAGTGCAGCACCCCGTGCTTGGTGAGGTGGCTGTTGGGGGGTCTGGCTATGACAGCCTGTGAGGTGAATATCTCTTTGTATGGAAGAGGTGAAAGAAAGGGTTCTTCAGGGCAGTTTTTGTTTGGATCGAGAAGGACACTCCAAGATCTGAACTGCTGAATATCCGCACAGAGTTTGAGAATAAAATTCTTTTGTATTCAGGGTTGACTCCTGGGGCTATTTTAAGTGAGTGCAAATAAATGATTCCTTGACCTACCAAATAGCTGAGGCTAGAAAATAATACAAATACAGTAACACTTTTCTCTAGTACAGTGACTTGTGTAAATGTTGCTGAAAACAGCTGCACAGCACACCATGGGAGCTGTGGGGGGTGAAGGTGCAGAGAGAATGTCCTGGCAGCCCCTTTACACTGGGATGTTTTTAGGCTCTGGTACCCCAGACGGGGCCATCTAGGTTTGGCCAAGTGAGTGTTTCAGTCTGTAAGCACTGTGCTATAAAACCAGAACTGCTGGTGAAGCTTTGCCAGATCAGGGGAAAATCTTTGACCTTTGCAGCATGTCCTCCTTTTCTGCTCAGAAAATGTTTAGCATGCAGTCAGACATCCTGCACACAGGTATTGCTTTGGAGGAGGTGGAAGTCCTGGAGTAGAAAAGCTGTCATTAGTCCAGCTGGATTTATTTAGCTGCTTCTGCCTCAGTGCCAGACAGCCTGAGTTAGGATATATTTATTCCCTTTTAGGGGTGACTTATGTTGAAGTTTGTGCTGTGTCTCTTACACAGTGGCAATGGACTGTGTCTCTTTTATGGTCCTGGGTTTATTGTTTGATGTCTTACAAGTTAAAACAGTGGAGACATCTCAAAACGGGGAGGCTGACTTAAATTGCCCTTCCCTCCTCCTGGATTTTTCCAGAGAGGCATACATGGGTGATGCCTCTCTCCATCCCCTTCTGTGTTTCTCCCAGAAACAGGAAATTTCAAGTGAACTCTTTTCTTGTGTGTACTCATATGTCTCCTTTTATTACCATCTTCACGGGGAAAATGCTGCTTCCATGGCACACACATGCACCTGACATAATATACCCATTTCTGAGCGGGGAGCAGCAAGGGAATTGATTAATGAAATGCATCTCTTGCTTCGATTTGTTCCGAGGGTTGGGCAAAAGTGCTTGCTCCATTAGCATTCAGCAGAAGCAAGTGAGGATTTTAAAGCCTTGGGTTTTGTCCCCTGCCACTCAACACAGTCTATCCAAAGCTGGATGGAGTGGATGGACTTACTCTTTGTGCTGATTGCCCTGGGGACTGCTGATCAGGATGGGGCAGTAGAAGAAAACCTGTTCAGCAGGTGGGATGTGTTATTCCTGCCCTGAGCTTGTCCTTCTGACCTGCAGGGTCTTTCCTTCCCTGGGATGAGGTTCCCATGCAGGGCTGTGGGGCTCTCTGTGTGCCAATGAGTCTTGCAGTAGCAAGTAGGAGCATTGGGGATTCATAGCACCTGCCTTGCTCAACACTGCTTTGGTGCTGGTGGTGTCATATGCCATGTTTCAGGCTTGTGGGAGTTCACTTCTCCCCCCTGAGAGCCCCAAGAGCAGCTCTGGCTCCTCTGTGTAAGGGCTGCTGGCTTCCCAGTGGAGGGAGGGGATGCTCCAGGCAGCAGGGAGCCCGGAGGCTGGAGGAGGCCTTTTGAAGGTGGGAGTGGTGGAGGTTGGGTGGCATGTAAAGGCTGTGACGATGTGATGACTTCCATCCTTCCACTGTGGTCCAGGAGTTCAGCTTCTTGGCATTTTGCTGGATAAACATATGGCTCACTGCCCAGTGATCCCTGGCGCTCTGTGTGCCACCAAGGGACCCATGCCATGGTCCCCATCCACACCTTGTGGCAGTGGTGGCCATGGCAAACGAGGAGGCATGAGTCTGGTCCCAGCCTCGTGTGTGAGTACTCCTGTTGAATGAGCAGCTGCTCAGGGTGATGAATTGGGTTTGCAGGTTTTCCTGAGCCCCACATGCTCCCACATGGAAGTACCAGGGGCGTTACTGTAGTTGTGGGAAGGTGTAGCTTTCTACCTGTTAATAACTACATTGATGAAGATTTGTTAAAGCTTTTAATTTAGCTTAAACATTTTGTGCAAGGGAGGTTGGAGAAAATTACAGTAATTTTGACTGTCAGATGAAGATGTTTGCTGTGCCTGAAGGGAATGGGCCAGTGTCACGTGGCTGCTGGCAGGGAGCAGCAGGGAGAGGTTTGGAGTGTTTCTGCACCTGGAGGGACAGGCCACAGCAGGAATCAACACACAGGATTTCTCATCATCCTCTCTCCACACGGACAGTGTCTCTTCTCTGTGGCGCCCTGCGTGTCTGGGATTTGAGGAACGTCAGACCAGGATTTGTTTTTACTTTAAGGATTTATTTTATAGATTTTAACCTATTTATTTTGTGAATTAGGGGAATAGGTGAGTGAAGGCCAGGGACTGTAGGCAGAGCCAGACTGGGCAGCAATACCTCCTGCACATGAATGCACAGGCTCTGTACCATCCGTGACTTTAGATGTGGCTTTAGATGCTGTTTTGGGTAGGTGGGGAGCTGGCTTCTGTGGAGAGCAGGAGCAATCCTGTGCTGCCATATGGCCCCGCAGACAGCACTGCGCTGGCTCTGCCTGCGCCGTGCCGGGGGACCGTGGCAAATTGCTCCCACGACTTTCTTTGCGTGTTCCTCTTCCGCCCCTGGCCTGTTCAGAGGTGAGTCATTCATAGAGGGGTGGCCTGGGTGGTGTATGTGATCTCGGTGGGGGCTGAAGTTGCCCCCACCTTGGAAATACCTCCTAATAATTATAAAAGGTACAAAGAGGATGATCACGAAGAGAGTCTGGGGGCAAAGCACTGTGGGAGAGAGCAGTGAGCCCCTTTCAGAAGGCTGAATTCCTTGCATAGACTGCATTTTCTGCCTGGGGTGTAGTGTTGCTGGCTGGCAGCCTTTCCAAGCCTGCAGCCTCCTGCACGGATCACGCTGCTGGGAGAGGGGGGAGGGTGCTGTGTTCCACCGTCCTGCAGTCACCCCTGGGCTCAGGGCTAAAAGCCTTGGCACACACGGCTTGGCTCCAGCTGGGTTTAACATGTCATCACGGAGGGAGCTGCCTGCGCCACTCCTGGTGGTGCAGAGCTTGGTGCTTCGGCTGTCGCTGAGGGCAGTTTGCTGTAATGCTCTTCACCTCCTCACCTGCAGTAGGTAATTTTTACTGAGTGGCCTATTATGGTGTTCAGGATAATCAGTGCAACGGGGCTGGGAGGTGTTTTGTGGCTCAGGATGGCTTTGCAAGCTAAACCTTAGTTGAGGAGTTAAAAATAATGTTGAGTATGTGTCATCTCTGTTTGCCTTTTCCCCTCAAGCATCTCCTTTCGCTGCCTCCCTATGGGAAAACCTCTCACTTAGCAGCACTTCTGGAGCAGCCCCTTCCATCAGAACGTGTTTGTGGGAAGAGAACAGCCCCTCCAAGGATCCTGTGGCCCCAGGGTGCGCAGTGTGTTGGAGCCTGTCCTGCACTCGCTGTGACCTGCACACACATCCGTGCAGCGTGTCCGAGTGGCAGGACCTGCTCTCTAGTCCTCTCCTCCCCTGCCTGCTTCTTTTTCCTCCCAGCACCAGCTGTTTGCAGCACAGCTCTGAGTTGCACTAGAGGTGCTGCACATGTCCTGCCTCATCTATTCCACCCTGGTACTCCTGGGGATGAGGCAGGTGGAACGCAGGGGATCAGAGCGTGCTGTGGTGTTGGCCCAAGCTGATGCAGATGCTTACGGAGTAGCAATGAGCCCAGCCAGCAAGTCTGTCTCTGCCTGACCCTTTCAGAGCCGACATCCAGGGGTCTTGTTCAGTCCTGCATCAAAGAAACCTTTTCACTTCTCTTGCTTTGATTTGGTGTTGCTTTCTGTGCTCAGAAGATCCCAGTTGAAGTTCCCTGTCCTCTCCTTCATGGAGGAGGCCGCAGGCTGCTTCTTTCAGAGCTTGCAGAGGTGTTTTTTTCCAGCCTATCCCTATCCCCACTGTCCCTATCCTCTTGCTGTAAAAGGAATATGATGGAGCTGCTCAGCCTCTGAAGTCCACCTCAGGAATTCTGAGACGGCACTAAGTGACAAACCTGTTTGCTGGGCATTGCCAGAGTTGAACCCCTGGCACCCACGGAGCTCTCGGCCTGTCGTGGCTCTGCCAGGAGCTGTGATTCGTCTTGGGAAGTGTGGCTGTTCCTGTGTGCTGCTCCAAGCGAGAGGGACACTGCACTCACTAATCAGGATCACTGTTTGGTCACACTCCTCTGCATCCCAATGAGGCTCTGTCAGGGGTGCATTTCTTGGCTCTTTGCTTGAGCCGTTCCAGCACGGTGGGTAGATGGGGCTGGCTTAAGGTGAAGGGCAGGATTTGGTTCTCAGCTGGGAATTTCAAGCTTGCAGGACCAGGTCTGGCAAGTGAAAGCCAGGAATAACCAGGATAGGTTATTGCCTGGTAACCCAGGGAGCCCAGGAGGCTCTGTCACTTTTTGTACACCAAGATGATGCCACTTAATAATGAACAGCAGAGAGACAGGTGACCCAACATGAAGTGGAGGAAGCAGAAATGCCAACAGATTTCATCTTTTCAGAAGGATTCCTGCCTCCCATCATGATCTTCCTGGGTACATGACCCTCCAGAGCCTGCCAAAATATTCTCATTTTCACCTGTAGGATGAGAAGAGAGTAATGGGAAAGAGGATTAAGGATATCTGCTGCCAGGAGAACATTGTTTTGATGGTGCCATCCTGAATATGCACTGGCATTTGATGGATTTTCTTTTAAACTCTTGGGTTCAGCAAGTTTTATTAACGTGAACTTAAAAGGTTTTGTAATCTGTAGAAATTACTGTGTTAAAGTGGTCTGCAGTGTGTATTTGAGAATACTAAAGCAGTTGGCTGAATTAAGGTCTTACATATTAATGTATTTTTCAAATTTTTCCAGGAAAACATTTTTCATTCCATTTGTATTGAATTGGAAAACTAAACGTGGCGGACAGCTGGTGGGAGAATTTGGTCTGTAGCTGCTGCGGAGAGCAATGAGTTGCTTGAAACATGTGATAACTATTTAAATTAAAGAAAAACACTAATGACAGCTGAGAATATGCCGAGGTTAAAATGGGTCATGCAAAAGCATTTCATTTTCCAAACTGTACATACTTTCTCAAGCTCACACTGCAATAAAGCATGTATGTGTGTGCATGGATGTTTGTGTGTGTGAGAGATGGAAAGAAAACTTCAAGTCTGGAGTCCTGCAAAATCCAAAGCTATGATGGATGCTCTTGGAAAGCGGTGGTGAGACAAGCACATATTGTGCTGGAGGGCCAGGAGGTCACTTGGGGTCTTTCTGAGCACAGTGCTGTGCTCGGCCCAGCATTCAAGTGTGTTTTTTGGCTGAAATTTATGTTCATTGTGCCACGTTTGGGGTTTCTGGCACTTGTGTTACAGCATTGTTAGATGGATTTGTCCGGCAGGGTGGGTTTCACAGCAAAGGCAGTTTAACAGAGATGGATAAAGCAGAAGCCGGTTTTTCTGGTGGAAAAGAGTACAGGCTTTCTGCCCCCATCCAGGAGCCTGCATGAATATTCAAAACTCCACTGTGTGACTGAGATGCCTTCCGGTTATGCTGTTGATAGGACAGATGCTGACAGCCCCGGGGGAGGATTTCTGCTGCCGGGTTTTGCTGTGTGCGTGGAAGGGGAGGAAGATGAGGCAGCTGTGCATTGCGGTCCAAGAGTGATTCCAAACCTTAGTGTTTTATCTCCAAAACAAGTTCAGCCTCTTCACTATGGAAGGACACATATAGAGAGAGGTGACCGTTGGAAAGCAAACAAGTGTCCTGGCATGTATGAAATCCATCCTCCTCTTAGCAAGGTGTCTGGATCCCCTTGGCTGCCTCCCATCTGGTTGAGTAGGATGAAGTTGGTTTTTGCAGGTAGGAGAGGGTGGGTCAAAACTCTTACGGGCTCTGCCTCTGGTCTCCAGCACTGCCAGCCTGTGGGCAGTTGATTTGTGTAAGGAGCTTGACATCCGGCTTGTTCTTCCTCTTGCCTTGTTTTAATTTCCTGTGGCTGCAGGAATGCTGTGAGGCAAGGGGGAAACTCTCATCTCTGGGGTTGTGGCATTTCCCCTCTGTTTCTCATTCTGTGTCCTTCCCAAATGGAGCGAGTGAACAGACAAGGAAGCAATTTAGGAAGGTAACTGGTGAAACCACCTAATTGCCTGTCTTTCTCTCACACTGTTGCCTTAAGGGAGAAAATGAGGCAAGAAGCAAATTTGCACATTGAAACCTTTCAGTTACTGTTGTTAGGGCTGCTGAGGGTCTGTAGGGGCACAGGAAAGGGAGTTACATTTCAGGCTATATTCAGGAGAGAAAAGCCTTTCTCTTAGCTCATACGTCGTAACAGGTTTGCATTTCTCAGCAGAAACACTGAGTTATTAACTTTTCTTCCCTTCTTCTTTCTCCAGCATTATCACGCTTTTTGCAGCAGCCGGAGTCGCAGACAGTGGAAGAAAATGGCATGGCCCGGTTTGAGTGCCGGATCGAGGGGCTGCCCTCCCCTGTCATCACCTGGGAGAAGGACCATGAAGCTGTCCCAGCAGAATCCAGGTGATTCCCAGATTGCTTTCCTGGGCCAGCTTGAAAAAGAGCAAAGCAAAACCTGACCATTTAGGATGTGGAAGTCATTCTATAAAATGGTAGAATGACAAGAGAGGTGATAGACCAGGTTTGGACCTGATAACTAAGTCATATAAGAGGAGGTATTCAAGAGGCCCAGGAAAAAAAGTCCATAAACACCTAAATAAAATATCTTTCCCCCAGATATCCAAACCACAAAGGAAGAACAACCCTTGATATTGTGCCAGTTATTACAGCACAGAACCTGCACTCTGCAAGGGCTTGTATGTGCCTGGGATGGGGCATGGCAAGGCATGGACTGCTTTGGCTTGTCCCCTTGTGTGAAATGACACAGAATTCTTTGGGGGATTGGGGCCTGGGGTGAGGATTCTTGACCTGGGCATACCTGACTGTACTCCATGATGTGGTTTTTCTTTGATTTTGGTTATGGTTTTAGTGGGAGGTCTGTAGACATCACTTCTGCAGGGGATCAGTGACTGAATTGTCCTTTAGTTCTTAAAAACTCCTCTTCTGTTCTGCAGAAGGAGCTGTTTCCCACCTGGGGAAGTTAATCCAAGTGGCAGAAGAGGAAAAAAAGAGGGTGGGGTGGGGGGGATGTTTAGGAATACTTTTGCAGCAGTGACTGTTTCTATAAGACTACCCACTTATATCCTTGAGTCTGGAGTGTGGCATCTAAAGGTTCATAGGACTCTGTTGCTTTGTAATGAAAAGAAAATTAATAAAAAAGGAAGGAAAAAAACAAAAAAGAAGGGATTGTAGGGAGAAGTGTGCCATAGATACAATGGCTTTTTAAATGAGACAGCTCGATGGATATTGTGAAATTACTTGCTCAGAGATTGCTTTCATCACAGGCAGCCTGAAAATTGTTTTCCTTGTAAAAGCCAGGCCATAATCTCTGGCTGCAGATCTTGCTTTTTAAATCATGTTCTAGCTAATATGCTTTTTCAGAAGGATTTGCTTTTTTTGTTGTTGTCTAGTTGTTGTTGGATTTAATATAACCGGCTTTCAAAGGAATTAAGTGAATTCCAGGAAATGTTGGCTGCCAACCAGAGCTTTCTATTATCCTCCCTGCATCATGCCTAAGGATAGGATCTCAGGCTGGCCTGATTACTGTGGGCTGCCTCTTGTGCACACTTCGGATGAGCCTGTGAAAATGCAGCCCTTTGGCTGGGCAGGTGTCAGGGTGATGATTTCATATTCCAGAATAGCCGGGCTTGGGAGGGTGTGCAAAATCAGGCTTGGGGACTGGAGATACAGTCTTGGAGTAATGTTACTAACATCAGTGTTTGTGATTTAAGAAGGCTAGAATAATTGTGTGGAACTCACATTGCTTTTCCCTTTCCTTGCTTTCCCTTTTCCCCCCTCTTTTTTTCCTTTCCCCCCTCTTTTCCCCTCCTTTTTCCTCTTTCCCCTCTGCTTTTCTTTGTTGTTCTTAGCTTTGGGTACTCTTTTCAGTCTTTGCCCCTGGGTGCAGGTTCTAGAATGGTGCCACCTCAAAGGTACTGAAAGCTAAGCTTAAAGAAGTACTTAAACCACCCAAAGGGTACCAAAGTGCTGATTGGTATTTTTAGAATACCTTTCCTGTCCCTCTTCAGTACAAAAATCTAAATTCCATGTGTGAGTAAGGCACAGAGTATTTTGCAGTTCTGGCTCTGGACTACACTGAATAAATACAGTCTTAAATCTGCAGCAGCTGCTGAAAGGTGGCTCACAGGATTTCTCTAGATTGCAGTTGCTTTGAGGTGTGTGCAACATCTCTTGGCATAATCTGTGATTTAGGTGCCGGCTGAGTTTCACATCAGGTTCCAAATTGCTGTTTATTTTCTCTAGAGACAAGATGAGCTCTTGCTGGGAACTGGAGGTCTTTGGACGTCTTCACAGCAAATCCATAACCTACAGACCACGTGCTCTGCGGTCATTTTTCCACATTTTGGCTAAGTGAGGGTTTTATCTGTGTGTAGCATTTATTTCTGTGCTGTGTCAGGAGTGCCTTGGTGTGTCTCATGTTCATGTACAGGACTCTGGAGCTGTGAGCAAAATGGTTTCCAAACTGAGCCTACAACAGGGCTGCAGATTCCTCACTGTGCTCAGGACTGGTGCTTTGGGCTGTCCTAGGCACCTTCAAAAGGCTGCAGGGAGGGTGTACTGGCAATTTACTGGGGAGAAGGTAAGAAAGGGGATAGAGCTGTTAATGCTGGAATATCCTCTGAGCTGTAGGGTTGCAGGGTTTGGACACGAGGCAGTGGCTCTTGATTTCAGTTCTTGAACACTGCCCTGGTGAGCAGCCCTGAGCCCCTCAGTGCTCTCAGGGAGGGGAAAAGCTCCGTGGGTGTGCCCTGTTCTTCTTGCTGCCTTTGAGGCTGTGGTAGTTGGCCCTGCTCTGAGTGTGCTGTCCTTCAGTGTAATCCAGGGGGGTTTGCCTTTCGCCCCCGTCGAGGCAGTCTTCTCTGACAGGTCCTGACAGTGCAGCTATCAACAGCAAAACTCCTGGGAGTGCCAAGGTTCCAGCGCTTCTGTTGCTTCCAGGGCCTTTGTCTGTCTGTCCTTTAGGTTTTGTTTCTGCTTAATCCTTGGTGAAGGTGAGCAGACAAGAAGATTTGCCCTTTGTGTGGAAGAAAAGCTCTGCCAACTGTCTGCTCTGAGTCATCAGGCAAATTTCCTTGTAGGGAGCCTGGGGATGGAGCAAATGCCCTTGAAGGCTGCATGAAGGCTTCTAGTTCAGGGCTGCTGGGACCCTGAAGAGCTGGAGGCTTTGTGAGCAGCTGGGAGAAATGGTGGATAGAGAAATTCTACTTTTCTTCCCTCCTTGCTTCCCCAGCAGAGCGGTCCTCGCTGCTGCCATGTTTTCTCAACAGGATGTACTGCACTGAGTAGATCTCTACCAGTGGTGCTGAAGGGACTGTCTCAAGCTCTTTTGATGAAGTTTCCCCACTCAACCCCCTTTTTTCCAGCTCCTGCTCTCTTTTGAGACACAGTGATTTGTTTTGTGCCCTCAAGAGAAGCTGGGTCCTGAACGCCCTGGTCTAGTGACCCTGCTCTGAGAGGACAAAAGCCACAGACCAGAGGTCCATCCCAGCCCCAGTGAATCTGTGATACATCACTGACGCATCTTTTTGTGGCTGGGAGATGCCTTGCCTGGTGTTTGAAATATGTTGATATTAATTACAGACTCAAATAGCAGATGCACGACAAAAATAAATATTATCCCAGTGGGAGGCTTTCCCTCCGCGGAGCTGAGAGGATGCAAATATTTGTCATCTTTCTCCTGAGTTCTGATGAGGCATCCTGATGAGGGCTTTTGTGTGCCACCTCCTCTGAGGTCTTTTGGAGCTTGATTCTGAGCAAAATCTCTTTGTAAGTAGCAGGAACATGGCTTTAGGTATGTAAAGCCATGTGTTTGTGTACGTGGGAAGCTTCAGCCAGTCTGTGTCTGTGAATCAGGCTGTAGGATTGTTCCAGTGGAGACAGAATGGTCACTGGAGGAGCTCTGGTAGCTCTTCTTTCTTCATCAGCTGTGAAGAGGACAAGACATGATGAGCTCAACTGCAGTAGCTGCGGTCCAGGATCGATGCAAGATTCACAGCAGGGATATTTGTCTCTGGAACAGACCGCTTGGGGCAAGGGAGGTGTTTCCATGAGTGCAGATTTAGGATAAATGTTTGCAGGAGCAGGCATGCTGTTGATGACCATGGCTTGAACACAGGATGAGTGATCCGTTAAGGTCTTCCTGGCTCCATGATCCTCGTTCGTGGCACTCCAGCAGTCTCAGCACCTGGAGAACCACAGTTTGACTTACTGTGATCTTTGTGGATGGCGGGACTGGCATTAATGGTTATAACTTGTCTTTGTGCTGTTCCTGTGGAATAGCTGCTATCCCTCCCCTTAGCAATTGCCTTTGAATGTGTCCTCTTCATAATGAAGACTGATAACCCAGAGCTGCCTGTCAAACCTCAGCAGCTCTGTTTATAGAGGCTTGCAATTAAAAATGGATCTCATATATAATTAAAAAGGATCACGTAGGCTTTGCGCCTTTCGTTCAAGAATAAAGAGGCTGCCATCTAGGAATCCAGGCAGAAAATGGAGATACTGACAGCCTGCTCCTACTTTTATGCTAATTGCTAATCATGTGCTTTGTTCAGTGTAATGCAGCAAGGATTGTGTTCATGTGTGAGCAGTGTAGCCATTTCATTCCCTGGAAGTGTTTCCCAGTAGTATCCCATGGGCAAATCAGGGGATACTGAATGCCCAGCTGTGAGTTTGTCACCTTGCAAAAGCCAGAAACTTGTGGAAGAAGGAAAGGAATCACTACAACCCAGAAATGGTGCAGGTTCAGGTGGCTGTGTCGTGGCTGCTTTGGCCCATGAAGGTGCAGCTGTGTATCAGTTGGTCCCCCTTGCTGCACCCTGAGGTGCAGCAAGAAAAAGATGATGTTCAGACTTCTTTGCAATGTGTTTTTTGTGTGGCAACCAAACCTTTGCAAAAAGCAAGTGCTGAAAATGGCTGTAGTGTGTGCTCAAGCACCTGTATGCCTGGGGACATGTACAAATGTGTATGTAGAAGCGTGTGTGTATGGAGTTGGTTTGTACTGTCTAGTTGGTTTGTGTCAGCAAAGTCCTGTTAGTGTGGTCTCCCAAAAGCACCTTTTGCATTGTGAAGACTCCAAGGTGATGGATGGGTCTGTACCTGCTGCTTTTTGAGAACCACCAGTTGGGTTGCTCAGAGGTTCCCTGATCCCATTCTGCTGTCATTACCAGGACCTGCACATGAGAAAAGAAAGGGATAAAAGGGCTTTGGGATGATGAATAGGTGGGGTAATGCATAGCCTGTCTCACACTCTTCCTTTTGGTCACTCAGGTTTATAACTCTTCCCAATGGTGTCCTCCAAATCGTGGATGTGCAGGAGAGCGATGCTGGGATTTACCACTGCGTGGCAACCAACACCGCCCGAAAGCGCTACAGCAGTGATGCCACCCTCAGCGTGGTGAAAGGTGAGGTGCTGGCAGCAGCCTCTTGGGCTGGGCACAGGTCTGCCATATAATCATCTTGTGTGGTGGAGAGCTGTGCTCAAATACCAGTGGCCTTCTCTCCTCCTGGTGTGGCTCTGCACGTGGCCAGCTTTGGTTAAAACTTGCAGAGAAGGTGTTTATGAAAGATTTCTCTTTGCTGTGATGGGATAAGGAGGCTGAGTTGGGAGGTCTCCTTTGTGCTCTGGAGTTGTTAGAAGGGATGAGGCACCCTGTTTGCTCCTTGGGGACAGCAGCATTGTTGGTGGTGTTCTCTGCAGCGGCCTTGGATGGCAAGACAGGCAAGGTTTGGCATGTACAGACAAATGTGCTTCCCAAGCAAGCAAGAGAACTAGCTGGAGACTGGAGTATCTGGCAGAACTGTGCCTACCCCAGGTTGCCTGGCACAGTCCAGAAGAGGTTGAGCACAGTGATATCTGACTTGTGTTCTGAGTCCATATTGGTGGTGCTCTGCTGAGCTCCAGAGATCACTAGCTGGGATTTATCCTGGTGATACAGGCCTTTGGAGCAAGGCTTTGGGTGTGAGCTGTCTTACGCTTCCTGATCTGGGCCTCAGCCTCTGAGTGCATTTTCCTTTGTAAGCCAAGAGTGCAGTGGGCAGGTCTGGACATGAGAATGTAGATGAGAGCATAAGTGCAGTGGGGGTCTCCAGACTCCAGCATCCTTCCCAGCACGCCTGGCTGCCTCCCCAGCTTTGTATAATCCCTGTCCTGCAAGTGGACAAACTCACCAGGGCTGGGAGTCTGGCTGAGCTGTCCATTCTCTCAGGACCCCCTGCCACATCTGTCTCCTGTTTGTGCTGACCCCAGTGTATCCTGCAGGGAGCTTTAACCTTGAAAGCTCTGAAATCCTTCCCAGACCCTTTCGTCTTTGTTTAGGATTGCGTTGCTTGACATTCTGCTCCCAATGTATTTTCCCAGCGATGGCTTTGCTGTTCATCCATCAGCAGGGAGTGTAATTAACTGTGGAGCCTGAGAACACACCTCTGATCAATGGATTATGTCGTGGAGGTAATCTGGGTGGAATCTGCAGAGAATTCGTGAGTGGTTGAATGCTCTGTATATAATTGCCAGCCCCTGCCAGATCCTCCGTGTGTTTAATGAAGCACGGAGCCGAGGGGAGCGCTTCCTATGGGCAGTTCCACGCTCCAGAGACAGCTCCCATGTTGGGTCTGGTGTGCTATTGATAACTAATATCGATCAAGCTGCAAAGGTGAATTTGATGTCCTTGGCATCATAACTCATTCTGCATAATTGCATCTTGTAGCTCTGCAGTGTTTAATCTGCTTTGCAAATGGAGGCACTGGAAGAGGTTAAATGGGAAGAGTTCCTTCTGGAGCACCAGCCGGCCTGAGCAGATTTCTGCCTGGAGTTCTCACCCAAATCTCTCTTCTGCAGCACCACACCACCCGCTGGCTGCTAAAACAAATATGTGAGGTTGAGTTTTTCACCAGATTGAGCTGATAGTGATGAAAAACATGCCTGTTAAATCTCTGGGGTTTTTTTATAATTGGGGAGAATATCTCTGAGACAGATGGGAAACTGCAGTGACCTGTGCAGGCTGCAAACTCCTCCACGAGTGACTGGCATGGTATTGATCCTTTTTTTGTTTCAGCACTTCACCATCAGGGCACATTTTTTGATGCCTGGACTGGCTTGAGGAGTCTTTTCCTCCCTGTTCAGAAGCAGCTGATAATAGTTGACGTGAACTGGTCAGGCAGAAATCCTTTCCTAATTATGAGAAATAAAACCAAACTAAACCAAAACAAAGAATTCTAGGAAAAAAAACCAAAACAAACTGAAAAACAGACAACAAAAGAACAATAGTCTGAAATACAGTTATTTATTGTTGCTTATTTGGAAATTTCAGGGACCAAACTCCTATGTGTCTGCAGACAGAAGCAACTAAACTGCTTCTTCCCTCCCTGCTCCTGGCTAGGGACTCCTTTGTGCCAAGATAAGGTGACAGTCCAGCTTTTCAGTCCCACTGTACTTCCAGGACCCCTGGAAAAGATTTGTGCAGTGGGACCTCGTGTCTCCTTACCCACTGTCCCACTGGCAGTGCTGTGTTACGATGGTAGAGGCTGTGCTCCTGGCAGATTTTGGGGTCTTGCTGGTGATAATGCAAATGCTTCCAAGGATCAGGCCTGGGAACTTTTCATGTTCATGCCTCTGCCTTCCAGACAGGGCTGGATTTGAATGGGCTGTGCATAGCAGAAGAATCTGTTTCCCTATAGCTCTTCTGCCCAGTTGTCCTGTTCCTCCCCCCTCTCTCCCCTGTTCCTGATACCATGGCTGGGAATAGTTCCATCTCCCTTATTAAAAGCCTTTTCCAAGTAAAACAAACGATTAATGTGACTCCTTTCTGTCATATCTGCACGACCTAAAAACCCCAGAAGTGTTGTTTCCCTGGACAGTGTGACTTCCGCATCCTGGGGGGAATTCCAGCTGTGCTGTGTGTCTGTGGCTGAGCACATGCTGGCCATCCCAGGCAGGGCAGGGAGCAGCGGGGCTGCAGATGTTTTGGCTGTGCAGACTTCATGGTGCAAATTTCCAGGCCTTCCCTGGGGAAGTGGCATTTGGAGCTGGAAGGGAAAAGAGCAGACGGGACAGCAGGATACAGTCACGCAGCCCTGAAACAGAGCCTGCTGCTGAAATAGGGGTAGTTTGGATTTTCCCATTGGATCTCCGCTGCTCCCCAGCGGACGGAGTGCCAAACACATCTGGCAGCACTGTCCCTTCAGCCCTCACCTGGACAGGTGATGAATGAACACTGCGGCTCTCTCTGCCAAAAAGGTCATTAGGAGCTGGCTGTGGGATGCTTTTCCTAGGCTCCAGCTGTGCGTGCTGCCTTTCCTTGGGGTCAGCTGTGTCTTGTTTCTTGTCGCTTCTTCTTCTGGGAGCAGGCTCTGGAGCCCTACCCTGAACTTGTAGATAGAGAACTAATTCCTTATGTGTCCTGGTCACGTTCCCAGGTTCTTGACATATACATGGGCACGTTGCCATGCTTCATAAAGCAGCTCTTAGAGAAGAGTAGCAGAAGGGCTTGGGGAACATGACGTGTGGTCTCAGCAGGTCACTTTGCCTGTCACTTCGCTTTCCCCCTCCATGTCATGCGCCTGCTTGCTCTTTGTGTGTTTTCATGGGAATAGGGACTCCCTCTTGCTGTGTGTTTGCCCCTCAACTGGCACAATGTAGCACAAATAGCAGTCAGAAGCTGTGCTGCTGCAAGAACAGTAAACTTTTGCAAGGATTTGATCTATTCTGTTTTTAAATGTCACAAGGAGTGTGGCTCCCCCTAATTTCCACTGCATCTTCCCCACTGAATGAATGCTGGGATATCTCTTCTCCACAGCTAACCCAAATTTCACTTCCCTGTAATTCATCCTATTAGTTTTACTTGCAAAGCATTGGCAATCTTGAAAAAGTTTACGTTCCTCCTTATTTTTTAATCCCTTTGACTATGTATAAGCAGTGTGGTGTCCCCTAAGTGACCTAAAGAAAGTTAAACATCTTGGCAATTTTAGAATAAAATAGTTTTCTTCCACTGGGGTGGGAGAAACAAGTTTGAGATCCTGACCCCAGAGCTCCTTCGTGTAGATCTCAGTGTTTGTGTCTTTTCATATTTAGTGGGTATTGCAGAAGAATTGTCAAAGCACAGTCCTGGGAGCCAGGACTCCTGGGTTCTCTCTCCCTCTCTGTTGTTGGGCTGCTGAGGAGAATCAGTTCCTCAAAGTTTTAATTTCTGTAAATAGGGATAATGTAATAAATAACATTGGAGTTGCCCTTTGGAAGGGATGGGTCAGTCTGGAAAGTGATTATGGGCATTTGGTGCTGGAGGTCATGGAGGGGCACATACAGAGAGAGGTGTGGACATGTATCTCAGTGTGGGTGTGAGATTCCTCTTCCTTGTGCCCTCTGCACCCTGTTCCTGGTCTGTGCATGTGAGGTGGCCGTGACTGCTGTAACATGTATGGGAAAAACCTTTGCCTCAAACCAGGCTGGCAAGAATCAGAATCTCACTGTGCTGCAATAATGCAGGAACTGGAGAACAGAGCAGGGTGATGGGTGGAGGTCTGGGCTGAGCAAGCCACAGGAGGGGTCTCCCAGCAGCTAAGCACATCCCCCACAAGCTGGGATTTAGTGCCGTGTTATTAGAGATGACACTGCGAGGTTGCCGTTGGCAGAACATCATTTACGCTGACAGTTGTAGCGGCTTGCTGCAGCAGTGTCCCAGGAAAGTGATTTTTCAGCCAAATATTTGTATGAATGTGATAACAGGGACAGAGCTTGGAGGCAGCTGAAGCACCTTCAGGTTTTTTGTTCTTTTAGTGTTTGTATTGTAGTGCCTTGCAGGTACCAAGGGAGAGCCTGGGACAGGGGTGATTCCTGCTCCAAAGGGCTGTGGGAAAATACAGCTCTTGACTGGGATGAGCTTTAGGGATGGAGGGGAAGGTGGTGATGAAGTGAGCAACAGTCACAGTTGGCCACCACCTTGCAGAAACAGACGTGCTGTTACCACAAGTGGATTTTCAGTCCCTGCATGTGTGAATGACGTGCTGGATGCTGGCTTGGCGCTCAGCCTGAGCCCTGGCCACGTGCTCTGCTCCCCTTGCAGCTTCCGACACAGGTACTGGGCGGCCAGGGGACAGGGAACTTTGGATTTGGGTCAGTGCTGCTCTGGGCTGACCTCCTTGACCTCAGTTGGGTGTTGATCCCATGTGTGCTGCCATCAATGGAGAAGGGCAGTGTTAGAGGGATGGTCCCACCTGGATTGGGGTGGTCTTCCTCTGGCAGGAACCCATTGCAGGGGCAGCAGGGCCCTGTGGGGTTGTGAGGGCAAAGCTATCCACAGCTGTGTATGGGCATGGCATGCTTCTTCTGGGAGGCAAGAGTCATTGGAACATGTAGGGAGAGAAATTGTGGGGCTTTTTGTTTTGTTTTGGTTTGGTTTTTTTTGCATTTTTGCTGTGAGTTGTTGGTGTAACCAGCAAGTGATGCACCACCTCTGGAGAAGGAGACAGTTCTGGCCTGCAAATGCCATGTTCCTATTCCGTGTGCCTCCTGTACTGGACACAGAACTGTCACTTTCCCCTCTCTCCTTTTAGCATCCCGTTTTTCTTTGCCCTCTGGTCTCTCACATCACCAGCAGTTAAGCAGGGAACTGCTCTCCACTTGACATCCCAAAAGCTCAGCCATGAGGACTCTGTTTACAAGTGTTTCACAGCTCTGGTTTCCTGGGAAGCAGGTATCTGAAGCTGTTTGCATAATGCATCTGATGGATTCTGTAAAATGCTGTTGCTCCTGCCTGTGGCAGAAGGTGCTAAGCAAGCCATGGTAAGTGTGAATTCAGAGGATGGCAAGATCAAGGAGGAGATACACAACATTTCATGCTTAATAAATAGATCTTTAAAGCTAGAAGTGACCTTCTGCCTAACAAGCTGTAAACTTTAACTCCATCTCCCTTTTACTGAGCCTGGCAACGCTGGTGGGTTTGAAGCACGCGTGGAACAGGATTCAGCCCATAGATATTGGATGAAACTTGTGAAGGTCTGGTGCAGACGTCAGGCACCCATCCAGACACACAGCTCTTCTTGGCTGGGGTTCCTACAGGGCCAACATGCATCCACACCCCTCACGTTGCCGAGGGAAAACTGCTCATAGCTCCAGTGTCAGCAGCTTACTCTGGGAGCCCAAGGGGAGTTCCAGCTCAGCTGTCTGTGAAGTTCCATGGGGCTCTGATATGCCACACTTCTGACAGCTCCAGCAGCCTACAGTGACAGAGGGTTTGATACAAAATGCAGAGCCCTCACCTCCCATTAAGCACAACAGCTAAGCCCGGGGATGGCACCAAAGTGAGTGGCAACAGAGGTGTCAAGGATAATAGAGCAGAACAAGGGATGTACGGCTGGGAATAGGTGAGCTGTTTCCAGGTCCTGAGGGGAAACTGGTCTAATCCACATGCAGGGTAGCTGTGCATGATGTTTAGAGCTGTCAGATGTGGCCAGGCTCGTGTGTTACTGTGCCTCCAGCTCCTGAAGACTAGGGATGTCTGGATTCAGGTTTGTGGTTTGTGGTCCTCTGGTGTTCTCCACATGCATCTCTTACTAATTCAGGTCTGCTGCATTTTTGAGGCTTCCTGAAATAAGTGTCTGCTGGTGTTCGGTAAGGCTCAGACTGAAGCAGGGTTTAAGCAGTAGGCTCCATTCAGTTCTTCTCAGAGTTCCTTGGTGGTGGTGCAATCCTATGGTGCATCAGCACATCTGCACTACAGGGATCACACCTGGCCTGTCCCAGAGAGTGTGGGACAGGCTGTGCCTTCATGGGGAGGCTGAAGGCAGCTAGGAATAGAGACTATAATTAGGTCAGCAGCTTGCAGTGGGCTGCAGACAGGAAGGTTGATGTGGTTGGGCTCCTGATGACACTTGTTAATTATTAATCATTGGTGTTACAGCTGCTGAGGCTGAGGGCTGGCAGTACCCTCCGGCACTGACAACGTCCAGCAGCTGGAGTATGTTGGAAGGGTCTGAAGGCATAGCAAAGCTCATGGTGGTGTCTAATCCCATTACTTTCGTCGTGGGATAGACATACGGAGCAACCTTGTCTCTGTCTCTAAGACCCACCAGTAGCTACAGGCCTGGAGGGTGCTAAGGAACAGGAATAGGAGGAATGGGCCTGGGTCACAGGGGAGGCTGAGTCAGGAGCAGAGCTGTGCTGCTCTAAGCCCTTGCTTGGATATCTTGGATGCCAGGGATCACTCAGAACACAGCCGGGAGTTTGCCTTCAGTAACAGAGATGTTCTTGCCCAACTCTGTTTCTGGTGCAGCCAAGGGGCAATGCCACGTGGATTGTAGACAAGAATGAGGAGCAGGAAGAGAGAGGAAGGATGGGATAAGGAGGGGCAGGTGCTGTTACCAAACACTGTCTTAATGTGTAGCCTTAGACAGATAAGGGTTCTCTGTGGCACCCAGCAAGTGTCCAGCCTAAGGGCTTTGACAGAATCTGTGGATATCAGTGATGATCTTTCCCCATGGAAAGCCAGCTTTTCTTTCAGACTTTTCCTAGAAAAACAGATTTGCATTGTCCTGAGTGAATGCAGATGCATCCATCTGCTTTTAGTTCTCCCTTCCAAGTTGGCAGTCTCGGTTTGCTGCCAGACTGTGTTACTGTGGGCTCCCAGCGTGTTGTGTGTTCACAGCATCGTTTTTGGGAAGCATTCTGTGTACCTGGCATCAGAGGGACCCCACTGCAAAATCCCTTCCCAGAACGTTCCTCTTTTCAAAGCTTCTCAGGACAGTGGATGCTGCTCTGGAAAAGGGAATGGGGCACAGCAGGAGCCGTGGCCACATAAGGAAGCAGGTTGTGTCCTCCGGCACGGTCCAGGGCCTCCAGCCTCATCCCTCTCTGCTGTCTCTGGATGTGCCTGAATTGTAAATGAATCTGATGTTGCAAATAAATCTGAATTGCAAATAGATCTGATGAAATAGGTGTCAGCCCCTGGGAAACATCAGCCTCCGAACACAAGGAGGAAGTGACTGGAGTGAAATGGCTCCAGTCACTGAGGCAGGGTGAGTAAGGAGGAGTTTCAGGGTGACTTGTGAGCCAGAGCAGGCTTCTGTTGACCGTGTCTCTGTGTCATTTCTCTGCGAGAGGTAAAAAAAAAAGCCTTACAGTTGTTTTTTTTTCTTGGAGCTTCCTCATGTATCATCCTGGAAGGTGATGTGCTGCCCTAGGATAATGACAAAGAGAGCTGGTGTAATGATGGTTAGAAAGGTGTGAGGATGTTCCCACTGAATCCCAAAGGCTGGCAAGCTTATGTCCCCAGGACCATTTCATGTTTACTGATTTTGGGGGGGGGGGGGGGAGGGGATGGATGTCTGTATTTAAATCATGGATACTGTGGCTTTTGTCAAGGGTCTTCTGATGCTCTCTGGCTATTACTTTTGCACCTTTACTTCTGTGAATGGCTGTGTTGTGAACCCTGAGCAGATGGAGTCCCAGAGATGCTGAGAGATGTGCCCAGAGCAGCACAGTGACTTAGTGACAGAGACCAGGGGAGACTGGTCCTTCTGGGCAGCTGGGATATTATCCTGACTGGATGTCAGCCATGGGATGTTCCTGGTGTACTGTGGAGGTTCCTGTTGCAGTGGTGACTTTGCAAAGCAGCCTCTTGCAGCCCTTGTTTTTCTAGTCCATGTTTTTGGCAGCTGCTGGGGAATGGCTGGGGCTTACAGTGCTTTAAGGGCTCAGCTTGAGTAACATAAAGCTGTCTGGGTGTTAGGGTAGGGAGGCTGCTCTGCTGTTCTCTGCTACACTGAGGTACCTCTGCTCCTTTCTTCATTTCTCCTTGTTGGCCTCTCACCTGATCTAGAGGCTCAACTCCCTCTGTACACTGAGTGACTTTCTTATAAGGAGTTTGTGCAAAAATCTGTGAAAATGTGCCAAGAAAGGCCTATTAATCAGTACTTACTATCTAAAATGGTGACGCTATCAATGCTGCTCCAACACAGTCCTTCTGTCAGGTCTCAGCATCCACTGTGCCCTGAGCTGGGGTTTCCTATTGCCTGTGCTGCATTCCAGCTCCATGGGCTGCTGCTTCTTCCTCCCACAAGTTCTCTGTGATGTATCTTCAGGCTTCTGAGGATTCAGATGCCTGAAGGCCTGAGGTGTCCAACCTTCTGGCCTGTGGCAGAAGCCAGAAGAGCCCCAGTTCTCAGAGCTCTCTGCAGTGGGGCCGCCTGGCTGCGGCTGCCGGGACAGCTCCTCCTGTTTATTTTGTCTGGCTCTGGCTTGGAGTGGTGCAAATGGAGGCGCTTCCAAGCACTCTGGGGAAGTGAGCAGGAATTCGTCGTGCAGTCTGGCTGGCTCCCGTCCCTTTTGGCGTGATGAGGAGCAGTTCCAAATGCATGTACGCAAACAGAGAGCCAATGTTGACAGCTTTACAAGAGCTGGAGTGGTGGGTAAAGCACACTCCGACTGCTTTGCAGCAGAATTAAACATACCCTGGACATACAAAACTCCATAGCCTGAAGGATCAAGGGTTTGGGGAGTGGGGCAAGAGCCCCCCTAAAAATCCAAGGCAGTTCCTGGAAACCTGCCACTCTTCCTGGGCTTCTGGTTACAGAGAGTTCAGGGTGTCAGCTTGTGGCTGAGCTAGTAGTACATTAAAGGATTTAATTTCTGAGCTGAAATCTGTCAGCTGTATAAAGAAGTTGAGAGGAATGAAAGAGTACTGCCTGATGGCCCCTTTGCCTGTCTGGACTGGGATCCATGTGCTCCCAGGGCTTCCAGACACAGGATGTGGAACTGGGGAAGACATTGGACAGGCTGTTTCTCAAGCCGAATGAGAAGCTGTTCCTAGTGCAGCTTCTCCTGCCACACTCTGTGGAGAGACCCCAGAAGCTGTGGCAGGTGGCGGTCTGAGGAGTGTGTCCAGGTTGTAAATGGACACTCCTCATCCAAACTAATTAATCTCTCTCCATCTTTTTTTAATCAGAGAAATGTATTCAGACTGTTAAATTCTCTGTTTTTCATGTATATGCAAACAGGAGAGGAGCAGGTTTTATGAAGTGTAGGTTGGACATATATTTTAGGATCTGTTTGCTGACTTCTTTGTTGGAGATTTTAGGATTGTAGTTTTGAGATACAAGTGCTGTATGTGGAGGTCTTTTAATAACACTAAGAAAGTGATTGAACTATGTTTTAATCACATGTTCCTTTGTGTGCTGCTTTAAAGATGACAGGATGTGTCACTGCTCTGCTGTAGCACCAACTTAGTGAGGAAGAGAAACTGCCCATTCCAAAACATGGAGATAAATTCTTCCCTGTTCAGCTTTTCAGTTCAATGTTTGCATTGACAAATGCATAATTGCTTACAAAACCTTTGGAAGACATGAGGTAAAAAGACAATACAAAACTGATTTATTGAGCTCATCTGTATTATTGGGCAGAAATAACTTGTTATGCCACTACACTGAGCAATGGAAGCTGAGTTCCTTTTCTGCCTCCCTTCCTGGATGACTCATGTGCTGACACAGACACTCCACAGCTACCTGGGAAGTGAAAGGAAAGGAAAGGAAAGGAACATTTCTGGTGCTGACACAGTGTACTGGGACAACCTCTGCAGTCCCAGTACCAAAGCATTGCTTGTGCTGGGGTTTCTGCTGAGGCACACACCTGAAAGATCCTGCAAGGCTTGGGAACCAAAGGCTGCAGAGGAGGAGTTCTGAGAGAACTAGTTTGGAGAATTGGGTCCATGATCTCGTAACCAAAAGTCATCCCATCCTTCAGTGACCGGAAAACAGAACTTGGATCCAAACTGCTGCAGGCACCAATATAGCACAGGTGGGAGAAAAACCCCAAAAAGTCAATGGTAATTTTCAGAAAGGATATGTGCTTGCATTTGGGGATAAGAGGAGGCAGTTTTTGACTTAGGATACTTGGGAAGGCCTGATTTATGGTGTTAAAAGGGCACCACTCACCTTCTCTAGTCACCTATGAAAAGTGCCTCATGCTAGTCGTTTTTGCTTTCCTCTTTGCAAAGCTGTGCCTTGCCATTTTCAGATGAGAATAGTTAGAAAAGAAGAAATGCCTATTGCTAAACATGCTCAGGTATGAGATCTGACATTGTTTATATTGCCCCCAAAGCAAATATTCCCTAGTGTTTGGATACAACCAGGCAAGAGTCCTGCCTAGAGATTTTACATGCTGGTTATCCTGTCCTGAAGTAGAAATAAATTACAGATAAATTTCCAGGGCAGTGTAAAGGGAGGAGAAAGGCAGGTCTGGAGGATGTTTTTCTCTTCCACAGTTGCTGTCAGCTTTTTCCCTAGTGTCTCGGTTTTGAAAGACAGGTGTCTGCTAAGGAAGGCAGAGGCCCCCCTTGAAGTGGCAGATATAACCCCTTTTCCCTCCAAGTTATTATATTTTGAAATCAAGGGCCTTTAGGCAAAGATGTGGGAAATAGGAATAACAGTTCTTTACTATATATATCTATATGTATATAACCAGTCAAACAAAACAACAACAACTGTGGCAGTAACAGCAATCACAAACCCAGTGCCAGCCTTCTCGGCTGTCAGGCCCTTTCCCCTCGGGTGCAGTTCCGCTCGCAGCCGGCAGGGGCGCTGGCGGCTCCCGGTGAGCAGGGCAGGTGCGATGGTTCCCCCGCGGCTGCAAGGGGCGCTCCGGAGCGAGCTCGGGAAACCCGCGGCACCGGTGCCCTGGGATCTCGGGAAGGATGGAACAAAGGCTTCACAAACCGCTGGGCAGCCGATCCCGGACTCTCAGGAACAGCAGGCTGGAATGGCAGGGACGAACGCAAATCCCGGGTGGCAGACGAGATGTATCCAGATGGGAAAAAACCACGGAGGCCCAGGCAGGCAGGGTGAGCAGGGCTACAGCGTAGCGAAAGCTCGAAGCAGCAGCGGAGCAGGACAGCCACAGCTCGGTCTCCAGCAGGGCAGGGAAAAGCGGCTTTTGGGGTCCCGGCGTTGCTTCCAGCAGGAAGAAAGAACGGCCAAAAAGAAAGCAGCAGCAGCTCCTTTCTCTGCAGCTTCTCTCTCCGGACGCTCAGAGCGAACTGTCCCCACACCCAGGTGTAGACAAAAGAGTAGCCAGGCCCGCCCCACTCCCCTTTTTGTCTTTCTTAAGTACAGCTATTTGTCCCCTAGCAACATGCATATGGGAGAAAATTCCTTTAACAGGAAAACCTAAGACTAAACTAAAACCCCAACATTATCCACCCCGAATTTTTTCCCATACTAACATGTTACATGAAACTTAACTTTTTTTTTTTTTTTTTTTTAACCATATAAATCTATGCATTACCCAAATTATATACAAATATACATGCTGATATTGATACAAGTGCAGAGCCATGGGTAGTTCACCCTAAAACAAGGTCCTCTTGAGGTAAGCATCGGGTCTCTCCATCCTTTTGCATCACCCACCAGGTGCAACCTGGTCCCTGAGCAAAAACAACCCCACGGATGGGTTTGTCTTTGCTCAAGGCAGACTTTACCCAAACAGTTTTTCCAAGCATACCTCTCATGTGCACCACTGGAACCTTATCTCCATCTGTTGTTTGTAGGGGTTCGGATTGGGCAGGGCCTGCTCGGCTGGTGGAACCTCGAGTGTTAACTAACCAGGTGGCTCTTGCTAAATGCATCTCCCAGTTTTTGAAAGTCCCCCCACCCAGTGCCTTCAAGGTGGTTTTAAGCAGTCCATTACACCGCTCAACCTTCCCAGCTGCTGGTGCATGGTAAGGGATGTGGTACACCCACTCAATGCCATGTTCTCTAGCCCAGGTGTTTATAAGGCTGTTCTTGAAATGAGTCCCATTGTCAGACTCGATTCTCTCAGGGGTGCCATGCCTCCAAAGGACTTGCTTTTCCAGGCCCAGGATGGTGTTCCGGGCAGTAGCATGAGGCACAGGGTAGGTCTCCAGCCACCCAGTGGTGGCTTCTACCATTGTGAGCACATAGCGCTTGCCTTGGCGGGTTTGAGGCAGTGTGATGTAATCAATCTGCCAGGCCTCCCCATACTTGTATTTGGACCATCGCCCGCCATACCACAGAGGCTTCACCCGCTTGGCCTGCTTGATCGCAGCGCATGTCTCACAGTCATGGATAACCTGGGAGATACTGTCCATGGTTAGATCCACCCCTCGGTCTCGTGCCCACTTATAGGTGGCATCTCTGCCCTGATGGCCTGAGGCATCATGGGCCCATCGAGCTAGGAACAGTTCTCCTTTATGTTGCCAATCCAAGTCTATCTGGGACACCTCTATTTTCGCAGCCTGATCTACCTGTTTGTTGTTACGATGTTCTTCATTAGCCCGGCTCTTGGGGATGTGAGCATCTACATGACGGACCTTCACGGATAGCTTCTCTACCCGAGTGGCAATGTCTTTCCACTCTTCAGCAGCCCAGATTGGTTTTCCTCTGCGCTGCCAGTTTGCCTTCTTCCACCTTTCCAGCCAACCCCACAGAGCATTGGCTACCATCCATGAATCGGTGTAGAGGTAGAGCTTTGGCCACTTCTCTCTTTCAGCTATGTCCAGAGCTAATTGGACAGCTTTGAGCTCAGCAAATTGGCTCGATCCACCTTCTCCTTCAGTGGCCTGTGCAACTTGTCGTGTGGGGCTCCATACAGCGGCTTTCCATTTCCGGCTAGCGCCTACAATTCGGCAGGAACCATCAGTGAAGAGGGCGTATTGTCTTTCACTCTCTGGTAGCTCCTTATATGGTGGGGCTTCTTCGGCACGTGTCACCTGCTCCTCTTCTTCTTCAGAAGATAACCCAAAAGTCTCACCTTCTGGCCAGTTTGTAATTATTTCCAAGATCCCAGGGCGACTTGGGTTTCCAATTCGGGCGCGCTGCGTGATGAGGGCAATCCATTTGCTCCAAGTAGCGTCGGTGGCGTGATGCGTGGAGGGAACCTTTCCTTTGAACATCCACCCCAGCACCGGTAGTCGGGGTGCCAGGAGGAGTTGTGCCTCAGTGCCAATTACTTCTGAGGCAGCCTGGACTCCTTCATAAGCTGCCAGGATTTCCTTCTCTGTGGGAGTGTAGTTGGCTTCAGATCCTCTGTAGCTTCGGCTCCAGAATCCCAGTGGTCGGCCCCGAGTCTCACCAGGCACCTTCTGCCAGAGGCTCCAGGACAGACCATTGTTCCCGGCTGCAGAGTAGAGCACGTTCTTCACCTCTGGTCCTGTCCTGACTGGGCCAAGGGCTACGGCGTGAGCAATTTCCTGTTTGATCTGGGCGAAGGCTTGCTGCTGTTCAGGGCCCCAGTGGAAATCATTCTTCTTGCGGGTAACCAGGTAGAGAGGACTCACGATCTGGCTGTACTCGGGAATGTGCATCCTCCAGAAACCTATAGCACCTAGGAAAGCTTGTGTTTCCTTCTTGTTGGTCGGCGGAGACATTGCTGTGATCTTATTGATGACCTCAGTGGGAATCTGACGTCGTCCATCTTGCCACTTTACTCCCAGGAACTGGATCTCTCGGGCAGGTCCCTTGACCTTGCTCTTCTTGATGGCAAAACCAGCTTGCAGGAGAATTTGAATTATTCTCTCTCCTTTCTCAAACACTTCGGTTGCAGTGTTCCCCCACACAATGATGTCATCAATGTACTGCAGATGTTCTGGAGCCTCACTCTTTTCTAGTGCAGTCTGGATCAGTCCATGACAGATGGTGGGACTGTGCTTCCACCCCTGGGGCAGTCGGTTCCAGGTGTACTGCACGCCCCTCCAGGTGAAGGCAAACTGAGGCCTGCACTCTGCTGCCAGAGGAATGGAGAAGAATGCATTGGCAATGTCAATAGTGGCGTACCACTTCGCTGCTTTGGACTCCAGCTCGTACTGGAGCTCCAACATGTCTGGCACGGCAGCGCTCAGCGGTGGAGTCACTTCATTCAGGGCACGATAGTCCACAGTCAATCTCCATTCCCCGTCAGACTTGCGCACAGGCCAGATGGGGCTGTTGAAGGGTGAGTGGGTCTTGTTGACCACCCCTTGACTCTCCAGCTCGCGGATCATCTTGTGGATGGGGATCACAGCATCTTGATTTGTCCGATACTGCCGGCGGTGCACTGTCGAGGTGGCAATTGGCACTCGTTGCTCTTCCACTTTCAGGAGCCCAACTGCAGAAGGATTCTCAGATAGTCCAGGCAGGGTGTTCAATTGCCTAATGCCCTCTGCCTCCACAGCAGCAATCCCAAATGCCCACCTGAGTCCTTTTGGGTCTTTGTAGTAGCCATTCCGGAGGAAGTCTATGCCCAGAATACACGGGGCCTCTGGGCCGGTCACAATCGGATGCTTTTGCCACTCCTTCCCAGTCAGGCTCACCTCAGCTTCCAAAAGGGTCAACTGCTGTGATCCCCCGGTCACCCCAGCGATGGATACAGGTTCTGCCCCCACATGTCCCGATGGCATTAAAGTACATTGTGCCCCAGTATCAACCAATGCATCATATTTTTGTGGCTCTGATGTGCCAGGCCATCGGATCCACACCGTCCAGAAAACTCGGTTCTCCCGTGCCTCTTCCTGGCTAGAGGCAGGGCCCCTCTAGCCCTGGTTATCATTCTTTCCCTGGGCGTACATGCTCGAGGTACCTTCAAGGGGATCCGACATATCATCCTCCCTTCTGTAATACCTGGCAGCTCGGTCACGGGAGGCTGAGGCTACCTTCACCTTAGCGGAACCCCCTCAGTTAGTGCCTCCCTCCTTGAGTTCACGCACCCGCGCTGCCAGGGCAGAGGTGGGTTTCCCATCCCACCTTCTCATGTCTTCCCCATGCTCACACAGGAAAAACCACAGCTCAGCTCGTGGGGTGTACCCTCTCTCTCTCGCAGGGGGACGACGGGCTCTGACTTGGGGGCCTGTGACTCGCACTGGTGCCACACTGACCCTCCTCATCTCCTCCTTCATCTCCTCCATCTTCTCCTTCATCTCCTCTTTGAGGTCCTGGACCACAGCAGAGACATGAGCTTTCAGCGGGCCATTGATCATGCTGTCATAATGCCTGAGCCTGTTGGCAACAGAGCCCACTGTTTCTCGGGTATTGTCAGCATCAATCGTTGCAATGAAGGTGGTGTATTGCGATGGCCCTAGCCTTGCCAGGTTCCACATCATCTGTCCTGTGCACCTGACCTTATCAGGGTCATTATCATGCTGTCCATCCTTCCCAAAGAGTACCTCTAATATTGCCACCTCTCTTAGCTGTTGGATCCCTTGCTCGAGTGTCTTCCACTGCATTCTATGATGATACTCCTGCATTCTTTCTTTGTGAATGAACCTTTCTCTCACACTCATTAAGAGCCGCTCCCAGAGAGAGAGAGGCCCTGGCTCCCTCACAAATATCTGGTCCACACCTGGGTCCTGGGTCAACGATCCCAGATACCTTGCCTCACCACTATCCAGTTGCACACTTGTGCCCATAAGGTCCCAAACCCGAAGCAGCCAGGTGGTATAAGGCTCACGCCCCCTTCGCACAATGTCGTTTCGCATAGCACGGAGACTGTCGTGCGACAGGGACTCAGTGATGACTTCTGGCTCTGGCTCTCCTGCTGGTTGTGAGGGCCCTGGTTGCCCATCATCATTAACTGGTCGTACTGATTTGGTCTTATACTTCCTCCTTTGCACAGGGGCGACTGCTGCTGGCTGTGGTTGTCCTTGTGGTTCAGCTGAAGCCTGGACGGTTGTAACATCCGTGGGTTCCACTGCTGCACCATCGGACTCACCCTCTTTGGGGCAGGGAGAGGGTTTTTCACTAGCTGAGGAGGTGTATTCCCTTAGCAATTGGCATATCTCCTGGCGCACCTGGCCCATCTCCTGGCATATCTCCTGGCGCACCTGACCCATCTCCTGGCATATCCCCTGGCGCACCTGACCCATCTCTTGGCACATCTCCTGCATCCCTTTTGCCAGTACCCCCACCCAGTTTGGGTAGTCCATTTCTGAGGTGGACTGTTGGGCAGTATCAGTCTGTGGGGCGGGATCTCTAGTGTCTGGGGCTGTGGCAGGCTCTGGCTCTGGGGTAGGATCTCTAGTGTCTGGGGCCGTGTCAGGCTCTGGGGCAGGATCAGGCTCTGGGGTAGGAACTCTACTCTCTGGGGCCATGTCAGGTTCTGGGGCAGGATCTCTAGTCTCTGGGGCTGGTGTCCGGGTAGATATCCAAGCCAATCTCAACTTATCCTTGAATGCTAAATAGAGTAGGCCTATCAGCAGCAGATGGTTAGTATTCAGAGGGAATTTAAACCCTTCGAAAATTGATGGGGTGGGCCCAAAGAACTGGTTGAGGGGTTGGGAGAAAACTTCCCCTGGTGTCATTTCCTCACAGAAGGTACCATTGTTAACATAACCCCAAAAACATGTGCTCAGTGTGTGATAGCTGTTTATCCATGTGCCCACATTCCGGAGGAAGTTAAAAAACCATGAATTCCTCACCTTCTCGACCCATAATGCAAGCTGGATAACAGCAATGGTAGCCTTAGTCAGAGGACCCATATTCAAGTAAGGAGCTGCAAAGGGGAAGAATATAGCCACGGCTACATGCCACCCGAACCAGGGTAAACTAGACCACATGGTGCTGCCTAACAAGGTTCCAATATCCAGCACACAAAATAAAGTTATCGAGGAACTGTTATTCCTTTTTCACCTCTATCTCTTAATGCCCTCAGGCCCCACGTTGGGCGCCAAGATCTGTCTCGGTTTTGAAAGACAGGTGTCTGCTAAGGAAGGCAGAGGCCCCCCTTGAAGTGGCAGATATAACCCCTTTTCCCTCCAAGTTATTATATTTTGAAATCAAGGGCCTTTAGGCAAAGATGTGGGAAATAGGAATAACAGTTCTTTACTCTATATATATATATATGTATATAACCAGTCAAACAAAACAACAACAACTATGGCAGTAACAGCAATCACAAACCCAGTGCCAGCCTTCTCGGCTGTCAGGCCCTTTCCCCTCGGGTGCAGTTCCGCTCGCAGCCGGCAGGGGCGCTGGCGGCTCCCGGTGAGCAGGGCAGGTGCGATGGTTCCCCCGCGGCTGCAGGGGGCGCTCCGGAGCGAGCTCGGGAAACCCGCGGCTCTGGTGCCCTGGGATCCCGGGAAGGATGGAACAAAGGCTTCACAAACCGCTGGGCAGCCGATCCCGGACTCTCAGGAACAGCAGGCTGGAATGGCAGGGACGAACGCAAATCCCGGGTGGCAGATGAGATGTATCCAGATGGGAAAAAACCACGGAGGCCCAGGCAGGCAGGGTGAGCAGGGCTACAGCGTAGCGAAAGCTCGAAGCAGCAGCGGAGCAGGACAGCCACAGCTCGGTCTCCAGCAGGGCAGGGAAAAGCGGCTTTTGGGGTCCCGGCGTTGCTTCCAGCAGGAAGAAAGAACGGCCAAAAAGAAAGCAGCAGCAGCTCCTTTCTCTGCAGCTTCTCTCTCCGGACGCTCAGAGCGAACTGTCCCCACACCCAGGTGTAGACAAAAGAGTAGCCAGGCCCGCCCCACTCCCCTTTTTGTCTTTCTTAAGTACAGCTATTTGTCCCCTAGCAACATGCATATGGGAGAAAATTCCTTTAACAGGAAAACCTAAGACTAAACTAAAACCCCAACACCTAGTAGTCCAGGAGGTCTGTGAGTTATTCAAGAAAGGGGAGAGAGCTGGGGAGTGGGAGTAGGACATGCTGTGCAAACACAGTGCCCACATTTTTGAAGGTGTGTGCTTTGCAATGGGTAATTTGCTCCTTTATTGTCTGCAGAATAACAGCAGTGACAGCATTGACTTTCTCTAATGAACAGCTGCTCAGTGCTAGGATCTATTCCCAGAGGAGGCTAGCAGGGATGAATAAGGTTTCATGCTCCTCCTCCAGAGAGGGTGAGAAAGTTTGCAGAACAGAAGATTGTTGCTTGATTGTTGGAGATCTCCAAATCATGACCTGCTGAGAGCTGAATGTGTCGCCATGCAAGTCATGCTTAACCTTCCAGCACTTTTGCTGAGGCAGGGTGTTCATGGAATCAGGAGAGAGGTGTTAGTTCCCATCCAAGAAATCATCCTCTTGTCACTGCAAGCGACCATCACAAATTGGCTGAACAAAAAGTGTTTTCCTCCTGTTGCACTGCCTGAATTCTTTGCTGATACTCTACACTAACAAGAGCAGGGAGACGGGAGAGAATCGCTCTTGAATTATGGACGCATTAGAGACAGAGCCAAGTTATGAACTCTTGGAGCTGGAAATCACGGATGGATGTTATAACTCAAGCCATAAGCTGAAATAAACATTTTGAGCTTTGTCCCAAGCAGCTCCCCTTGGTGCCTCCCTTGACATCCCTGCTCAGAGTTCACCTTCGCTGTGAAATGACTCAATTGGATTTGAGGAGATCAGGCAGCCTTGGGAGTGGACTGAGGTGCATCTGGCCACTCACTCACCGGTTTCCTGTTCTCCCCTCTCCATCTCCTTTTGGGTTTACAGCACACATGATCATAACTGCTTTGTTGTATATCCTCTGTGCCTTGCCTGAACCCAGCTCCAGGCACTGAGGGATGCCTGTGAGGGCAGTGGTACCACCAAGTGGAGCACCCAAGTTTGGCTAATCTTTCCTGTCTCATGATAGGAAAGTAGAAAAACACATAAACTGAGAAGTCCTCTGTAGTGAGTAATTTAGAAACAGTAAACTGCAGGCAATATATCGAAATATTTCTGCAGCTGATTGGTAAGTCTGGTCTCTTGGTCTGTGGTAGCACTTTTGTTGTCTCCCAATGCAGGGGTTAATGAACTGTGCAGGAAAGGAGCTGCCTTCTCAAACTCCTTCAATGCCCCAAGAATTTCCTTCAGTTGTCCCTCAGTACTCCCAGTGATCCCAGAGCCATTCCTGGCACCCCATAGGTGTTTTCTCCAGTAAAAGAGGGTAAAATTGATCCATCTGGTTCAGAAGGGCATAAAGTCCACAAAGGCCTCTATGATGGCAAGTTTTGATGTGAATCCATGGGTTGTGCCTTGGGCTGTGCAAAGCTTTTGCCTGGAGCAGCTCTGCTGCTTGGAGAGACAAAACAAAGCTGGCATAGAGGGAGAAATCTCAAAGCCCAAGTTTTAAATAACAGCTCTATGAAAGCTTTTAATGCCTCAGAGCAGCCAGCACAGTGCAGATGCATTCAGTGACCTGTTTTGTTCAGGAAGTGAAAGACGTCTTGGAAACTTCAGCTCTTTTTTTCCTTTGGTTCTGACAATATTGCCTGACAATTTTCACCTGAAATTGTCTTAATGGCAGTGGAGACAAAAACCCTCACATTGGTTTTACTCTTTGATGTGTGCTGGAATCCCCTGTGTGGAAGTTTTCCTGGTTAGCTGAGTACTGTTCTTGGGAACTCCTCAATGGAACACAGTTTGTAGGAGTGAACTTGCGATCCATTGTGTCCAACCAGCCTAGAGAGGTGACAAGGGAAAAATGTGCTCCAAGTGGGCTCAGTTTGAAGAGAAACTTGACTTGTGGACTTGGTCTGAGAGACCCACAGTGGAATACAAAGCTGGAGAGAAATGTGTTTGTGTGAGCAAGAAGTGTAAGGGGCATTCATCCATGCACACACCCAGGAATGCACTGGGAAAGCAAGCAGAGCTGTTTATGTTTGTAATATAATTTTCAGTAATAATCAGTTGTGGGGGCTGGACTATTATGTTTTCCCAAAAGTTTTTCAAGGCTGGAACTACGGTAAAACCCTTCTCGTAGTGACTGACAGCACTACCAGGCAGCTGTCAGGGACCAAGTGACATGGGACAAGTGCCTTCAGGTGAATCTTCTATAACCTGTGAAGTGCCTTTGCCAGTCAGCACCTGGGGCCATGCACCTGATGGAACAGATGAGTGTTTAAGTCAGGTTTGAGGAGCTTTCTCTCTTTCTCTGCCTTAAGCTTGGTAGAGAAATCTGCTTGGAAATCTGGCAGGGAATATATTACCATCTGGCTGGTGTTATTTTTTTACTCTAGATTTATTTTTTCCCCCAGCAGTGCAGAAAAGGACAGCTTTTTGCACGCAGGCATGTCTCAGCCATGTCCTGCCCAGCAGGTATGTGGCAGCTGGTGGTGTTGGGTAAAGAATCTCACTCCCATGATAGGCTGGAAGTCTTACCATGGATATTCCTGCTCCCAGAATGTGGGGTGTCAGCTGCTGCCCTGCTCGTTTTCATCAGAAGCTGCCATGGCCCCGCAGGCGATGACCAGTGGGCAGATTTGGCTTGCTGAGCCCTGTGCAGGGTGAGCTGGACCTGAGCCTGGGCTGTGTGGAGATGTGTGACCTCATCCAGCCTTGCTCAGCACAGAGCAGCTCCTCACCTGGCTCCTTTGTACCACTTTTCCCAGCTTGCTCATCACAACTTACTGGGTTCTCCAGAGTCTTTCCAGCACTGTGGCCTTCCCTGCAACGTCTGCTGTAAAACCCTTTTCCTATGTTTCTGATGCTTTTTCATGTGTTTCCTTCCAGATCCTGGCTGGAAGGCTCCTTGTTCTTTCTCTGACGTTGCCTCATCCCTCTGTGCCATATGGGGTAGAGGTCTCGCACTAACAATGTGCAGAGCAGCCTCACCCATGCAGCTGGGCCTCACTGGAGTCCCTGTGCTCAGTTCTTGTGCAGGACTAATGATTACTTGTGGATTTTAGTGCTTTGTTGAACTGGAGCTGGAGTTAAAAGATAGTTGCTGTCCCAGAGAGCCTTGAGTTTCTCTGATCCTTGAGCTTATGTGCCTGGAAGCTCTCGTGCCAGTTTTTGCATTACGCCCATTTTCTGTCTCAGTAGTTCAGAGTGACCAGGATTTTGATCTGTTTGTCAGTGAATTCTCGGAATCCATATCTGCTGTGTTTACTTCAGTCCATTTGCTGTCCCCCAAGTTGTCCTCCTGCAGCCAGACGTGCTGTCTGTGAGGCTGAAGGTGTCTGTGGATGTGGATGATGGGAGCAGCAGGGGATGTGACAGAGCAAAGCCCTGGCCAGCCCAGGAGACTGGGTTTGCCTGTCCACACCAGCCCCTCTGTGTAGGGTACTCGTTCCACTGGAAGAAGGACAGCTGGCCTGGCTCTTCCCTGCCCCAGGGCAGCTCCTCTTGCTGGTATTTGCCCAGGGCTGGGGTTGGAGGTCAGCATGGTCCAGCCACTGCCCCAGGTCAAGCACTGTGGGTGCTCCTCGGTCTCTGCTTCCATCTGCTGGACAAGCACTGGCTCCTGCTCGCTCCCGGTTTCCCTTGGTGCCTCCTTTTGACTGTGCTCATGTAATACTAGAGATGGAAATCCCTTTCACGCACGTATGGACTGCAAGAACATTTCAGTGTGGAACCAACTCTTTGGCAAGACTGCCCTGCTTAGATTGACTGGCACTGAGCCTGGGGCTGGGCTGAGCACAGCACATTTAGTGCAGCCCTGTGTGGCCTGCTGCCATGCAGGCAGCTCTGCCTGTGAGGCTGAAGCTCCTCTGGTTTATATCCCCAAGGAATTCAGATATGAGTGAGTTGTTTGGATGCCACATGAATGGCCCTTGAGGGTCTCCAGAATTGACCAGAGCAGGTGCTAGAGGACAGCATGTTAAAAAACTGGGCAGGGAGGACATGGTGCTTTCCTTGGACATCTCCCTGAGCATCTGACAGTCAGGGTCCCAGTCAGAGTATCCCAGTCAGGAACATTTTGGGCTGGCAACAGTAATGATATCATATTTAATAGTCCTGGTGAATGTGTCCTTTATGAGCTTGTCTGAATCTCTTGGGTTTTGAACTCTGCAGCATCTTGATACACTGAGTTCAGAAAGGTCCTGCTTTTATTTGTTTGAGACCTGCTGCCAATAACTTTCATTGCAGGCCTAAGTGTTACTGGTACTACGTGACTCCTCTACAGTTACTTCTGTCTTCATGAGGACAACAACAAAAGTGTCCCCCAGAGTTAGAGGTATTTGAGAGAGCTGGAGGAACTGGTGAGGGTCATGAACAGTTTGGTCTGCTCAAGTGCTCCACTTGTTTTCATCTGACAACAGAAATTTGGCTGCTGCAAAGGCATTTCCTTAACCTTCCCTTAACCTCTGCTCAGCAGTGGGCAGACACAGGCAGAAGGATCATTTCAAGCAGAATATCCCCATCCCATTCTCAAGGCATTGTGCAATGCAGCCTGGAGACCTTCCTGTAAACCTTGCTTGATTTAAGTGTTGGCTCTTGGTCTGTGCACGTACAAGCTACACACCATTGTCTCCTCCAGATGTGCTATGACTGATCAGTCTTTGTGCCTTCAGGTGAAGGTCAGGACACAGCCATGACCTCTCTGTGTTGCAGTTTACAGTCCAGCATCTGGCTGTTAGAATTTCTTTAGCCAAGTGACTGGATTTTTTCTGAGCTGCTCCAATGCCTTGGCGAAGGGTGAGTTTTGGTGTTCCTCTGAGGACAGCAGTGTCTTGTTTCATCTAATGAATGAACATCCACGTAGCAACAGTTCATGAACGTGCTGGGTTGAAACTCTGTTTATTTTCCATGTGAAAATCCTGACATTAATTTTTACTAGGGCCAGCATGATTAGAGTAAATCTGCAGGGCAAATTGTTCATTTCCTTAGTAAAAATATTGTAGTTGTGTAAAAGCAAGACCTGTTTTTCTCCCCCAACCAGGCATAAACCATTTCCACACATGAGACTGCCCAGGGAAGCGCAGCTGGGGAGCCAGGGCTCTACATGCTCTTTTTTTCCAGGAACTTGGAAGGACAGACTTCTCTTTTCATTTTTGACATTAGGTTCCCAGCCAGCAGGAGGAGATGTCACCATTGTCGCCGCTCCAGAGAACACCACGGTGGTGGCCGGGGAGAGCGTGGTGATGGAGTGTATGGCAGCTGCTGATCCCACCCCGTTTGTCTCCTGGATACGACAAGGTGAGTATGAGGGGCAGGACTAAATTTTCGTTGTCCATAGGAACCTGTGGATACTACATTCTAAAAATCTATTAGAAGTGGAGAAATCTGGGGCAGGAAGGGTGCTTGTAACATCAATACCTAATGACACAGGTGGTGTCACAGTGTGGGATGTCCGTGCTAAAGTGGAATTATTAATTAAATCTTGAAGGTTACAAAGCACGCATTTCAATTTATAGTTGTTTGACCTGTGCCTGGATGCCTTTTGATCTAAATTAGTCTTTCTTGTGTGAACTGGAGCAGTAAAGGTAATGAGATGGGGTCAGGTGCCACTCCTCCCCGCACTCCAAGGTTACTGGGGATTCTGTGGAATCTGCCATTGCACTGGAGAAGTAGCTTGTATTATCTTGCAGGATTATAAAACTTGATAAGATCTGTTAATCCTGTTACTGGGAGGTTTTTGTTCAATGGAAGGATCAAGGAGCTGCTTAGGTCTTGTCAGAGGTGTATGAATGAGCCAGGCTGTCAGATGTTACCCAGGGCTGATAGCCAAAGTCACGAGTTGGATGCCACTGTCACTTCACTGAGAGTCACATCCATCAGGTGTGTTTCAGAGGCACTGACTGAAGACATTCTCGGTTCAGAGGTTGATTCTCCCCCAGAAAAGGCTCTCAGCCATTTTCATAAATCCGGGTCACAATTTAAGACTTCTCTCCCCTGTAACCATTTATTGGGGATGGTTTTCAGCCCAGATTTGTCCACAGGTGGTGATTTTAGCATATAAAAATACTTCCTCTTCCCCACAAAAAAGGAGCAAAAAAACCTTGGAGGATAACACTTTGGAAATCAAATGAGCAAGGATTAAATGTTATGGCAGAAATGTTTCTAGTTTATTCCATGCACTTCACAATTACAAATGCTCAGCATTCCCGTGCTAGATCACTTACTGCTTTACTGAAAGCTGCTGATGCCCATGGTAAAGTAGATATTATTAGAGCTAATTATCATTATGAAAGTTTTTTGTAAGGAAGGAAGACTAAGGGTGGAGGGGGGAAGGACTGGTGAACTAGTTCTTTCCATGCTTTATTTTGAAGTGTTTGCTTGGTCCCAATCTCCTTCCTTGTACAGACTCCTTAATTTAAAAGGATGGACTAACAGTGCAAATCATTCTGAGTTACACAAGTTTCTTTCCAAGCCTTCATTAAGGAGCAGGCTGGGTTACTGGACCATCAGTCGTGTGGGGAACACCAAGGATGTACCTCCAGGTTGCCAGTTTGGCTCTTGCCAGTCTTGGTGATGTCAGCTAATTGCTACCATCTGGAGTCAGTTTTCCAACCAACTGCTCCAGTGCAAACGGGGTGTGCAAATTGTCTGCTCTGAGTGTGCAGCCACTGAACAGCGAGACCATCTGAAGACCCCCAAAATGCAGGGAGGGGGCAGAGGATCTGCTCTGAGCCACATTCCCTGCTGGTAGTGCTAAGACAGTGCAGGTGCTTGCAGTGGAGGTGGGGATTTTGTCCTGTGTGAGATCCAGGCTCAGCTGAAGCTGGAGAGGTTAAGGCAGGCAGTGCTGAAGTGGTGCTTCTGCAGGTGGAGAGGGACAAGGTCTGGTAGTGCACAGGTACTGCACAAATTGGCTGGTTTTCCCCATCTGCAAATTTGTGCCAGACCTCCCTTCCAAGGCTTTCCTCAGCTTGTCCCCAGCTCTTGACTCTGTCTCCCACACTCGTTCAGAGGTACCAGTGCCATACCCCCGAGTTTCTCACCTCAGAGTGATGCTGAGAATATGCAGTGCCCAGCACCAGCCTCTGCTCTGTCTGTGATGCTGAGGAGTCCAGGGCTACTTGAAGTTGTTAGAAGGACATCTTGGCTTCTGGCCAGTAATATGGAGCTGCCCTCTCCTCCTTCCCTACTCAGCAGTGCTGAGCACTCAGCCTGGAGAGTAGGGAGAAGGCAGCTCATGGCCCATGTCTCTGACATAAACACCAGCGTCCCAGGGAGAACCAGGTGTCTTTCTGACACTTCACAACCAAGCTGTGAACAAGGAGTGAATCAGGAAGCTCAGTAAATCTGGGTTCACGTCCAGGACACAGAGGAGGAGGAACCCCTGAGTTGTCAGTGATTCAGCAGTCTTGCTGACATTGCATGAATGAGTGGGGGGTGGAGGTCTGTGTGTTTGTGATTGGGGTCAGCAGGCCAATCCAGCAGCTTTTCCAAACCGTGTGTTAGCACAGCTTTCCCGTGAATGTGCTATTCCTGGGGCTCTCATTGCAGGCACACCCTAGGCATCAGAGACTGTTCTGATCCAAACCAGAACTTTTTGGATTACAGGCTAAACTAAGCCTTGAGCCAATGATGGCTTGAGCTGGCTGTCAAGCACTGAGGATTGTCCCTGCAGGAATCCTCCTCTGGGCTGGTATTTGGGGTTCTCTCCACTCCCCAGCTGTGAGTCTGGTGTTGTTTACAAGGCCTCATAAAGGGCAGCCTGGGGCTCCCTCCCACACTGGTGCATGTTTCTTCCTGCAGATGGAAAGTCCATTTCCACAGATGTGATTGTGCTGGGCCGGACAAATCTCCTCATTCCTTCCAGCCAGCCCCATCACTCCGGGGTGTACGTCTGCCGAGCCAACAAACCCCAAACCAGGCAGTTTGTTACCGCCGCAGCTGAGCTCCGTGTCCTCGGTGAGTAGAGAACAGGCAAATTCTCAGGTAGAAATGCTGACTAGGTTGCTGTGGATTGGATGGTCCAACATCCGGCAGATCCCCAAGGGTTGTGGCCTTTGTGGCCTGTGCTGGTTAAGATGGGAGCCAGGTTAGAGCCAAGAGGGCCGGGTTGGGATAGCTCTCAGTGGGAGTGTCACCTCTTGAAGTTGGAGTTTAGTTCCTGGTATTTACTGAACCATTTTATGCCTTATTCTTGTTCTCCAGGGTTCCCCCTTGGAAATCTCTATCAGCAATTAACTTTCAGTATTGTGGAATCCAGCAGGGAGAACAGCCTAGGATCAGGGAACGCATCACATGATTGATACAGAATTTATTTTTCCTTTTGGACAGAGTCTAAATTAAGCCTCTAGAGTCTGCCTGGCAAATCCTATCTTGTAAGCAAAGCTGCTACTGAATAAAACATAGCACCGAGTGGGGAGGAGAAGGGATTTGCTTTGCTATCTTTTCCTCCTCCTTCCCGCATTAATTTGTCCTCTCTCCTCCCAGCTACTCCCAGCATCTCCCAAGCTCCTGAAACCATCTCCCGCACCCGAGCCAGCACGGCCAGGTTTGTGTGCAAGGCAGAGGGAGAGCCAGCCCCCACCATCCACTGGCTGAAGAATGGGGAGCCCATCCTCTCCAACGGGCGCGTGAAGGTGCAGAGCAGCGGCAGCCTTGTCATCAACCAGATTGGCCTGGAGGATGCTGGCTACTACCAGTGCATGGCTGAGAACAGCCTGGGCATGGCCTGTGCCACTGCCAAACTCTCGGTGATCGTGCGGGAGGGTTTGCCCAGTGCTCCCAAGAAGGTGTCGGCTGTGTCCCTCTCCAGCACCACCGTTCTCGTGTCCTGGGAGCGACCGGAGTACAACAGCGAGCAGATCATTGGCTTCTCCTTGCACTACCAGCGGGCTGTGGGTAGGTGTCACCTTCCTGAGCAGCACAGCTGTGTCAAAGGTACAAGGTACAGGTTGACCTTCTTTCCCAGCTAGTGACAAGTGTGAGGCAATTGCCTTTTCATTGCAGGTAAAGGAATTTTCTTGTGGAGTCAGCATCCGCCGGTGACAGTGCCTGTGGATTAGCCAATATATTCTAACTTGTTGATTGGCAGTAGTGTGTCCACATAGCTGAGTTGTCTGGATTCTATGGGACCAGCCACTGCTGATTTTATACATATTGATTTTGTATGCATAGAGTGGGATTACTAACAGTGGTATTGACCAGCTGCATTGTGTACAGGGGGAATCGCTAAATTATCCGCACCCAGAATGTGCAGTGAGGCACTTGGCTCTCTTGGGGTCTGTCTTCCCAAACAGCCAGCAAGCCAGTGCTCCTGCTGAACTGTTGCCAGAGCTCCTCTGAAAATTAAGCTGGTAACTGCAGCTGCTTCAGCATGGATTAAGGAGTTTGAGTCAAAATGGAGACATTAACATTGAGGCATTGGAGTTTCTGCCCAAAGAAATCATGTAAGAGATGAGGCTGTGCAGGTGCTGGGGAAATTGGAGAAGATATAGTGATTTTTAAAGTGGATTTAGTCTGTGGACCTTGTAAAGTAAGTGACTTTTTGAGGAGTGTCTTGGCAGTTCACTGACCTGCTGATCAGTGTTTCCTTGGCTCTAGGAACAGATAATGTGGAATACCAGTTTGCTGTCAATAACGACACCACTGAGCTGCAAGTCAAGGACCTGGAACCCAACACCAACTATGTCTTCTACGTGGTTGCATATTCCCATCTTGGAGCCAGCCGGACATCCTCTTCTATCGTTGTCCAGACCCTGGAGGACGGTGCGTTGAATTAGATGGGTACTGGTGCCTGGAAAATGTTCCTGGCCTGGTTCATGGTGAGCACTGAATGTGCTATGGAGAGTAGTAGCAGCTCCTAGAAACCTAAATCTGCACCTTGGTCTCATCATCAGCTTGGTGATGATGGTTATGTAAATAACCTGGCTGATGGTGGGGCCCATGAAAATCCTTCAGGAGTTGCAGTCAGCTCCTAAGGGCTTTCACCTAACCCGTGTGATATTGCTCCAGGCTTGATTCTGGGCCAGACTGGATTTTAACTCAGAAGACACATCTATTGAAATTTTTAAGGGTGGAAGCAGTCTTGAGGTCAGATCCCGTAAGAGCCAGTAGTTTGTGTCAATATTACCATTTATCACATAGCATGTTGTGAGCATAAAGGCAGAGTGCCAGAAGCACAGCTGCCCAACGGGAGGCCATGCACAGCTTTCGGCAGGCTGCAGGACAGAGGCAAGCAGAGATGGTTTTGGCAGACCTCGTGTGCATTATGTGCTTTTAATGCTCCTGACGTAGTGACCTGCGTGGTCGCATGTGTGTGTCTGAAGCCTGAAAGACTGAGTTGAAAGCATGAAAGCTGCCTGCAGCCCAGAGCTGTGGTTCTCAAGGGAATGAGGATTCCCAGGCTGCAGTTCGGATCTGTGAGCCATTTGCTTTTGTGTCTCCTTTGTGCCCTACAGTACAGCACAGGCTGAGAGCTGATGTGTGCCCCCCTGCCCAGTTTGCCCTAGACATGGGTTCCTTGGAGCAGTGTGGCTGGGGCCAGCAGGCTCTGGTCAGCCTGAAAGTGGAACAGTTCATCATCTCCCCTCCCCAGACACCCCTGATGGGCTGTGGGGTGTTGGTTCCCCCGGGACACCAAGTCACCAGTGGCTGTGGCAGAGCCAAGGTAGTGGCCTCCAACCAGCTCAGAGAGCTGCCAGAGATGTGTTGAGGTCTTGCTCTGGTCTTTGCTGACTTCTCTTGGTTCTTTATCCAGTTCCTAGTGCAGCCCCTCAGCTGTCCCTGTCGAGCATGACTCCTGGTGACATCCGTGTGATGTGGCTGCCTCCTCCTCCCGAGCTGAGTAATGGCAAGATAACCAAGTACAAGATCGACTACTGCACCCTCAAGGAAGGTGAGGGAAACACTACTGGGGAGTTGTGTCCTCTTCTCCAATGGTGTTAACAGCCTCTGATGTGGAGGGGAGGTGGTGCAAGGCTGAAAATAGAGGCACCCCTTCTATCCAAGGGAGGAGAACTCTCATAGCCTGACTCTGGTGGTCATGGCAGTGCTACTCACACCACCTCGAGGTGTCTTTTCCTGTGATTGTGGAGGAGCTGTGTCCCCAGGAGAATGGCCTGACCCATGTTTGTGCTGTCCCAGGAATGTCTGCATGAGCAGCCCTTCACTGCCATCTGCACTGTGTGTGTTTTGGGGGAAGAGCTTTATGCTGCTTGGGGAAGAGGGGTAAATGCTTTCAATTTCCTTAAAATGGAGTCTAATCAAAGTGGTCCTTGTGGAGAAAAAACCAAATATCCTGGCCAGGTTGTGTTACTCTATTGCCGAGTTTTATCCAATTTTATTTACTTTGTCAGACACGCTAAGCAGGGTTCAGCAGGGATGGTAACATTTACCTCTGCTGGATGTGGCTGTTCCAATTCCACGTGTGCTTGCTTTGCAAATCCTTCTGGGTATTTGCTCTTAAAACTGTCAAAGCTCTGCAGCTTCTCACTTCCCAGGGTCATGATTCTTCCTGAGAGGGGGATGCGAGTGTGATGAGGTGCTGGACATGTTCCCATATATTTGAGCTGGATTAGTAGTCTGTGCTGTGACTCCTGGCTCTGGTTCTTTTGCCTTGAGCCTGCACATGGCTCAGTGGCATCGTAAAACCTTGGAAACACTTGCAATCCAGGGATCACACTCAGCAGTACGCTGTTACGTAGCATGGACAGTGCTCCTGACTGAGTTAACGCCAAAGGAATCTGAAATCAAGACCTCCGCATACTCTAAACAGACTGCATGAATCTTCAGCAAAACCAGTTAGTTGATACACTGAAAATCCCAGGCTACTGTCAGTTTAGATTTCCTGTTACCTCCCTTATGAACTTGGGTGGGCTGAAGAGGGAGCAGTAAAACCTCTGTCTGGTGTGGATGAGGGTGTGAATTTTGCAGAAAGGGCTGCTGGACAGTTCTGGCTCACATTAAGGTGAGGGTTTAAGTACAGCAGTGAGAAGCATTGGAACATCCCATCAGTTCCCATTAGCTGTGTTCATGTCCCACCATCACGTCATCAGAGCAAGGTTTCTGACAGCTCCCTCTGGGCAGGCTCTGTGGTGCTAAGGCAACCTGCAGTTTGGAACGTGATGAAGGGAATTGTCAGTCAGAGTATCAGCTCTGCCCAGCCTTTAGTTCTGTTTTTCCTGGTGGCTTAAGACTGCTCTGGGCAAAGCCAAGCCAGCCCAGGCTGTGCAGACCACAAGGGGGTAACAAGGCTTGTGGTTGCTCAGCTGTACTTCTCTTTGGCTGGGAAATCCCTGTTTTCAGTGGTGTCCCCTTGGTTCCAGCAGATCAGGTCACCTCCATTGAAGTGGGTGGAAATGAGACCCAGATCACCCTCTACTCGCTCCATCCCAACAAAGTGTACAAAGTTCGGATTGCAGCCAGCACCAGTGTGGGATATGGGGCCCCTTCTGAGTGGACCCAGCATCGGACTCCTGACAGAGACAACCAGACACATGGTAGGAGGCTGGGGAATGCCTGGGATTTGGGGAAGGGTGTGGGGAACTTAAGGCATTTTCAGAGATACTTGCTTTCCTTTGGGTATTACAACCATTGGTTTTTGTCAGACCAAAGTGCTCACCTTTACCTTGCTGCTCAGCAGCCCCTGTACATCTCACTGCTTGCCTGGGCAGTGGGGCTTTGCACCCTCCATGTGCAGCTGTGAAAGTTCTTAAAAAAAAAAGCAAGCAAACAAACAGAACTCCAGATCCCAATATTATGACATTTGGGAGTGAATAGACAATTCTGCCAAACAGAAATGAGCCCATGCCAGACTCCAGTAGTGGTTAAAGATGGTGATACCTCAGAATACATTGGGAAACCCCCATAGTGGCTTTGTGACATTGTTGTTTCCTGTATCACCCAGCTGGGAAAGTCAGTGGTAAAGTGTGACTGTCCCACTCTCCACTGTCAGGGAATGGAGACATCCCACTCAGGACAGCCTTTTCCTCACACTCTTCCCCCACTACTGAGGACAGGGAGGATTCAGTAGACCAGGGAAATGGAGTCATGTGGCTGAATGTTTTTCTCTTTTCTTCTTTCAGTCCCATTTGCCCCAACAGAATTAAAAGTCCGAGCGAAGATGGAGTCTCTCTTGATAACGTGGCAGCCTCCAGCCAACCATGCCCAGATATCTGGATACAAGCTCTACTACAGAGAGGTGGGCCCGGAGGAGTCCAGTGATGAGAGCCTTTTGGATGGTGCTGAAGATGAGAGCTGGGATGTAGGACCCATAAAACTAAAGAAGAAAGTGAAGCAGTATGAGCTGACTCGACTAGGTTAGCTGGCTGCATCTTCCTAGCATTTGGTGTGGAAACCCAGGGCCTGTCTCTTGCACTTAGTAGCATCCCAGGATGCTCCCAAGAGGCTCAGTTGTTTGCTTGGCTGGAGATACGTAGGGCCAGGACCATCTGAGGTTTTTTAAGAGCATCCAAAATCCTTTCTGGAGTGGGGCTCTTGAGGCTTGTGTTGAGCAGTATCAAAAGCACAGAAATTTCTGATGCCAATTAAGCAGGGATTTTAACCAAGGGTTACCAATATACTTAGTATATGCTAACAAGTGGTTCTTAATTAATTAGTTTTTTTATTGTGTCACGATAAAGAGTGCCGAGATTGAAATCTCCAGTCAGTACAATGGTCTCTCCTTCCCGGTCTGTTTCTAAGGAGCTCCATAATTGCGTGGTGTTTGAAATCTCTCTGTATTAAAGCACAGAGACGGGATAATTCCCAGCATACTAATTTTAGCCCATTATTCTCCTCTACCTCCCACTAAGGGAAAAGGGATGGAAGAGTGAGTGTCCATGACTGGAGAACATCTGAACAGCAGTGAGACCTGCCTGCCTGGCTCACTGTACTTAGCATTTCCCACAAGGGATTATGTTCCTAACATCTGATTGTATTAATTAATTGATTTGCCCATTGATACAGGATGGAGAGAGAAGAGAGTCATGGCAGATGCATCCTTGAAAGAGGATTTCTGCTTCCTAGAGTTCTTCCGTCCCCCACTTTATGCTTCATCCCTGTTACTGCCCAGTGACTGGAAACTGTAGAGCGCATGTGTGTCATGCTGGTTTATCTCACACTTGTAGCATATATATTATGCACAGTGTAAAGGTCAGTCTGCAGCACCTGGAAGGACTGTTTGTGCCATCTCTAAGTGGTTTCCCAGCTCTGTCTCAGCCATCTTGCCACTGAGAGTGTTAATAGTGATGAGTTTCTCTGAAGAATTTGGGTCTGTAATTATTGCGCAGAGGAAACCACATGTAAACATCATCACTTGCGGCTCCAACCACTGGCAAGTCAGTCGGTGAAGGGGCTCGGAGTGGGCTGAATTGGTTCCAAATGCTCTGGCATGATGATGCTGAGAAGGCTGCTTGTTCTCCGGTAATTACTTCCTTGAATTTGGGCATCCGTCAAGCCCTAATGGTTTCCGTATGATTTGGCAGCTGTGTATCGGCTATCGCTGTGTCAGGAGCGCAGTCTCGGGTTTCTCCCAGCCCAGGATGTTCCCTCTGCTCCTCTCATGCTGTTGAATGATGTGCTCCTGCACGCATACAGTAAAGGAAGGGGTCAGGAATCTGAGGAAGGCAGGGGGTGTGCACATGAAACAAGGAGGAGTGGTTGGGATTTAGAAGGGTTTAGTTTTATGGCGCAGAACTGCCCTGTGCAGGTACTTAGGACTGCAGCTTGTAGGTAGAGCAGGTAGTGGTCTCAGGAAGGACTGGCAGCCCTAATGTGATCTGGGCTGATGGGGAATTAGCTGGGGGGATTTCCCAGCTCATGGATATCTGCCTGGAAAGCACAGCACTGGGAACCTCTCCTAAGATCCATCTGTAAAGACGAATACCCAACACTGTCTCTTGGGATTACCTACAATGGTCATTGAGTCCAACTGCCTGGGTACCTCAGTGCTGACCAAAAATTAAAGCAAATTCTGTCCAAATGTCTTTTAAACACTGACAGGCTTGGGGTATCGACCACCTCTCTAGGAAGCCTGTTCTGGTGTTTGAAGTGGTGTCAGGAAATCCCAGCTTGGGCACTGGGAATAACAGGCTGAGCTCAGATGTGGTGCATTCCGTGTCTGTACAGACAAGGTCCAGAGCGGTCACTACACGTCCCTTGGCTCCACAGCTCCGTAGTGTCACTGAAGCCAACGTTCTGCCCCTTATCTTGGTTTGAAACAGAAGACTTCTCCCATCTTGTGCTAATCTCTGGAGCAAACCGTGTCTCCTTAGAATGGCTTCATTAATGGTACCTTGTGTCTTACCTGAGAGGTGTGTGCTGCAGTCCTGTGAGAGAGGTAGGCAGCTGGTTAAGGGGACATAGGAAATCCAGCAATTTCATGAGTCCACAAAATCAGAAGGAAACTTTCCTGAATCGCCAGGAGGACTTTTCCCTGAAAAATTCTCAGTGACTTCCATCAATGTTCTAGCACTTAGTCTCTTGGATGTGCAACTACCAGGGCCATAATTTATGTGAAAAATAAATGGCAGGGATCTGATCCTGTCTTCCACATTCCCATGAAGGAAGATTGCATTCCTCTGGAAGTAATGCTCTTGAAATCAGGGTGTTTTCCCACTTAAAGGAAAGTATGGCTTATGGCACCTGGCCAATATGAACACCTTGAAACGCTGAGTGAAGCAACGTATTTAGCATATTGGATATATTATGATGCCATCCAGATTAGTGATTTGAAATGATCTGGTCTAGATTATTCTGCTTATATTTAATGTATGATGGAATGCAGTGAAAGACATCTGTTTTCATGCTGCCTACCAGCTTCTTGACAGCTTGATAGAGTTTTATGTCTGCCTGTTCTATGAGCTTGAACATCTGGGCCTGTGTATAAAAGTTGAAGCCAATCGTCTGACTGAGAAATCCAAAATACCCCTATTTTCAGGATGTGAGGTGCTTGATCTTGTAGTCAAGCTCCCCTGGCATCACATGTAAGCAGCTGCTGTATTGGTCCTGCCCAGGGATGGAGATGGAGGACTTGACCTTTTCTTCACTCTGTTCTCCAACAGGAGCTGCCCACAGCTGCATTGCATCTGTGAGCTTTTCCTCATTGTTTTGGATCGCACTGTCCATGATGTGCTCGTGTCCTAGTGAAGCCCAGCCCAAAGCTCAGGCAGAAGGAGAGTGTGGTCCTGGCAAGAGATGGGCTGGGGGTTCTTTGTTCCCTTGAGCCTGTGGTCCCGGCCCTTTGGAGGTTGAGTGCCCCTAGGTCTTATCCCCCTTGTGTGGGTTCAAAACATTCTTCTGTGGCAGGAGAGTGTGGAAATGCAGATCAGGCTGTCTTGGAGGCAGACAAAACTCTGTTTGCTTTTGGGATTCTTTGGGGGAGAAAAATGTGGCTGAACTGTTTTTTATTCTGAGCGTGAGCATTTGTTGTGGAGCAGAGAAAGCCTTTGGTAATTGGTACCATCAGCCTCTGGGAGTGTAATCAGGGCAGTAATAATAAAATTGGCATCAATAAGAAAGGTTTCATTCTGCTTATGTTGTCTGGCAAAGAGAGCAGTGATCTGTGAGGGCAGGGAATGAAGAGGCATGTCCCAAATTAACAAACTTCATCAATGTGCTGCAGCCAAGGCAACAAAAGGCAGTGTGGACTGCTGTGGCTGAGCTCCTGAAGGGACTGGCTTTAGGGAGTGTCTTCTTTGAGAACTTTATATCTCCCAGGTTGTTTCTTTGATTAAACATCTCCATTAAAAAACCCCTCAGATGCTACAGCAGAGGAGCATTTCAGCTGATGAAAGGCTGGAGGAAAAGGGGGAAGTGGATTTTGGACCAGGGCAGCACGTCTTGGAGACAGAGCGCCCTGTCCTGCAGCTCAGTTTGAGATTCCCCACAGTACAAGGCTCTCTGATGGGAAGAGTGTGCAATGAGGACCCTCAAGTTTTTGGTGTGGGTTTTCTGTGCACTGTTGCTTTTCTAATTGCAAATTGGGAAGCTCTACTGTGGAGGCAAAATAGACACCATACAATAAAGGCTGCCAGTGGCTTAATAGGGCGTTTGAGAAATTGCTGGAAGGAAGATCCTCACAGCAGTGAATAAATCAGAAAGGACTTCAGAAACAGGAGGTGCATTTTGGGGGAGGAGAGAATGTCCTCAGTCCTCAGGAATAAACAGTGCAGTGCAGTGCAATCACTTCCATGGTGGAGAAAGTAGTCAGCATGTGTAGGTTTCTTTAGTAGTTTGCAAGGGAGGAAGATCTAGAGATCCTGAGTAGATGTGCTGCAGGCCAGGACACTGGTCAACCCTTGAGGGCTGGGGCAAGTCCATTTCCTGCTGATAATTTCTGTCAAAAGCAAGGGGAAAACCAAAGAGCAGCTGTGTGGATAACATACACCAGCTGTGAGACAGTATTTGTGTGTGGGAAGCCTGTAAGTGGAATGGGGACTTCCTGCTGTAATTTAGGTATTAGGTGATATTTATTTAGGTATAAGGTAACAAATGTATTTATTGTGTTCAAGCTACTTTCTTGGATGGTGACAAAAGCTGGTGGGATCAAAGAAAACATGTCTGACTGGGGAAAGTTGGTGACAAAAATAACCCAAGGTAAACCCTGATTGATTTTCCAGCTCCTGGGAAACTGTATGAGGTGAAGCTGGTGGCATTCAATAAGCATGAAGATGGCTACGCGGCTGTTTGGAAGGGCAAAACAGAAAAGGCACCTGTGACAGCAGTAGGTGAGAAGTGCCCTTCAATTGTTGTCTGTCTCTTCTGCTTGGCACATGGCTTCAGAGGAGGGGTAAGAGGGGTAACAGAAGATGAATTTCAAAAAGGACAATACCAAAATAGGGAAGGTCATAACATAAGGGAACTTCCTTTGACAGTCATTGCAAAATGCATTGGAGGAATTTGGAAGGAGAGAAAGGAGCAAAATATCCCCCTTCTCATTAGGGTTGTTCTTCTACTGGTGTGAGTGACACTGCTGTCATGTACATCTCCACTTCTCTTTTTGTGCTGCACCGTAGATCCCCCTGTGCAGAAGGGGCCTCCGCTGCCTCCAGTCCAAGTCTATGCAGAGTCCAACAGCTCAACCTCCATATGGCTCCGCTGGAAGAAACCTGACTTCACAACAGTCAAAATAGTCAACTACACTGTGCGCTTCAGCCCCTGGGGCCTGAAAAACGCCTCTCTTGTGACGTACTACACCAGGTAAAGAGGGGTGCCAAGGGTTCATCTGCCATGTGTTGTTCATGGCAGGAATGAACATGGGGCAGGAGGAAGCTGCATGGAATTTCCAGAACTTAGCAAAATCCTGGATGTTTCATATGCTTGGAATATCTGCTATGGTCACAGATAATGTTCAGAACTGCTGAGATGTGGCAGTTCTTGGGACTTGTCTTGACTTGAATACCAAGGAATTGTTTACTGGTCTCTGCATCTTTTATTGCTGTGGTTGGACCTTACACACTTGTTAACAACCGGATACAATTACGCATTCACGATTTGTGAGATGGTCCTCACAAATTTGGTCTACAAATTGCTAGAGTTTAAACAGTTTTAATAATTTGGGGATGTATTGTACGTCTGAATACTCATGTCCATTTTTAGTCTCTAACCAGGCTGTTTTCAACTTTTCCCTGCAAGTACATCAGAAATGGTCTTGGAGACTGGGAACTGCTTTACTCTGTCCCTGGGAGCTGAGTGTTCTTGCATTCACATGGCTGCAGGAGCTTTAGGTGGAAAATCAAATACTGTCAGAGTTAGGATGATCTCTTAGAGTGTTCCTGGTGAGGTGTCAAGGTGACATGGGAGAGCCCTCAGGTGTTCATGGCCTCATGCTGTGTCCTCTCTTTCCAGCTCAGATGAAGACATTCTCATTAGTGGGCTGAAGCCCTACACCAGGTATGAGTTTGCTGTGCAGTCCAATGGTGTTGGCATTGATGGGCCCTTCGGCAGCGTGGTGGAACGCTTCACCCTGCCTGACCGTGAGTGTTTATGGGAACCAAATCCTCATTTCTCCTGGCTTTCCTTGAGTCTCTATCAGATCTCTCCTAATGTGCCCCTGAGAGATGTGATCTTAGACTCTGTCTGAGTTCTGATGGCCTTGAGTACATGCTGGGAGGCCCTCTGGGGGCAAATGCTCTACTCCTCTTCTGCCACTCAGGCTGGGTCTTTATTTGTCTCTGCCAGGCCCCTCCACTCCTCCGTCTGACCTGCGGCTGCACCCTCTCAACCCCTACGCTGTTCAGGTGCACTGGTGCCCACCTGTGGAGCCCAATGGCATCATTGTGGAGTATCTCATCCTGTACAATGCCAACAATACGCAGCCAGATGACATGTGGACCTTGCTGACACGAGAAGGTGAGCCTCTTCCACGTACCGTAACACCCCAGAGTCCTCCTGCCTCCTCCCCTGCCTCTGTAGCCCTGGTTGCTCAGTCCTGCTGCCTTGATTTCTGCCTCACTTTGAGCACAGACAAGTATTCAAGAGCTCATCCTGCCAGTTTTCTTGAAGCATATGCTGGGCCCGGTCATAGCAGAGAGTCCAGGGACATGGCTACTGAGAGACAGGAAATCATACGTGTCTGGGGCTGAAATAGCCATTATCATCCAGGAAATATCCCACAGATACAGGCTGGCAGCCAGTTATTCCTAGAGAAACATGTGCCAGCAGCATCTGTATTGTCGGATCTGTAAGCAGAAAGTTCATTATTACTGAAGAGGTGTATGAAATGCACAAAAATGTCACAAAATCCCTCACTTCTGAGGATCCAGCAATTCCACAGCTGCTTTGCTGCAGCATCTGAATACTCTTGAAACAGCACATTTTAAACCTCTTTTGGTTTGCTTTTGGTCAGGAAACATCTTCAGCACTGAAGTGCATGGCCTGGAAAGTGATACCAGGTACTTCTTCAAGATGGGAGCAAAGACAGTGGTGGGATCCGGTCCCTATTCCAACGTTAAGGATGTGCACACCCTCCGGGAGAAGCTGTCTGGTATGAATTCCACCCTTACCCCAGGGCATTGGGGAGACTGTGATTTGTCAGCAGTGACATTTCTGTTTGCCAAGCAATTGCCTGGTGTCGCTGTGTAGGATGTGAGATAGGATTCTCTGCAGGGCAGTGCAGAGGATCACAGCAGAGCCCTCAGATGTGCAGATTCAGAACCCATCCCACAGCTAAACTTCATCTCTTCCCCATCCTGATTCATCTGGAAGGGCACGTGCAACCCGCATCTTGCTGTAGCGTGACATTAATGAATATGCATAGATGCCAGTTTGCTTTAAGTTGCTCTAAATTGCCACTGCCAAGGAATCTTACTGGTTTTTGTGTATAGAATCAGAACCATAGAACAGTTGGGTTAGAACGACCTTTTAAACCTGTTTGTTTTAGTACAGCTGGTGCTTCTCTGAACATGAGAAACTTTGTACCTTCTTCCCGCTAGCAGCTGAAATAATGTGGCTGTCCTTCCTTGCCCTCCTAGATGTCCTGGATATCCACTCTGTGACGGGGATCATTGTGGGAGTGTGCCTGGGGCTGCTCTGCATTCTCTTCTGCATGTGCGCCAGCTTCCGCAACAGCAAGCACAGGTGGGTGTCACCTCAGGTAAAGGAAGCTGCTGTGGAAGGAGACAAAAACACTGTGAGCTGTATGCCCTGTTCAGCTGGGCTGCTTGGCATGCAGTGTGGGACACAGTTAATGCACAACTTGGATCTGTGGATGGATAAGGAGCATATTTAGTATAATTTTTTCACTGATTTATTTTCTCAGTAGTTTCTCTTCAAATTGCATTCTTAGACTAGAAGGGTTTTTTTTTAGAGAAAGAAAATGCCCAAGAAAATGGAAGAACCCGTTTATTACCTGTGTCTGTTAGTGTGGGTAGTATTTTGCTTCTGAGATTGCACAGCTCTAAGGATGTTTGGAAATGGTTTGTTAACTTCCAGATGAGAAAATGATGAAAAACTTCCCAGTGAATGACAGGCTGGTTTAAGGAGGATTGGATGCAGCCCAAAGCCCCCTGCTATCCCAGGGGTCTGAATCCAGCCACAAGCATTTGGAAAGACCATGAGCAGAAAACAGCTTAGTTGTTCAGATGAGCTTTGAGCTCACAGCAGATTTCAGGACTAGGAACAAGCAGCTTCTGAAGTCTCATCCTAATGTGGCCACTGAACTTTTCTGTCCTGTTGCATCTCTAACCTGTAAAGCAGAGGTGACAGGAGTGACACAGCTCCCCATGGGCCAGGGTTGGTAAGCACCTGCTCCTGCTGGAACTCAGGGTGTCTCCTGCCCTTGGGGTTTGCTGGCAAAGGGAGAGCTTTGCATCCCACAGTGGGATTTGTCTGAGTTTTGGCATTAACCAAGGTGGTGCAGAGATATATCTGCAGTGAAAGGTGTTCGAGTGGGATGTGGATAAAGAATATCCCCAGGAGTGGCAGGGCAGGGCTTGTGCCTAGTCGCTTCCACAAGGACCAGCTGAGATGTCAACTCTCGCTCGTTTTCCCTCAGGGAGGCCCTACCAGGCGTGGATTCCCAGGCTGCTGGCAACCACACATACTACCACCGGAGCAGGCAAGGGGTGGCCTCTCCCAGTGCCACCTTGGACTCACATGAGCTCGAGTCCCTCATGTCCCCGCTCCCGGAGGATGCGCCCTTGCCCCTGGGGGACATCACAGAGCTGACAGAAGTGCACAGCCTCATCCACAAGAGCCTCCCTGAGGACATCGTTCATGGGAAGAGGAAGGTAAGGACCCATGCATGTGGTGACGGGGTTTCCACCCTTGGCCAGAGCCTTTGTTTGGTGTGTGGCTGCTGGGAATCCTGTCCTGGCTCTGCAGTGTCAGCAGTCTTGGCTGCAGGCTGGTGCTAGGCAGTCACACATTTCTTCTCTCTGTAGAACTTGACTGGGTCAGCCTTGGCTGTTGGATATAATTTGGGATCCCTGTGCCATCTACCACCCCTTTCCATCTCATGGGACAGTGACTCCTCAATCTGAGAAGCTGCTGCCAGACTTGGTGCTGCAGAAAGCTGTGGTATTCCTGTTGCTGTGGTGTGTGGATGGTGGGAGGAAGTGTGAGGTCTAGAGCAGACACATGGCCTTCCAGGATTCTCTTTTGCTTGGACTAAAAGGAGCTGTCTCCATAAATAGTGTGATCACTGGAATACTCTTGAAGATAAACAAGAAGTGAAATTGTGGGGGTTTTGTGAACCTTATTTTTTGAAGTAGTCTTTTCCTGCCCTGCTTGGTTTGTGTGACACTGCATTGTCTTTCATTCCTCCCTGTCTGTTTCCTCTTTCAAGCTTGCCTGAAACATTTCATTCCATTAGGGAACCTTTAATTGGCCTAATTTAGTTAATCAGTTTATGTCTCTCTTTGTAGCCCTGGGAGAGCATGTAAAGTAATTAGGAGGTTCAGTAAAACAAATGCATTGTGAGCATGTGGGATTTCACATATGCATCAATGATGTGCTCGTGTGTCACTGGAGGGAAGGTGAGTTCAGGTACCTGGCTGACCACGAGCCCTGTCCGTGCTGCTAGAGGCAGTGCAGATGTGATCTTTTGGAAACACAAAGTCTTCTGCTGCCTTTAGTAGCTTGTGAGCTGAAGCCATCCCGTGCCTGTGGCCATCCCTGCATGCTGTGGCAGATCAGCGCTCAGCTGAAGGAGAGGCTGTTTGTTTGCAGCCAAGCCACATCTATGGATTTTGGTGGAATGTGGCTGCCTGTCTGGATCCAAGCCAAAGAGTGTGAGGAATTTCCTACGGCTCTTTCAGTTAAATAAGGAACAAATGTTTTCAGTGATGGGGACTTACCCCTGAGAACAGGTCAGGGTCAGAGGAAGTTCCCTTCTTTGTGAGGCCTTTCTGGAGGCAGCATATCCAGATCTCTCTTCCAGAGCAGCAATCCTGCCTGTAAGGGCTTACACCAAGAGTTGTATATGTGCAAAGCAGGGGCTGGAGAGGACAGTGCCAAGGCCTGGCCCCTCAAGGCTCAGCCTGAGAACTTGGGGCCCTCAGAGTGGGCAGTGCCCAGCAGCAGAGTTACAGTCACAGACCAAAGCTTTGGGGAGACAGACAATTCTGGCTGTAGGGTCTCCATAATTGGATGGGGAAAGGCCATTGAGAGATAAATTCACTGAGGATTTTTTTTTTTTTTTTTTTTTAATGGATGTGGATTGGGAAGCAAGGGTCACTGGGAAGCAGCCACCCGGAGAGCAGCGTTGTCATCCATGCCGACCAGGAGGGTGACCTGGCAGGTGGAGGAGATCGAGTGGTGGTCGGGAGCAACAGGCTGTTGTTGCTGGGAGCGGGCACTGGAGGGAGATGTACTCCCACGCAGGAGACCCTGCTCCCTGCACTGCCCCGTTCCTGCTGGAAGTGCCACCTGAGCACCATCACTTCCTCTCTGTACTCTGATGTGTATAATCAAGTGTGAAAGGAATATGACCTTTATGCTGCAGTGGCCAAGAGGCTCCATGTCTGGCTGGTGATGTGATGTTACCTGGCTGGGCAGGTCTCAGGTACGTGGCCAGAGTGGTGCACACATACCTGGTGCCCAGTGTGGATGTAAATCAAGTTAGGAGCAGTTGTGAATGTGTGCATCTCCCTACTTATACACAAAATGCCACTAGTCGAGGCTGTGGAGTAGGTGTGGGTGTCCTGTGTGCTGCAAATAGCTTCCCCCAGAATCCACTGAAGCTGGAAACCCCCAGGGACCCTGCCTGGAACAGAGTGTTGTGGGAGCTTTGCACCCTGCAGTGACCAGCTGCCTTTGTTGCCTTCTCTTTTCTTCTCTCATGCTGTGTGAAGTTGGGGCTGTGAAAACCCACGGCAAGGAATGCAAGAGAGCCACAGGAAGGAGAAAATCATAGTGGAAGGCAATTCCTGTCCAGCCTGGCAAGGGGAAGCTCCCCAGGGTGTTCTAGGTCAGATACTGTGACTTGAAGTCCTATTCACTGAAGAGAGGGAATGAGAAATGTCTCAAGGATCCCTTTTGTTTAGCAGCATATCATGTCGCCACAGAGCTGGGGATGTTGGCTGGGACAGACCCTTGGGCTGAAGCTGCTGCCACTGCAGGGCAGGTTTGTGTAGCTGTGGCCTCCAGTTGCCTGCTTGTCCCTCTGTCCTCAGGTTACGCTCCTGAAACCTGGTTTGTGTCGGCTGGTTGGCACTTGCATTGGCTGCTCTGTGCCTGCAGGCTGTTCCCGTGCTGACTCATTACTTATCATTCCATGGATTATTCTTTATTGCTTTTATTCTTGTGGCAGCCTGAGGTTCCAGTTGAGATTGGAGGCTCCATGTTAGGTGCAAAGAAGGGACTGTCCTCATGCCATATGGAGTCAGAAGTGACTGAATGTCATTCTGTAGGTGTGGGGACTGGAGAACAGACTGAGGGCAGGAAATCTTGAAAACCCTGAGATTGGAACTGATTTCTGCAAAGAATTGTGGGCAAGGGTTGCAAGATATCCCCTTGATCATTTTCAGGTCAAGATATCAGTTCCTTTGAACTTAGGGCTGTGATTCCTCTTGAGCTGTTACACACAGTGCTGGAGGTGCAGGACGGTGCAAGTGGAAGGTGGGACAGTCCCAGAGGAACCTCCTGGCCCAGCTGTCCCTGCCTGCAGGACAGCAAGGTGCTACTGCAGCCAAGGTGTTGGCACGGGACCCCTCTGCACGGCCACAGCGCCATTAGGCAGTAGTACACTTGGCCATTCAGTGGTCCATTTTCCTTCCTTTATGTAAGTTTCCAGTGGTTGCACACAAGGATTTCCAAATACACTGACAAGTGATTTTCCTCTCTTACTCTCTTCCCCTTGCAAGCACCCCCCGGACTGATGCCCTCAGTAGCCCCATTATAAATGACACTGTCGTGCATAGGCTGTGGTGATGCAGCTCTGTCTCCTCTGACAGATGGACTGAGGATGATAAAATGGCTCTGCTCCAGACATCTCTGTCACTGCTGCTTGTGGGCCAAGCAATTTAAAGGGTGGGGGAGAATGTTAAAAAGCATCTGCTTTCCATGGAAGACTTCAGCTTTTCATTGAATGAAGCCAAACCCAAGCATTTTGGCTTGGAAATGTTTGCTGTTGTGCTTCTTTTGAGCTGGAGCCTTCCTTGCTTGCTGCCCTGCTCTTTCTGTGTGGGCCTCCTTCCCACAGAACTGCATTTCCCACAAAGCATCCCTGTGACTCGGAGAGCAGAAGCTGTAACACATCAGGGAACTTGGATTTACCCAGGTTGTTTGTCAGTTTTGTGTTGAAATTTTTCTGCGTGGAAAAGAAGTCCCAATGTTTTCAGAGAAGCCTCAGACAAGAGCTGTGCTCCTGGTGACAGTGAGCAGAGACTTCTTTATCTGCTGGGGAGAGGTCTGTGTTGTGTTGCATCCCAGCTGCGGGCAGGGATGCTGCTGTGTTTGCGTGACACGGAGCTTTCCCACTCCCACCCGCTGCTGTTCAGCTACGAATCCCTTCTCTCTGCTGTACCACTCTCAAAAGCTGGGCACATTTGAAATGTCCCCAGCCTCATTTTGCACAGGGCTTCAAGCTACTTTAAATAACCATCCTCAAAAAACAGGGAAGGTTTCAAGTTGGACTTTTGCTGTGTGTTCATTCTCAGCTCATATATTTGCATCAAATCATGACTTGTCACTGAGAAGGTAACATGATCTAGGCACGTTTTTACCAGTCGGAGTTTCTGTAAAAAGGCTAAAATGAAAAGCCTTGTTTGCTTTGATAAGGATTTAGCTGTAATGGAAATGTCTTTTATTGGAAGATGTTTTTATTAGTTTTCATTCTTGTGTTTGCAGGGAACCAACAAAGAGATTTTCCTCCCTTTAAATTAGTATTAGACTGACACTCCTTGCTCCTTGCCTTCAATACTCTGTTGCAAAAACCAAGAGAACATTTCCTTCCTTCAGCCACCCACTAGCTCCCCTTGAGTAAAAAGAAATAGTGTCATTTCTTACACCAAAAAATGCTACTTAAAAAAGCAGCAGAGCTTTCAGGCACACAGGATTTCTTCAGGTCTGTGATGAAAACAGTCCTAGAATTAATTGCTGCTGCCCAGCCTTGGAGACTAAGCTCCAAGAGGGATTTGTCTTTTGCTTTTTTTTCCCCCTCTCAAACATAATGTGCTCGAACAACATGTGGGACACAGGCCATGTTGTGTGGCTGATGGTTTTTTCTGTTTGTTGAAAGTTGCAAACTGGTACAAAACAAGTTTGTTCTTCGTTGCAGCCAATTTCAGCCAGAGCTGAACAGGCTGTTCCCAGAGTCATCAAAACCTATGTAAACATGGCAGATTGACATTTCCGCTAACAGATGGTCCATGGGGGATTGCAGTAGAGCTGCCTGTTTCTTTCCACTTTTTTTGGTATTCACAAGATGCCTGCAAGAAGGTTTTCGAGTTTGCTCTGTGTGTGTGTCTGCATATGATGCTCGGATCTCTCTGATGGCAAATATGCATGCAGGCATCTCTAACAGGACACACATTTGGTGCATGTGTGCAGATTTGTGTAGGTTCAGTGCTGAAATTTGCTCAGTATTTGCTCAGTAACGTATGTTCCTTGGAAGAGGCACAGAAGCCATCAGTCAGGGATGTAGCTGCAGAAAGCCTTTCAGATGGCAGCAGAAGCAAATTGAACACGCTCCTTGAGCACTCGCATGTGGAGATATTCCTTATTGTGAGCTCTCTCTGATCGCTTGGTTGATTTCTCGCTATTAAAGCGTAGTTTAATGGTTGTCCACTTAGAAACAGAGCAATTAGGGAAGGCTTTTGACTCAGAATATATTGTTGAGGATTGCAGAGAGAGAAATGGAAAAGACACTGCCTCAAGCATCCACATCTAAATTAGCAAATGCTTGATAGTCACAGCACTGGGCTTGGACATCACTGTTCTGCAGGGTGTTGGCATATCAATGAGGTCTTTCACTATTTGTTTGCTAAAAATTTGCTCCTGAGGCAGCAGCAAAGCTCCTGTGACATGGAGGTGGTGCTGGGATGTAACATAGCTCTGCCTTCCACAAGGTGTTGAGCCATTTGGGTGCCTGGGTGAGGGTGGACAGAGGGCTTGGGAGCAACTCCGGCTGCGCTTCAGCACACACGCAAGCGCTTCGGTGTCCTTCTGCCAGCCCTGGCAGCACAAGGTACCATTTGCTTCTTGCTAAATAGCTGACTTAGGAATGCCTGGCTCACATACAACATCTGGTCCTGTATTTCTACCTGATTTTCAGCCAGATGGACCGAGACACAAGGAGGTCAAATGACTCACCCAAGGTCAGGCTGATGTCAGAAATCTCCTCGCTGTCTCGGCTGGACTTGCACTATGTTAGCAGTTATTGGAATAGATTTGGCCTAAGGAGCAGCCACATATGCAGAGCAGGATCCTGGGCTTCTCCTGCTGGCAGTGAGCAGTTGAGGGTCAGTGGGTTTGAATAGACATCCAGTGTATCTTCACCCTACACAGCCATTGTGCTCACACCACCAGTATTCTGTGTGCATGTGTGCACTCACTGTTGTCAGATCAGGATTTTCTCCCCTTCTTCTTTGCATCAGCCTCTCTTTTACCCACACAACATGTAACATCTGTGGAACAAGGCCAGAGATAATGGGCCTGTGTGGTCCTTAAATCTGAGTGTGTGTGTATGTGTAGATGTATGTGAATACTAGCAAGGCTCAGCTCAGGTACATGCAGGACAGCCCAGTAAAATCAAAACCTGGAAAGAGAGTACTTTTCTGCCTGTGAACTAGTAGTCTGAGCTGTTAAATAACTTCAGCTCTTAAAGACACACATTTCCCATACACAGAGGTGTGCATTCAACAGTTTATTGCAAGGGGAAGCTGAAAGAACCCAGAACAAATTGCGTTCAGCCCATATAATTTAATTAGATCTACAAACAAGGTAACACTGGTTGCCCAGGGGATTTAAAGCTGAGCTAAGAATTGCTTGGTGGTCTGTTACAAAAAAAAAAAAAAATTAAAAAAAAATTAAGGCCCCCAGTTTTGTGCCTCTGTGTTGATGGGGAATGGCAGAGTGTTTTCCCAAGTCCTGGCTTGGTGCAGGAGCTCTTGTCTGTGCTGCAGAGCGAGTGGTTTAGCAGAATCTCCAGCTCTTACTGGAGCACACAAGGCAATGCCCACAGGTGAGGATCCTTCTCCATGCTGTGGAGCATTGCTTGTGCTGAAGCAAAGACTCTGGTATTCAGCTCCAGATTTCCCTGTCCCTTCCCAGCTCAGTGGTATTTTTCAGTAGGCTCGTTCTGCTCTGGGCTGTTGCAGCTTTGCAGGGAGCTGATTCCAGTGGACCTCTAAATGATATCTGTGCTATGATATACCTGTTGGCCTCACAATTTGAGAATCAGTGGAAAGCCCCTTATGCAACCAGTTGTGAACCATCTGGCATCTTTTATCCCTGTGCTCTGCATCAGCCCATGTAACAGCAATAAACCCAGTTCTAAGGCAGTGGCTGTGTGAGTCCACTGCAGAGCATTTTTATTTTGATGCTATCAGAAGTGTCCTCCACATTTATGGTATTTTCCCAACTTGCACTTTGCTTTTTCAAGCTGCTTCTCATTTCAGATGTATGAGGATAAGAATCTGTGCCTGTGATAACTGGATCTTTTCTCCTCCCCCTTTTCCCCTGCAGTCTTCATGGAATAAATCAGCCAACCAGGCCTGGACCAACAGCATCACCAGATACGGGGACACCATCACCAAAGAGCCTCTCTCTGCTGTCAATGGGTCACTGAGGCTCCCTTCCAGCGCAGGGCAGAAGCTTCTCTTACAAGCCCTGGTTTATGATGCTGTGATGGTGGGTGTCTTTGTTGACTTGTGTGTTCTGATGTGGGTTTTCCATTTATGTCTCCATCTCCCTTTCTCCTTTTTGCAGCCCCTTTTTTGTGGGCTTGTTCTTCTGGGGTCAGAAGCTCGGTTGTCAGCAGGGTCGTGGCAGTCCTGGTTCTTGAGGATCTGGAGCCAGACACCAGCAGTCTGCTTGGAGTCTTTGCTGTGGCTGTGCAGCAATCAGCCCGAGTGAGTTAGGAGCTGCAGTGCTCAGCACAGTCATTAAGATCTACAGCATGCTTTCCTGACAGAGGGATTGCATTTTTGGCTGTAAAAGGAGTCAAAGATCAAGGGTTGATTTAAACTCCCTTCTGCAAATAGGACAGAGCAATCTTCACTGCACTTGTGTTCTTTATGTGGGTGCATAGACTGGGAGGAAATCCTATTTCTGATATTGCATCATTGGAATAAATATGCACTCCTGTGTTTGGGAGAGTGTACAAGGATTGGGATGTTTTAGCAAAGCAAGCTGACACCTGCTCAGGCTGACTGTGTACCAGAAGATTTCTTTGGTTATTCTTTTAAAAAATTCATTCACCCCCCCAGCAAATACTTCTAAGTAACCTACCTATGTTTCCTTCCTAGACAGTGGTGTGAAAATCAATTATACACACGATGTAATTAAAATTGTGGATAGAGTTAAGACAGTGTTTTACAGTCCAATAACAGGGCAGCATTTACAGCACAGCTTACCCATCAGAGTTTGTCAACAAAAGAGAAAAGTGTTAAAATATGTAAATGATGCTCAAAATTGGCTTCAATGGAAAGCGCAAATTACACAGGAGATATCACTTCCATACTCTGAATTGTCTTCTTGCTGCTACATCACACTCAGCCCAGAATCTGAGCGTTGACTGCCTAGAGAGCTCTTTGTGAGCTTCTACAATAATTTGTCTGTTAAATTATTAAGTGATAATCTCACAAAATGACCTGCTTGTCAGCCAGATTTGTGGAGATCTGTAGCCCAAACTCCATTTAAGCACTGCGGAGCAGAACTTACTGTTTTCTTTCTGAATTAAAGTGCTTGAAATTACACACACTTTTGCAGGCTGTGACCAGGGCTTTAACAAACACACACTTTGTGATATGTAGCCAAAATTAAATGAGGACAGTGAAGGGAGCCCTGGTATCTATCTCAGAAGCCAGTTTCCTACAGTGCTGCCCACTCAGCCTCTAGAAATCTGGCCCTTAATATGGAAACAGACTGGTGAGATTTGAAAATTGTGGTCTTTGACAGAGGCTTGGAGGAATGGTTGCTCCAGCCTGCCAAGAAACTGTGAGCAAATCACTTCACTCCCTTGGGACTTGCTTTCTCAAACGTAAAATAGAAATAATGATTCTGAGGTGATTTGAGTTGCTTGTTAAGACTTAAGCCCTGAGAAACATATCAAGATAATGCTTAATAGAGGCATGTGTACATCCCATTGCACTCAGTGGGATTAAAAATAAATATATTTCAGTGCTTGGTTTGGTCACCGCCTCAATTATCTGAATTTCACTTACTTTACCTTTTTTTTTTTTTTTGAATTTCCCCCGTGTTTGATAACAGAATGAGGCAAAGAAAAGCCACCTGCCAGCCAGCCTCCACCAAGTAGAGGCAGACGTCATTGTCCATTCTGATTTTTCAGCCTCTGACAGAGACTATGACTCCAAGCTGCACACCCTGGAGAGTGAAGAGACAGAAATCGAGGACCAGGAGCCTGAAGAGCTCCCCTTGGGAGAGCTGGCTCTTCCCATCTTTCCCAGTTCCCAGCAGGACACTGGCCAAGTGTTGGTAGACTGCATGGACAATTTGGAGACTCAGGCCCAGGCTGAGCTGCTCTGTACCGACACAAAGACTGACAAACCAGGGGCTGTTTGCACCCATGGGCTCACCAATGGCTTCCACAGGCATGGGGAAAGTCTGGATTCAGTGGAGAGTGGAGGTTCGGACTCCATCCAGGAAGGCAGGGGTGATATGCAGCCAGGCAAGTGCCAGTTGCTATCCACGGCGCCTGAGGAGGCCCTGCTTTGTAGTAACTCTGGTTTAACCAGTCCGTCCTCAGCATCTGAGAACATGGTACATGTCCACAATCACAAAGAGTGAACTGATCTGATTTTAATCACAGCAGAGCTGAAGCACAAGGAGGGCCTGTCCCTGTGAGGTGCTGCCTGCCCTCGGCTTGCTGACCCCAGCAGGAGCTGGGCAGGTGCAGCATCTCATCAGAGGACGGCTTGGACCTGTCAGCTCTACAGAGGCCTTCAGGAAGCCAGGTGGGTTGGTAAGGGCCTGTCTTCTTCCCGCTAAAGCTGATGAGGAACTAACTGGGTGTTGGTGGGAGCAGGACTGAGCCGTCTGCCAAAGTCTGGTGTGGAACCACAATGGAACAGAGCCTTCTGCGCTAGGCTGGGGCTATCACTTCACCAGAGCCCTCGAGGTGACTGGCAAGATGTCGTTTAATGCTGGGAAGTGGCGAAGTGCACCGAGCGATCCTTCTCAACTGCCTCTTCCTCGGAGAGTGCCCAGGCATTGCCGACTGCCTGGCAGCATCGGGATGGATTCTGACACAAGAGTCCCGGGAGGGGGCGGAAGCCCTGGAAACAAAGGCAGTGAGCTGTAAGCACCAGCCTTTTCTGCCCTCCCGTGGTTAGAAGGATTACCAGGCTCTCTGTGTGCACTACCGCAGTAACTACTACTAGCAGGCTGATGTAGTGGCCTTTTATTACACACTCTACGAGTGCCTCTAGCAACTTGTACTATATAGAACCTTCTGCAGCGTCTGGGTTGTTTTACCAACCTGGGCTTTGTTTTATGTCGGTTCTTGTACCTAATATTTTAGGTACACATCTGTCCTTTTAATGTACAACATGTATTTTTATTTCCTTGGAACATCTTTATATTATTTAATTTTATAGAGTGAAATAGTGTGTGGTATAGAGTAGCATTTTTACTACGTCTCTCTTTCCTTATTTTTTCCTCCCTAACAACACAACTACCTCATGTCTGTTGGAGAAAAAAAAAAAAAAAGCAGCAGATCTACTCATTTGTTATAGTCCATTATAGGTTTTAACTTATTCTTATACTGCCTTTTTCTAAAGAATATGTTTGCACTGGTTGTTGACTCTTCTTTAACACATAGTGCTACAGATCTGATGTCTCTCTTGCTTTGTTTCTTTGACACCTTCCCTACAGCCAGAGAGTTAGGTTGTGTCTCTCTGTAGGACTGTTTTGCAGCAGCTGCCAAAGGAGACTGCTTTAGCTGGCAGGATGTCGATCCATCTTTCCTCAACAAGCTTATACTAACAAAGAGAAAGAAGAACCAGCAATTGCAAAAGTAACTTGTGATATTGGGGCCATGTATTTCTTTTCTCTTTTTTTGGGTGCCCATGTGGAGACATCTCAGATGGTTTTGATTTACAGAGAGCAGCTCAGCCTTCTGTAAGCAGTGGACTTGCTGAAAGCTTTGGATGAGCAAGTGAAGTTTTCCAGTCACTTCTGATAGACCTGGCTGAAGTGCTTTTGGGTGGATTTTTTTCTGAAGAGCAGAGCACCACAAGAGCTTTAAAATGAAAATTCAATCTTTGGTCTCATACTAGTCAGTCTGGCTTGAAAACCATCCAGTGACTCTTCCTGCTGATGCTGTTTGCTTACTGCTGACATGTCTCTCAGCCTGGCCCTGCTAGGGGTAGACTTTTCTCTACTCTTTTTTAACCTTTGTCATGCTCCAGGCTTGCAGGGTTTGACTGCAAGTGCTACAGATTGGACCAGCTGCTCAGAGGTAACAAGGATCAGTAATTCTGTTCATGGGTGTTTGGTAAATGTTCTGCCTTCTTGGAGGATTCAGACATCTGACCATTTGTTTAAAAAGCGAAGAAAAAGATGCCCACCTTCCTCCTTTCTTACTAAAATTCTCCCCAGGGTATATAGGGAAACTGTGTGCCAACTTGAGATTCTGAAAAAGACCTTAGATTTTGTTTTTCATGGTGACTGCTGGGTGGAGGTACCACTGCCTGCAGCATGGAGAACTTTACTTCAGCAGCACCCTGCAACCCTTTTAGCTCCTAGCTCTTCAGCAGAGGAGAACCTCCAAGCCTCCATGTACCCTTATGGGAAGGATATTGGAGCTTTCACCTCTCCCCAAGTGGCAGGATCTCCTCCCAGTATGTCACACTGTTCTGGTAACTGGCTGTATTTCCAGTCATTGTGCTTGTTCTGTTTCTCCAGTTGTTGCTTGGTGTCTTGAGGAGTCTCAGAAATGCTGTTCCGTGCTCTGAATAGCCATGACTCTGGAATGCTGTGGGACAGAGACTGGAAATCAGTGCCAGTGAGCAGGCGAAGGCAGGAGTTGGTGTGTGTATGCTACTGGAGCAAGGAGCTAGAAAGGCAAGGAAACATAACTGGGCAGAGGAAGTGTGTTAATAACCTCCAGAACCCACTGCCACAAGACTTTGAAACTCATGGCTTAGCAGGGTTACAGGTAAGGCAGTGAAGTGTTATTGCAGGCAATAAGGGCAATTCCCAGTTCTCTGGGAGCGGATGCAGTCACAGAGGTACAGACCCTCCAGCTGGGAAATGTCAGGCACTCACTGTGGAGGGTCGGGGGACATTGTGCAGGTCCCAGTTAGTTCCGTGAAGAGTCCTTGCTCTTCCTCAGTGACAGAACAGGTGCTGCACAAGCCACATTGCCACTGCTGGTGTGCAGAAAAGGAGGGTGGCACTTCTTGAGAAAGCTCACTCCAAGGGAACCCCTGGTCACTTCTTTAACCTCCTAAACCAAGTCACCCACCCTCAAGTGTGCTGAAGGACCGCTCCTGCTGAGCCTCCTGGCTGTCAGAGGGCTGTGCCAGGAGGAGTTTGGCCAGCAGTGGGTATGACCAGGGCACCAGAGTTCTTCCAGCTCCGTGTCTGGACAGTGTATCTGGGGCAGGTCATGAACCTTTCCATCCAGGGGGATGGAAGGGGACGGAGGCTTAGTCCGGTGGCTGATGTAGGAGGGTGCCACAGTTTTGGGGGCACTCCCTTGTACATGCACCCCCTGCTTTGCCTGGACAGACTTCAGCAATCCTACAGCCCTGAGCTGAGCGACCTAAAAGCTGTCCCCGCCTGTCACTGAAGCCAGCACAAGCAGCACAGTGGGGCACCATTCCCCTGGATCACTTCAGGCCAACCACCAAACCACCACAGTAGTTACAGGCTCAGAGAGCTTTGGGGAGATGCAGCAGAGCACAAACAATTTTGTTTACACATCCCCAAAACACTTTTGTCACCTTATGCTGAGGCTTGTTCTGATCTCGTTACACTTCACCAAACTGTACCAGGGTGTGAAGCTGGCAGTGTTTGAATGTCCAGGAACTGTCGTGGCCATGGGCTGGTAGGCCAGACCTGAGACGCAGAAATCCTGGCAGTTCCCTTGGAGCCAAGAGGTCACCACTGAGCAGCAGCACCAAACCTGTCCCTGGACGAACGTGTCCACAGAGAGTGCTGGGTGTCCTTGTCCAGCTCAGCTGCACCCCAGGTCCCCCTTGCCCTGAACGTGCAGGGACCTTTCAGTCTCAGCTGGAAGTGAATCAAAGAAGACAAACAATACACATTTGATGTGTAAAGCTGAAACAACCAGTGCATATATTTTTTTATCATGAAATAAGTAGCTTTCTTGCAGATTTCTCACAGGCACACAAACTGTTGATATCTTTAATTACCCATCATGCTTAATATTTGTTCCTGCACAACAGGTTCCTTTCTGCCTTTTCTTCCTTTCAGTAACACTAAAGATTATTGCTGTTCAACTTTTTTGCTGGTGTATATTGCTTTACATTGTTAAAATGTCAGGTTTGTCTCACTGGCATAATTTTCTAGTATTAATGTTACTGTTTGGCTACACAACTGTATATTCCCCATGCTGCTGTGAGAGTCACAATTCTCATCCTTTTATTTCTTTTCATTTCTTATTATATGAAACATGCAACTCAGATAAAAACCTCTATCAGCCTTTTGTTGATTTGATTTCTTACTTAACAGGCAGCAAAGTTCTGGTTTAAATAGTTCAAATGAGATAACTTCTAATTTAGAGTTTGAGAATTTTTTTACATTACTAGCTAACAATCAGCCCATTAAATATGCTGTGTAAGAAAACAACCATTTTACTAGAACACTGTATATGGGTTTGATCTCATTAGTAATAGGTGTTTTGAAGGAATCATTATGTCTTTTCTAATCAGTACTTTTGTTAGAAAAGTAGTGTTTAGCCAGCAGAAATCTACCATCTACTTCTGTTACTGCATTCCCTTGCTTGTATTTTCAAGTTAAATTTCATTTCTGCACAGTGCATAAAGATGTGTAACCAGAACTTGATCTTGTTTGAAGGTTGTGTCTGTGTTTGGTTCCATGCTGTACTTTATTATAACTTTCTTTCTTCAGAGACTGTTGTTACTCCACAAATACTCTTTAGTGTTAAAGTGTAAGAAGACATTGTCCTTATATTCCTTAACTAATGGGTTATTAATAAAATGTTTTAAAAAAAGAGTGGAATTTGTCTCACAATTCAGTCTGTTCCAGCTGTGCCAGGCTGTACCTTGCCAGCAGAAGCAGTGGTGGGAGCAGAATGCAGGATTCATGCTCACACCAGTTCAGTACCAGAGCTCATCACTGTGAAGTTGAGATTGTGAGGTGATAGTGGGTACCTGGTTCCTTAGGGATTCTTCTGGAATTTCAGACATGAGCAGAGTTTGTATTCATTAGGCATTTCTGGATGCTTGCTCCTTTCTCAGTTTTGAACTGATTCTTATAAAAAAAAAATTCGTCCAGTTTCATGCTTCATCTTGCTGGGGAATTTTTTAATGGGAAAAATAAGCGGAGGCATCTTAGCAGATGAGTGGTGAGACTTCTCTTGGATGGCAGACTGGGCTGAGCACTCGATGGCTTGTGTCCAGCGAGATTGACGAGAGGATACCTGCCAGTGCCCAAGGACACACCATTAACCTCCTGTGCATCTCCCTTCTTTCCTGGGATGCATTCCCTACTTCAGTACATATCTTCCATTATTACTTTATGCTGCCACAACTACAGAGCCATAAAATCTCATTTTATCTGCATTACAGAGGTAATAAATCTGCACTTAGCACAGTGTCCTCTGATAGTGGTTGAAGGGAACTCTGTCAGACGGTGTAGCTCTGATGAGTCTTTCTCCTAATGATAGGTAACCCCACAAACAAGCAAGGAAGGATTTTGGAGGGGGTGATGGGTGACTGTTGCAGTGGGGATCCTGCAACACGCATATATCAAACCAGGAGTCCCGTGGAAAGGAAATATATATGGACAGACAGATTCTTGATAGCTGTTTCAGAGATGTTTATTTCTCCAGCCGCATGGCCGGGGCTCTGCCCAGGAACTGTTCCAGTCACGGGACCAAGGGTCCTTCTGCCCGCGCAGGGAACACAAACCAACCAATGGGAACGAGGCTGAGCAGGGACAGGGAAGCCCCGTGTCTGTGCCCTCAGGGCCCCTCTCCCAGGGCTACACGGCGGGGGAGGGACCCCAACACCTCACCCGTTTTATTTTAATAAAAGGAGAATGAAAACAACTGGATAAACATAACAAGAACAGTTTCAAAACAAAACAAGCCACCCTCCTGAGTCTTTAAATGTCCAAACAGATTCTGTGGAACATCTTAGGGCTGACAGAAGGGAGACAGAACTCTCTGAGCATGCTTTGTGGGGAAACTGAGGCAGGAGAGGGTTTAACTTCTTCCCTCCCCCTTTTCATCCCCCACTCGGCATTGGAAAGGGATTTTTGGGGACACAATTGGCAAAAGCATGGTTTTGTGAGGGAAACCATGGATGAAAAAACGGATTGGGAATACACTGGGGGTAACAGGACATAGGGTAAAAGGGAAAGGTGGGATTAGGAAAGGGAAACTGTAGGGGGGGCTTACAATGGAGATATTGTCTAACATGACTACGGTTTTTTGCATATATACTGCCTTTTACAGGAACACCATCAGGCCCAGTGACCTGCGATGCTTGTAACCCTTTTCTCCCTAGTACAATATTAAATTCCACCACCTCTCCATCTCCCAAGCTTGGGATGCATTTTTCAGGGTTATTCTTTTTAATAGCAGTTCTATGCACGAATATGTCTTGCTGGTTGTCACACCTTGTTATAAAACCATAATTTTGCTTAACATTATACCATTTTACTATCCCTAAGGTCTTAGTTGCTATGATCTTTTCCTTTTTCCGAGTGGCTGCTGTTTTCTGTCTCGCTGCGTCTTTGCTGTCTCTTTCGGTCGCTCCCGTGTTGGAATTGTCGGGGCTGCTCGTGCCTGCGCGCTCTTCCCGGGGTCGCGTTCGGGGCTGCGCGGGCCGGGCCGGGCCGTGCCGCTCAGTTCTCCGTGCGTCGCCTCCTCTGGTCGCAGCTTCGCTGCCGCTGCCGGGCGCTGCACCCACATCTCGGCCGGGCCCCCGAGTGACGACCCCCCCGCGCCCCGCTCCAGCGCGCGTCTCGGCTGGGCGCGGCTCCGTTCCATCGCCATCGCCGCCAGCCGCTGCCCGCGCGCCGCCCCTCTCGGTCGGGCGTTCCCGGGGCTCGCTCCACCACGCGCTGCACAGGACCGGGCGGGCACTGCCGGGTCCCGCCGCGCCTCGCTCTGCCACCGACACTGCGGCTCGCGTGGCTCCGCCCGCGCGCGGGAACTGCCTCGCTGCTGCTCGCAGAGCGCTCGGTGCACGTGGCCTGGGCCGCACGGTCCCTGCGCCACGCTTCCCTTCACCAGGACACAGCTGACATTGCTCAACAGTCTCGGTAACTAAATAATATTCACGAAAATATTCTTCCATCGGCATATATTTTGACTCCAGTATTAACTGTGTCCAAACGGTTTTCCAAAAGCCCTTGGTAAGAATTAAATCCCAAGAAACATAGAAAAAGTTCTTAAACAACCATGCCAGGAAGTGTTTCAGTTCTTTTTGAGCTTGAATCAAGCTAAAATTTACAAATCGTTGTTCAAGAATCATTTTAAGATAAATGTCCATATGCGGCTCTGAGAGCCAAGAGTCTTCCCACGGTTCCTCCATAGTTTAGATATGGAATAGCAAAGCAAAACCAAGAAGAGGAATCCAAAGTTTCCAGGGTTTACTCACACAAATCAGTCGCTTAGGGATCGGGGATCGTTCTGCTCACAAATCTCCACCATTTGTTGCAGTGGGGATACTGCAACACGCATATATCAAACCAGGAGTCCCGTGGAAAGGAAATATATATGGACAGACAGATTCTTGATAGCTGTTTCAGAGAGATGTTTATTTCTCCAGCCGCATGGCCGGAGCTCTGCCCAGGAACTGTTCCAGTCACGGGACCAAGGGTCCTTCTGCCCGCGCAGGGAACACAAACCAACCAATGGGAACGAGGCTGAGCAGGGGCAGGGAAACCCCGTGTCTGTGCCCTCAGGGCCCCTCTCCCAGGGCTACACGGCAGGGGAGGGACCCCAACAGGTGACTGCAAATCACTCTTCCAGCTCCTAGTTTACAGCATAGGATGCTGGTTGGAGGCTGCTGAGAGGAGACATGGTGGGATGGAATAGATGGCAGAGATACATGGACATGGCTGTTACAGGAGAGAAGTGAAGAGCAAAGTGTCTGGTTGTGTTTCTTTCTCTTCCCAACCTTTATCACCCTGATATACTGTGCAAGGATGCAGCTGGAAATACCACTACAGTGGGCTTGGGTTTCTCGTGGTCTCAGGTAATTCAGTGAGTTACAATTGCCTGGTGCAGAGTGTGGCCCAGCTCAGCCCTCTGGAACACGGCACAGCACAAGACAATGGGATGTGTAATGCAGAGAGGTGGCCAGGGTTGTGTCACAGAACCTCAACAGACACAGAGAAAAGAGTTTCTGCTGGGGCAACAGCTTCCAGAAGCAGGTCCCAGGGTTGTCCCACCACTGCTGGCATGGCTTTGGGCTCAGTGCCTCAAAGTGGGTGCCACGATTTTGGCTCCTGCTCCCTGTTGCTCACTGACCGTGAAACAGATGCTAAAACCCTGCATGTACGTATGTAAGGGAAAAGCTCCCAGGCTGTTAGCAGGCAGGCTAACCACAATTACGTATAGAATAATAAATTGAGTGAATTCAGACAAGTTAATCTCCCCCTTCATCCGCTGAAACTACTAATGGTGTCTTGGGGACCTCCGTTTGCAGTTAATTGGTGTAAATCAGGAGCACGATTGGAGCTGATGCAAATTTGCTGTGCAAGGACTGAGGGGTGAGTGATGCCCTCTGAGGGCAGCTCTCCTGGAGGATAACTTTGTGGAGAGGAGGGGCAGATGGACAGACAGATCCTGTGCCCCTCAGCAGCAAGGGGGATGGAGAAATGGACCCATCGACTGCTCTACAGGAAAGGGTTTGGAGCCTCAGTTTGGGCTGGACACCGTCCCTCCTGTAGTCCTGCTGCTTTTCCAAAGGCTCCAATTTCTGCTCGCAGTGTGATAAGCAAATTCCTGCCTCCAGTACAAAGCAACTTTTCTAAGCCCTCATGCTTACAGAGCATAGAAAAACGTGAGTGCTCTGAATTCCTGCTCTTAGGTGGCTCCAAAAGCCCCAAACCTGCCTTTTCCCTAAAAGATCTCACGGCTTTTCACACAAGTCCTATTGTTTGGCAGCAGTGGATCATTTCTGAATGTGCCACAAGTGCTTCACCAGTGTCATTTACAAGATGTGGGGATGAACTTGGTAACAGCCTAAACATGTACCTACCTCCCCCAGCCCCTGGGTCCTGCCAGGGCACTCGGCAGCAAAAGCGCACAAAATCTGTGGTTCACAGGGAAAAGAGCCCTGTAAAGCACACAGTGCTTAATTTCTCTTGGAATTATTAGTTCCCACAAGCCATCCTCAGTGTTAGTGGCCACAAGTCCATGATGACTTCAAGCGTTACAGAAACGCTGATGGGGCCCCATGGCAGGAGCCAGGGAGTCGGAGCAAGAGCACGGCTGCTGCCAAAAGGTCAGGGACAGTGCAGAAATTCAGATGTTACCAAGAGGCTGGCGGAGCCAGAGCAAATTCTTCCCCAGCTGAAAGCAACTTCGTACAGCTCAGCCCTCCACTAAATGAAGGAAGCTTTAATGTGGAGCAGATGTAGTGACGTCTTCTTTCCCCATTAGCTGACTCCAACACACTCAGGGTGCACCATCCAAGGGAGCCTCGCATTGCTCCTCTTCACAAGGGGTTCTTCACCAGATTTCTGGGAATGGTTACAGGGTTTAGTAACCTGGTCCACAAAATCTGGTTTTAGTCTGAGGAAAGAAATTAGTTAGGATCGACTTTTATTTCATTTTAGTTCTTTTTTTGCCAAGCAAACACCACAAAACACGGAGCTGTCCTCGCAGAGATGGCTTTTACTGCTGACAGTGATGATACAAGTTATGTTTGTGGAGAACATGGGCCAAGGCACAGGGTAGGATCAGTTGGAAGGCACAAAATATTGTGTGGGTGCTGGGGCTGAGAGCCAGGTAAGGACACGTTATCCTCATTTCATGCCAGGAGGGCAGACAAATAATCCTGCTGTGGCAGGATTTAGGAGCAGACTCATCCCTTACTGGGTCCTTCCTCATGGGGACTCTTCCAGAGTGAGCAAGCTGGTCCAACACCTGCATTACTGACTCGGGTAAGTCACTTTAGGATAGCATTAAAACAAGGAGCACAGAGGAGGGATAAGCCCAGCTCAGAAGAGCTCCTGCGAGGTTGCCCCAGTGAGGGGAGACAGGTGAGGGAAAGCCCCCGATGTTCCCAGTAATCCCTGGAGCTCTCTGAAGAGAGCCCCGGGAAGTGAAACCGGTGAGGGGAGATCAGTGAGAGGAGACCCTTGAGGGGACTCTGGTGAGGGAGACACACAAGGGGAGACCTATGACGGGAGACTCCTGAACCGGCTCCGGTGAGGGGGTAGCCCCGTGAGGTGGCACTGGTGAGAGGAGCCCTGTGAAGGAAGCCCCGTGAAGTGGCACCAGTGAGGGGAGACCCATGAGGGGGGTCTGAATAGAGGGCTCCTGTGAGGGGAGAAACGTGAAGGGGCTCTGGTGAGCGAGACACAAGGGGGAGATCTGTGAAGCTGGACCCGTGAGTGGGTTTTGAGAGGTGCTCTGTGACGGGAGCTCTGTGACGGGAGCCCCGTGAGGGGGTTCCGGTGAAGGCAGACCCCTGAGGATCCCTGCACACTCCTCGCGGGTCCCGGGCGCGGAGTGCCCCCTCACGGGGCCGCCCCTCAGCCCGGCCGGCGCTGCCGGCGCCCCGGCGAATGCGCAAGATGGCGCAAGGCGCTGCCCGCCCCCCGCCCGCCGGCGGCCCCGCTCCCTCAGCGCCGCCCCCCGCCCGCCCGGCGCGGCGGCGTGTTCGCGCCGAGGGCAGCACCGCTGAGAGCCGCTTTCCCCCTTTTTTTTCCCTTTCCTTCCACCCCCCCCCCCCCCCTCCCCCCTGCCCCGCAGCTGGGGGTGGTTCTCGCCTGGCCGCCCTCCCTTGTCCCCTCCCTCCCTCCCTCCCTGCCGGCGGGCTGCTCCGTCCCCGTGGGGCGCAGGGAGGCGAGCGTGCCTGCCCGGGATGCCATGGCTCCGCCGGGCTCCGCGCTGCCCGCCTGTCTGCTGGGGTTACTGCTCCTTGTCTGCCGCGGAGGTAAGAGGCGGGCTGGCCTGGGGCAGCGGGCGGGGGGGCGGACACGGACCTGCCGCCGCCGCGCCCGGCACCGGCGCCGCTCCCCGCCGCCCTCGCCCCGCGGCCGCTCCGTCCGTCCGTCCGTCTGTCTGTCCTTCCAGCACTTCGCGTCCCCTCATCACCCCCGAAGTGGCCGCGGCATTGCTTGTCCTCAGTCCCCTTGTTCCTCCCCATCCCCGCCGCCGGTCCCGGTTCGCCTCGCTCGTCCGCGTTCACTCGCAGCCCCGCTCTCAGCCCGTCCCCGTGGCTCCGGGCCGCCGCGGGCGCTGAACGGGGCCGAACAGCTCCGCATGTGTCCGCCGGTGCGGCGTGGGGGTCCCTGCGGGTCAGCAACCCTCGGCGGGAACAGGGCGCGTACCCCCGGGAGGGCGAGCGGGAGACGTGCTTGGGGCTGCGGAGTTCCGCACCAGCCCATCCAGCGCCTTCACCCGCAGAGATCCCGAAGTGTTCCCTGGGAGCTGTGCTTCCAGTTGGAAACCCCTTGTGCGGGGGGCTCTAGGGAAGGACGGTGGCGTTTGTGGAGCTCGAGCCCGCACCGCTAGCTCTGGGGAGGGATGTGATGGCTGCCGGGGCAGTGGCGTGGCTGGGCATCCAGCCGTTCCCGGATCCTAAGAGCTGGCATCGTCACCGCGGTGGGAGCGGGAGGCAGCGCCCGACGGACGCGTCGCGTTCGTCAGCAAAGGCGATAGCGACAGAGAAGAGATGTTGGGAGACAAGTTGCAGGGATGAGGGCGAGCAACTTCAGACCTACAAGTATATTGTGCTCTCCTGTAATGCCAACTCTGTCCACATTGGTAACGCAGTCCACCGAACCAGGGCCGAACTACAGAACATCAAAGGGAGCTTTCCCTGGACCTACTGTGCACGTGTCCTGCTGATAAATGGCAGGGTTTTTCTTCTGCTGGTGATGCTACTTAAGCATAGGTCTAATCTGAGAAAGATGCTGTTCTGCAGCAAAATATTCGTGTGGATTCTGTTCTTGTGTCTCTTAATAGCCTTACAGATAAGGAAAAGTAGGAGCTGAGCAACCTGGGCTAGTGGAAGGTGTCCCTGCCTATTGTCGGGGGGGGGGTTGGAACGAGATGGTCTTTAAAGTCCCTTCCAACCCAAACCATTCTGTGATTATTTTATGAATTGCTAAAAAAAGACAACCTGTAAGCAGCCCAGCATGGTCAGAGGGAGAAAAGTGTGTGTTAGATTTATCAAAGATTAGCTGCTGGGGTGTTTAGGAAGCAAGGCTGTGGGTTAGTAGTATCATAAATCTCGCCACGTGGTCCGTAGCAGACGCGCGAGGAGGAGAAGCCAGTGTAACTCACACAAAATAGAAGTGACCTGTAAAGTGGATGTAATGAAGCAGGTCTTGTTACTATGTTGAGATTCCTGCGTAGTACAATGAGGATGGTTTAAAAAGTACTTCTTTTTTTTTTTTTTTTTTTTTTTCCTGGAGGGAGGGAGGCAAGGAAACGAAGTGAATACTTGAAAGCAGAACTTTAGCAAGTTGAATTTGTGTCTAAGTTTTCGCCTGCTGCTGTCCAAATCGCCCTGTGTGTTTGTTTGTGCTGCGCCTTAGCGGGTCAGCGGCTCCTGACTTTGAGGTGTGTTTTGCTGGCCCCGCTGAGGAGTGTTTGGCTACATTGTCAAAGTTTTTTGGTTCCGAGGGTTTTTTCCCCCCTTCAGTGGATTTATGCGCTCTCGACGTGGTTAACAGCGAGGTAACGTGTTTGTGCTCTCTGCTGTGTTTAATAAACCCTCCCGCGTCGGTGTCAATCAGCACCGGAGCAGCCTCGCCGCGGGGACAGATGCTGTGTCGGAGCAGTGCCGTGCTGTGCGGGACACGATGCTCCACTCCCAGCCCTGTGGTTTTCAAACTCCCCAAAATGCTGGTCTGGCGACTGTGAACCAGGCACTGGGAGCTGCTGGTCAGCATGCTGGAGTGGGCTCAGCAGCGAGACAGTATTTTCTTTCTTTTTTTTTTTTTTAAATTTCCTGGATCTCTTTGTTCTGTGTGGTGGACAGCTTTTGTCTGTTATTGCTGAGCCCGGCATTCAAAGACAGGCATAGGATACGAGAGGCTCCCCGGCTCTGCTCAGTAACAGCCTTGGAATTAAACATCGTCATTTATATTTAAGTAGGCTTAACTTCTAAATTATTGAAGCTATAAGCTTTCACTAATTTCTACTCTGTATGGCTTTGTTGTCTTTTTTTCAGACGCAAGAAAAGGATTGCTTTCTCCTAAATTGCTGTAATACCCTGTCTTTTTTCTTAATATACATAGAGAGTATCAGGTATCATTTCCCCGAGTAACACTCAGAGACTGTGTATGAAATTCAAGCCCACGTTTGGGCTTCGTCTCTCTCAGGGGTTCAACAGGAGAATCTCAGGACGTGATTTTCCCGCGTGGAGGCAGCAGGCAGCCCATGAAATGGGGCAGGCATCTCACAGCCATATCTGTGTGCACCGCGTTTGGGACCTGTGCTCGGTGCGATGCTGGTGTAGGGTTGTGAGTGCAGCCACCCGTACCCATGGTACTCAGGTGCCTGCTGGGGCCATCATGGTGCCAAAAGTAAACTTTGGAAGCGTATAAAGCAAGCTGAGAGGGGGGGCAACAGGACAGGTTGCTCTCCTTCTGATCTGCCCCACCACTCCCTGGAAAGGGAGTCAGAAATACTAAGCTAGTGTAATTGTGCCTCTTCTTGTTACCTGCCAGGCTCTGGATCTTGCACAGACCCAGTTCCCATGTTCACTTAGGAGCTGGCAGAGGGTTCCAGGGGAGAGGATCTGGGCAGAGGGTCCCAGATCCAGGACTCCAGCCTGGTTCCCCACTCCCCTCCATCCTTTTCAATCCCAGTTTTGGCACATGTGCTGTCAGCCTGGCATGGGCTAGCGTGGAGCAGCTCAGCAGCAGCACTGCCCGTCAGAGAGCTGCAAAACTACTCTCATTTTATGTGTGCAAATGAGAAAGTCTCTCTCCCTCTTTTCTGGGTGCCTGAACTTTTTTTTTTCTGATTTCCTTGTTTCTCAAAGGTCCTGTGTCACAGCATGTGAAGTGCCAAGCAGTGACCCAATACAGTGCCAGTCCCTTGCTTCACCGACCCTTAGACTCTGCTCGAAACCCATGGGATGAGCAGACCATGTGCTTCATTTTGCAGCCTGCAGCAGATCTGGGACAGATCAGATGCTTTTTTCTCTGTCCCTTTCTCTGTCCCTTTCCCCCCCAATATTTCTTGCTTTGCACTTCTGGGCTTCTGGCTCTGGATATTTTCCTTCTATTTAAATAACTAAACAATGCAAGAATCTCCCTCTGCAGATTAAGAATTCCCATTTAAATCAATCAAGTAACATTAGTCCGAAACAGGAATAGTCCATTCAAAATTACTTTGAAATCACAAACTTATTTGAACTTTAGTGGAGCTTTTAGTTTTACAGAGTTTAGAAACTAATAAATTATGTAGCAGGGCTCATGAAAATCTACCCGAGTCTGCTTATCCAAAAGAATATCCAACATTTTGGTTTTGCAAGAAAATAAAAATAATTGTTTACACATGTTCAGGAGTCATTGGCAAGCATATAAAACTGATGGTTAAGGAGGCGAACATGTCAATAATTGCATTTTAAGAGACGAGAGAGACAAATAGACGAGTGTATGAGGAAAGCACAGAGCACACTGATCTGGCCTTGCTATTATATCAGATGTCACTGTTGCATCACACCCTCCACTCGAGAGCAGCCCAGTCACTTAATAACCCAGACCTGCTCTACGTTGGTAATTTAAAACCAGTTTCAGAGTAGAGTCAAGGATTTGCTGCCTGTTTTTTTTGTTGTTCTTGCACATGAAATTGTGTTGATGAAGCTGATGGCAAGTCAGGGGATGCAGGTTGTGGTGAATGGTTCTGCTGAGCTGTGAAGATGCTTTTGCAAAAGGGTCGTTGCTGCTGAAACCTGAGAGTACATGAAAGGGGAGAGAAGAGCTCGTGTTTCAAGACACTGGTTTTGGAGTGAGCAGGGATCCATGCAGTGCTTGGTTCCTTGAGAAGAACAAGGAGATGCTATCCTCCATCCTGAATTTCAGGGTGGGAGGCGGTAAGGCGGAGGGGGGATGGTGGGGAGCAGAGAGTGCTGAGTTTGCTTTGAATCCCCTGGATACAATTAAGAGTTTCAAAGTTTTTCATGTGCACACTAACTTCTCCTCCTGCAGAAAGACCTTTCCTTCCCTTTCCTTGGATGCCATCCCTGCCTGCCAGAATTCAAGATGAAATTCAAGGGCTTGGTGGCAGGGGTGTGCTGGCTGGTGGGGTTTGGCGCTGTGATGCCAAGGCGCTCTTTTGGCAGCCTTGTGCCATCATCCCAGCCACCATCTCTGATCCACGGGCACTATCACTCACCACTTGGGCAGTCCATTTCCTGCTGGGTCTGTGCAAGGGCCCGGCTGTGGGTACAGCTACCTCCCTGATGCTTTCCTGCAGGGTCAGGGAATGAAACTGGCTGTTCCCCTGTTCTACGTTAGAGCAGCCTTAGGAGCTGAAGCCTGGAGGGACCCTGGCTCTGGCACAGCATTTCCCATCTTGGCTGTGCCTTCGCTCTCTGCTTGTGTGCAGTTGTTTCCTGCTCTGTGTTTGTGTCACTGATGCCCTCTGAGGTGAGGCTGTGATCTGGTCAGGGCTGTGAAACGTGGGGAGTGCAAATAACAGCACATCCTATGCTCGGCTTGCTGCCATGCTCTTGGGATGCCTCACTGTGGATGGAGCTACTGTGGGTAATTAGCTCAGGAAAGGTCTTTGCCCTTTCCAGCTATACCAACAGGTTTTATCCTGCTTTCTTTAGAGATGGGGGAACCCACAAGGACTTGGAGCTTGTCCTAGAAAGGCTCTTTGTGCTGTGAATGCTTCCAGCTTCCACAGTGTTCAACAAGTGACCTCCTGGGATTTGCTCAGTCTGGTCTCAAACATTTGAAAATTATTTGGGGCAACTTCTTTGGCTCTTCAGCTCTTTGCCTTCCTCAGCTAAAATCTGTGTCCTCAGTGAGGGCAGTGATGCTGGCTGTTTTTGGGCTCTCTGTCAGGTGGCTGAGAGGTTGTGTTATCCCTGTCAGAGACCTCCTGCAGTCGTTTAACTAGTGGATGTGGTTTATGCTCTCTGATGGAAAAATCGCTTTATATAACCTCCCGTCCAAAAGGAAAGGGAATAAAAAAATCTGAGCTAGTAAACTTTACTGCCAGCAAGATGTGGGGCCTGTTACAGCCTATTCTCCTCTTCTTTAAATGTAAATTTTCTGGATGCCCTAAAGAGCCAATTTGCACTTTACTGCAGTGCAGTGCTTTCTCCTTAGGGTCTGGGTCAGCCTCAAGGAGATTTAAGAGGACACCAGCTGGATTTTTAGGCTGCCAATTTCATCAGCCTGAAGCTTGTTATAATCTGTTGGAGAATATCTTTCAGGTCCATATATCTCTTTCTTCCATATCCTCCCATTTGCAGAAGGATTTGAATGAAAAACAACCCACCATTGGAAAAACAGGAGCTGTTTTTCATGTGCATGGCCCAGCCTGCATCCAGGTTTTTGGTCCTGATACTCACCTGGATCCCACTATAAAGTCTTCTGGTCCTGCGCATCTTCTTTTGGCTTTACTGGAGCAGGACTGGAGTGGTTATCCTTGGTGGTGGTTGTGCTGCTGATTTATGCTGTGTTATGCTGGGAATAAACACAGTAAATCAGAAGAGGGCAAATTTGTGCTGATGTGAGGCAATTTGCAGGTGGATGTCGTGCTGTTGGTGTGATGAGAAAGGAGCTGGTGCTACCTTGGTCTCCCCAGCAGTGCTCCCGACGATGCTGCACCAGGAAGAGCAGGGTGGATCCAACTGCTCCCACAGTATCTCGCCTTGCCACAAGCTCAGAGTGGGCTGTTGGCAGCTTATTTCATCCCTCTGTGATTAATGTTCCCTGTCTAGAACAGGAGTAATAATACGGGCTTCATCTGTCAGGAGCGTGTGCTCCCAGGGCAGGGATGGCCCTGTTGGCTGCGGGTCTGGATGGGGTCCAGGAGGATGAGCCAGGATGTGACTGAGGTCCTTGGCGATGGATGTCACTGCTAATTAGAGCGGTGAGATTAGTCACTGAAGCACAGGAGGGAAACCCAAAATCATGTTTCCCAAATGGAAAAGGACAATACAGGGGTATAAGCAAGTTCTTTTGAAGACCTGAATGTGAATCACAGTGTCAAGTAAAAAATAATTAAACTTATTTTTTTTTTAAATGTACTTCAAAGTGTCTTTTAAGCTTCCCATTAATTCGAAGTTCTTTCTCTCAGCGCTAAATAAATCTCTTGGTTCAAAAGCACAAGTGCTAATTGGTTTCTCTGAGTATGCCTGTCTGCTTGATCAATAGGGGAAGTAGTTTTTGTTAAATATTTGCACATATAGTCACATATTGTATTGCTCAGGGACATGGTAAATGTTTCTCAAAAGGAGACTTGTAGAATGAGGATTCCAGTAATTTTCTTATGGCCTTTATATCAGAGCTAATCACACTTCCTCCTTCCATCCCTTTGCAGAAAGCAAAGCAGTTTTCCCTTGTGCGCTGCCAGCGTCGAGACAAGCAGGCTGTTCAGCTGCCTGCCTGACACCCCGGCTCCAAATGCAAACTCGAGCTGCCACAAGCAGAGTTGTACAGTTCCTGCCTCGAGCAGGGAGTGGCTGTGAGCCACACTGCCTCACAGTCCATTTTGGGAGGTACCTGGGATGTTGTGTGGGATTAGCAGGGTTTGGATACACAGCCAGCTGCTGGAGAGGGATGGGGCTTTCAGACTCCCTGAGTGAATGTGCACAGCCTCAGCAATTTCCTTGCTATTTCACAATTAATTGCACTTTTACTATTTTCATGGGCCTTTGGAGTGTTTTACTTCGAACTTTTCAGCATCATTTCCATGCCTCACTGCTAAATGCAATCAGTTCTTTATGCTGATGGAATTGGGGCCCTCTCCCCCACTATTGCCTCTTTATTCTGTCTGTGCTCTCCCTCTGGCTCAGCTGAGCTGACCTCTAGAGCAAGCACCAGGAACCTTCTTGTCCCACCATGGAGATTCCTCTGGGAGTGTCTGTCCCTTTGTCTCTCATCCTGAGCATCCCGGGAAAAGAGGGCTCTGTGTTCAGAGTCTGCCTTTGAGACAGGTGAAAGACAGAGCTTGGCTTCTCCCAAATCTGCAGGTGGCGTGAACTCGCTTTTCCACATATGTCTGGTTAGTTGGCCCTGAAACTCCAGGAAAGTGGCAGTGGGCTTTCTTCAAGGACTGATACGCATCCCATGAGAAAAACCTGAGTTGAGTTGGAATTTGGGTACTTTTGGACACTTTAAGGTGTCTACAGGTTGCAAATCAGTTGCACAGTGTCACACCTCAAGGCACAGTCCTTCTATTGAGTCCAGCCCAAGGAAACCCCAGGACCAGTGTCCATCCCCACTCCAGCAAGTGTCTGAGGACACCAGTCCTAATTACAAGCGTCATCACTCCTGCAGTTCAAGCAGCCTGGAGTGAGGATGCAGACCGAATGTTTATGGAGGCAAACATGATTATCTCCAATCACAGGCCTTAATGATGGTTGTTATAATGACAGCAATTGTGGGAAGGGCATGTAATTATGTTGATTCTTCCTTTTATTGTACATATAATAATAAGCTGTTTTATCTAAGAGTGCAGGGGTGCTGGGGGAAGATGGGGCATTTATTTAATTAAGATTTTTTTCTGATTGCATGTTAGGCTAAATCCTGAAATCTTCAATCTTTCTGGAGTCAAAGTCCCTCTTGGTTCAGTGTCAGGATGCAAGGATCCTTATCCTACCTAACTCACCAGAGCACCTACACAGGGAATGGGGCCCCAGCATGGTGTTGAGACTCTGACCACTTTGCAGAAAAATGCAGAGCATTCATCTAATTCCTTAATTTTCACCAAAAAAAAGTAATTGATGGGTTTGTGCTGGCTGCAGTCTGACTTGCTGAGAGGACCCCAGGGCTATCTCATAAAAAAGAAGTCACAGTGAGCGATAGATCACTGAGATGGCTGGAGCTAGCCTGACATTTTAAGACTTAATGGGTTAATAAAGTGTGTATTTTAGGTGTCTGTCACTGAGTGGGGTTTGTCCATTCCCTGCACACACTCATACCTTGTTGGCAGTACCTTTGGCCTGGCCCTGCAGTACCACTGCTGTCTTTGTCTGCTCCATCCATCTGCCTCGGCTCAGGTTGCACTCAATGTTTATCCCCCGTAATCCAATTTAAGTTGCCGTAGAAAGCAGTCGGGATTTACAGAAAGAAAAAAATCTCACTGGCTTTGCAGAGCAGAAAATACACTTTTTTTCCTTCTCTTTCTTTAGTGTAACTGCCTCTTCTCATTTCTGTTATTCTTACCATGCATTAACAGTCTGCCCTCCACCCTGGTTTGAGCCTAGCGTGGGGGGATCCTGTCCTTGGTGGGGTCTGTATGAGTGACAGGCATTACAAAGCCTGTGTTGTGGCTGGTGTTTGCCAAGAGATATTGCTTGTATGCATCCCAATTCTGTGAGCATCTGTGGAGTTGGTCCCACTAAGCCTGTGAAAGAGGGAAGAAGCTGTATCACAGGTTGGGAAGACACCCATTGAAGGGCCAAATGCATAAGTGAACTGTTAGAAAGGCTTTCTCCATATTTGGATGAAACTGTAGTTTTCTTACTCTGTTGGAATTTCTTCACCATTGCTCTTCTTTCAAAAAAGCGCAGTTCACCTCCATCCCTGCATTTACAGCCTTCAAATATCTGTATAACTCCTGTCTCTTGGTCGCTTTTTGTCTTTCATGTCTGCAGGTATTTTGGCCAATCTTTAAGCAATAGTTCTATTTCTGTCATCTTCTGTAGTGTCTGTTCATGACTATAGGGCAAATTATACCCTCAAAAGGTATGCTGTGACCAAGTGAAGCATAACATGCCAAAGACAGAGCGTTTAAATGTTCTGTTGGCAAAAGAAGTAAATTAGGACGTATCTGTGTGATGGGAAGTGAGGGTTTGCCTATTGTTGGTACAAAGTCTGCAATAACTTATCTCTCGTGGACATTGTTTAGTGTAATTGCTTTGCAAGAAACCTTTTGTGTGGCTGAGCTGGAACATTGTGCGTTTGTATTTTGGTGCTTAACTTGCTCTTCATTAAGGGCTGAATAGCACCATGCTTTGCCTGTTACAGCATGAGAGAGACCAAAGTGACAGAAGGGCACGGTGTTGTGTGCTAGAGGCAAACAGCCTCCTGCTCTGCCAAGCGGGAGAAGTGTCGGGAAGATGCCGGTAGCAATATGGTCTGAATCGGGAGCTGCTGATCCCCCCTTCACCCCCACCGGCTGTGCTGCAAACAGGTCTGGGGCATGGCACAGCCCCTCTGCCACACTTTTCCCTGGTTATGGGGGGAGAGGAATGGCTTTCTGGCACTGGTGTGCACTTCTGCTCCTGCGCTGGGAATGGCTGACACCCTGTGCTTGTGCAGGTTTTAGTTGTCTAATGCTGCACATCTGCAATGGGAGCTGAAGAGGCAATCCTCAGAGGAGTATGGAGTGGAGCTAGGGTTTTGCAAACTGCTGGAGGGGTGTGCCTGCCTGTCACCTTCACTGGAGCCTCCAAAGGCAGCCTTGAAGGACTTTGCCTGTGGTTTTGCTTTAAGAAATTACACCCTGAGGTTCTGAGAGCAAAGCCTTGGGAGGCAAAGCGTGCCCATGGGTTTTGTGTTTCTCTGAAACACTTGCACCTTGTAGCCCATCCAAAATGTTTCCATCATCCCCTGTTTGCTGCCAGAGCAGTTGACTCTTGCTGCCACTCATGGACACACTGCTGACTCTGTCCTTCTCTCTTCATTTTAGATTTTGGCCGTTCCTCCGAGCTGGCATTCGTTGTGGAGCCTAGTGATGACATAGCTGTGCAGGAGCAACCCTTGATCCTCTACTGCCAGGTGGAGGGCATCCAGCCCATCACCATCACGTGGCGAAAGAATGGTGTGATGATCCTGGACAGTGAGAATGCCTTTATGTTGGCCAACGGGTCTCTCTACGTCTCCCGCTTCCAGAGGGTCCGGGGAGATGGGTCCTCAGATGAAGGCGAGTACGACTGCATGGCACAGAACCACTACGGGCTGGTGGTGAGCCGGAAGGCAAAGATTCAGGCAGCAAGTAAGTACGGGCACTGTGCCACCCCCACCTCACAGGGCAATCCCACAAGGGGCACTGGCTTTGTTGGGAAGTGGGAGGGTGGCATGGTGGGTGCTGGGTTTTCATGGAGGGGGGGTTTAAAAAGAAGGAAGAGAAAAAAATCCTGGAGCTGGTGTCAAAATCTGGCTGGCATCTAATCTGTGTAGCTGTTCAAGTGTGAAAGAAGAGCTCATCAGCTTTCTTGGGTAGAAAACTAAAACCCACCTTCTAACAGTAAATTCTCTGTGTTGGAGGTGTAAGTTACAATCAAATCATGTGGTGAAGTAGTCTGTGGTTTGTGTGTCTCCTGTGGTGAATTTGGAAGCCCCTTTACTGTGCAGCACAGCTGGGCTCTGCTTGCCAGGCAGAGCTTCCCAAACCGTAGGCAAAGACCTCCTGAAGGTCATGGTATCTTTCATTTGTTATTTAATGCTGGCAGTGTAGAGGCAGCAAAGTCTTATTTACTACCTGGCGTGGCAGTGCCTTTGGGGGCAAGGCTAACAACACCAGACAGATTGTCTGATGGGGGAGGCTGGAGGAGGAGGAGAGAGATGAAAATGTCAGTGAGGGTATGAAATTTAAAGGTGGGGGAGGAAGAATTCCAGGGCAGGCTGTGACTCCAGCCCTGCACACTACCTGGCTTTAGCCTCTTGCATTGCCCTGGCCAGAATGGTTGGGCTTATTGGGTCTCCTGGTTCTCCACTGTCAGCTCTGGTTGCTGATTGGTGTTTGTCCCAGGACTGATGGCAGAGCTGGGCGTCATGGTGGTTTCTGTCCCTGTTGTGTTGGTGGCCTGCTTTGCCCACAGACTGTCTGGGGGCTCTGGGAGTGCAGCCACTGATCATTTTGGCATTCAACCAGAATTGCTGCTGGGTGTAATTTCTATGTGAGTGTGAGAATGGGTCTATGGTACAGCCGCGAGACCTGGTGGAACACTGGTTTGTTAAGTTTTGCTGAAGGGTTCTCCAGCTTGTTTGGGAGATGGCTACTGCTCTTCTTTCTGTGCAAGTCACTTACTAATGCTTCTGTTGCATTTGCAAATATCACTGTGATTTTCTGGTGCAAAGCAGGAAAAGTGAAGGCAAAGTCTGTGGCTGAGGTCCTGTCTGCATTCCCCAAAGTGGGGGGCCTTTTGGAGCACTGCTGCCCGCTCCCTGCAGTGCCAGGGCCGGCTGGCAGCCCACCAAGGGAACACTCCAGCCCTTGTGTATAACAATTCCCGAGTGCATGAAGTGGCCATCTGCAAACCTAGCTTTTCAGGAGTGTAAGAAGTGACATTGTCCAGGAGCCAAGGGCTTTGGGGCCGTGCCAGATTAGCAGCTGGATCTCAAACTTGTCAGTCTTGTGGTGCTAAACCTTGGAGCACTTTTGGTGAATGGCTCTGGCATTTATGAGCTGGAAGCTGACTGATGCACAAGCACAATGCCAAACTTCTTGGACCTGTAAACTGGAGGCATGAGAGCCAGAGGAATTACCTTTGAGATTGTGGGTTGTAAACACTGTTATCATGGCTCCTGCATCAATATGTATGTAATGTGCTGTGTGTCCCTGAATAGCGTTTCCTTTTGTAGCCATAGTTTCACATGAATCAAAGTGAAAAAGAGATTGTGTTGAAAATGCTCTGGGCTCTATTCTGGCTTCAGGCTTCATTTGTTGCCAGCCCTGAAAAGAGGTCTGGGTGAAGCCAGCACAAGCAGGGGGCCCCCCAGCCCTGATGCTACAGGTGCCCGCAGATAATGGGAATAAAACAGGATGTTGTGGGCAAATGTAACGTGCTGCTCAGGGCAAGCTCCCCCACTGTGCCTGAGCCACAGGAACACACTCTTGCACTTAGGACTCTGCTTAATCGTAGATGAAATCTCCTGAGAATGAATCACAGTTGTGCCCTGAGCTGCAAAGTCTCAGAGTGGTTACACACAAGAGATAGTGATTTTCCTTGCTCCAAGTCCCAATCAGCAAGTCAAAGGAGAAGGGTAATTGTCCCCATTTTAGGGACCTTTGCATCGAAGGAATGGGTGCTAGCTGCTTGGAAGGGAAAAAAACCCAAGCGCTAAGCAGACCTTTGCGGAGCAGAGTAAATACTGCCGATGGGTAAAACCTCATCCCAGTGCTGAGCTCCTCTTCCCTCTGAGCCTGACATCTGAACACAAAAGCAAAGGAGAAATAAAATCCTTTCACAAACAAAAATCTTGAAAGTTGATCAAGGCTGTGCTACTGAGGAATAAAAGAGATCTGACAGAGCGGAGCCCCTCGAGAGCTCTGTTGCACTTTTCGCTGTCTTCAAAGGCAGGCTGTTAGTCTCATATCACCGTTACAGACCCTGGCTTTGTATTATTGCTTGGAATATAATCTTCTTGGCTCGGAGGAATGTACATATTTGCATTCAGGAAATGTGGGCTGGATATCATATTTTTATGTTTCAAATTTACTTCAACACTTGGCATTGAGTAAAATTTAACTGGAAGAATATGCTGCTCTCAGCCGCTGCGCGTGCGGCCCTGATGGGCTCAAGGTGCCGGCAGTTTCCTCAGGGAGCGGGTGCATCTTAAACCCTTCATCCTAAAAATTAACTCATTAAATTTATTTAATTAAATTCTGAGGTGTTTCTGTATGTTGCCATTATTAATTGAAGATACTCAGCGGAAGGAAGTGGACCTTGGCTGGTTTGTGGATTGGCTGGTCAGGTGCTAAATACATTGGTAATATTTTCGTAGTGTAACTTTCTTTTGAACAAGCACAAGTGTGCAAGAAGTCTACGCGTGACTGAGCTGGGTGGGGAGGCCCTCAGCATTTCTACCCTCTGCCTAACACCCTGGTTGGAATTCTTTCAGTTGCTGTTTCTGTGTCTGTTCAAACCCTGGTGTGTTGGTTTAAAAGGTTGTGGAATGCAACATGTTTTTATAATCTGACCAGGTTATTGAATGCAGATCTTTTCTGTCTCTCAATGACAGTTTCGTAATTTTGCATGACTCCAAGCCGTCTTAATTAAAATCAGCTTCATAGAGTGTTCTCTGGAGGCACTGCTTGGCTGTGTTTTCACAGGTCTCTGAGGAGCTGGATTTCCCCTGTGCCTGCCAGAAGCTGAACATGCTTTAGCTCTCTGTGGATGAAGATACCCTCTGAGCAATTGTAACATCCAGAGTCCGCTCCTCTGGAAGGTGGGCTAACCCAGAACACAGCCACCTTTCTTCTCATCACCACCCTTTGCTTAATGTGGCCTCACTTGATCCGATCATGTCATCTCATGGCATTTCCAGCCCTTTTTGCTGATGCTGTAATTTGATGGACCTGGCTCCACATCATCATAAATCACAGCCCAGCCAGTGGAGTAAGACCCATTGATTATATCACTCAATAACAAGCAGTTACCACTAATTGGAAATGCCATCAAACTGGGTATCGGATCAGGCTCTGCACGTATCCAGCCTGAGAGCAGCAATTTTCCCTGTTTGATCTGATGCTTTTTTTTTAAAAAAAAAGAAAAAAAGAAAGAGGAGAATTAAGTCAATGGTGCAATTTAGAGCCAAAGAGATTTCTTGAAGTTTGGTGAATTGGACCTGCCCAGTATTTGAAGTACTGCAGGACCTGATAATAACTCTGGACAGATCTGAGCTTGTAAAGACATTTTCTTCACTGTGTCTTGCTGCAGGGTGACTGGTTTGTAGTCAAGCATAGCAGCACACATCCCTCTGCCATTCCCAGCTCCCTGATCCCCTTTCCTTCTGCATCCTGCCCCAAATTCTGCTCCTTCATCCCACTGTGTGTGGCTGTCCGTGGCACTTACCCTGCCAGCAGGAGGGCAGGATTGATAGCTTGGGCAAGGCAGATGTTGTGACTCCCCTCTGCATTGATCCCTGCAGACAGCAGCAGCAGCTCCTCTTGCCCAGCCTGGAGACAAGCATGCTGTCCCCACAAACACACTGGCCACTGTGACCTCGAGGCCAAAGGTCTTCAGGTCATTGGCAAAATATAGAAGTGGGGAGGGCTGGTGCATATGCAAACTTGCAGGTTGGTTTCCCTGCCAAGCTGTGTGGCTAGGGGAGGAGGTTGGGAATCATAGGGATTTTAAAGCAGCAAAGATCTTCCCATCGTTTCAGCTCCTATGCACAGAATATATTCAGGGTTTAACCTGCAGCCCCCTTTCCAGGCTCTGGGGTGGTGGGAAGAGCTGCTGAGCCCAAATAATGGCAGCATTTATAAGAGTGTAGAGACAAGAAGGAAGTCTAAAAGGATTAGGGAGAGACAAAGGGGGCTGATTATTTTATGGGTCACAATACAAGGCATTAGAGTGAGATCACAAAGGGATATAATTACAAAAGAAGGCCATACTGGGGGGGATCAAACCAGGATTAGAGTGGGAAATGTTTTTACACAGTTTTGTTCCACTCATTATGAAGTTAGCATTTTAAATTAAGGTTTAAATAAGGTGACACCAAAGTTGTCACCAAGGTATTTCCTGGGCAATGCCACTGTTTGGATGCAGATTGCAAGTCTCAGCTCAAAACATCAAGGCAGACCTTAAACATGTGGGTTTGCTGTTGGTTTCTCTTGTGCCTGTACAGTATCTGTGTTGTCAGCAGAGCCCTGCCTACAGTTTGTGCTTAGGACAAGTTAACCTGTTTTTGCAGTTGGAAGTGGGATACTTTTGTGACTCCTTGTTTTACTGGTGCAAAATGTGCTGGAGGTAAAGGTATGCCCTGGTGTCAGTTACAGTTCTAGAGACATCTTCCTTTTACTCCCAGAAACTTTTTTGCTAATGGTCATTTGCATTTTCGTGCAGTTTAACTCTTGGTGTTACGTGCCAAGTTTCCTCCATCCATAAACGAGATATTTTCCCCCCTGTTGTGGCTCTGCTCACATTTAATGCCCTTTCTTCTCTAATGTCGAGCAGAAGGGCTCAGCCCTGACGCCAGTGATATTTCTATATTGTCTGTGCTTTGAATGCTTATGGCAAGCCCAGAGCAAATTCTGAGCTTGCAGCAGTGGGTCTCAGAGGGGAAAAATACCCATGAGGAATTACTAAAGGAAAAAAAGGAAAGCAAAAGAAATTAAGTAAAGCAGAAACACTGTGAGAGGTTTCCAGGAGATGGATATGATGGGTGAGCGGGTTATTTTCCTCCATCAGCTCTTTTGGCTGCCCCTAGGACATGCTGGTTCACGTGACACTGCTTCTCACATCTGTACTGTTGCAGTAGTTGGCCTTGTGTGTGCTGCAAAACAAATGTACAAATGTAGGCGTCACTAGGGGAAAATTGGAGAGATTTGACTGGGAATTTTAGTAGATTTGCAGGATTAAAAGAGTTTGTCACTTACCACCCACTGCATTTCAGTGTCTGCATGTAACAGCCAGGATTCATCCTGAGACTTGAGCATATTATAAGACCATATTTCTTTTGGCTGCTCATTTCTTAGCAGTGTGATAGTTATTTAAATATCATCTTGCACTTCTTTCCAAGGCTTCTAATGTGGATGTGCCAACCTTAGCTCCAGCAGTGTTATCTCTCATATAGGGGGTTCGCACTGCAGGCAGTAATGTCACTTAGTCATTTGTAGAAAGCTCAAGGGAAATATATCAGAAGAATTTCATTAATGGCAGCACTGTTGAGTTATTTGTCTCAATTAACTCTTGGAGCACAGCTGAGGAAGTTCTGACATCTCTGTGGCCTGCACCTGCAGCATGAGGCAGTTCTCTGCCTGCTTTTTTAACATGGTGTGAAGCTCTGTGATACCTGCATGGGCAGTTCTGTGGGGACAGCACAGTGCCCAGCCCTGTGTGCTTGTACCCTGCTTGTCCCTCTGCCTGCTGCTCTGCTCCAACCTCTCCTCGAAGTATTGGGCCACTCTCCTGTATCATTTTAATCAGGAGGACAGGTCTCTGCTTGTATGGCTTTCACTCTCATTTTGCCCTACAAGGGTCCCAGCTGGCCATGGTGTCGCCAGTGACATCCATGCACCTGCTGTGCCTCAGTTTCCCTTCTCTGAACCCAGGATGTGTTTACGGTCAGTGCCATGATTTGCACGCTCCTGTGAACACCTGAGGGGCCAAGCTGCTGGTTTGTGTTTATCAGGGACGCAGGTTAGCTGGCCATGGTGTTTCATCTGCACTATTGCTTCTGTCTGAGGGGTGCACAGCGCTGGGGCCAGGCTGGGGCCCAGGTGAGAGAGGAGCTGCTTTTCTGCCACCTTTCATTGGCAAGACTGTGAGTAGGAATCAATTTTGGGTGGCATTTGACCACGTTGCTTTGAACGTTTGGGGCCTTTGGGTGCAGTAGTGATGATATGAGCAAGGTCAGACCTCACAAATCCCTTCTTATGCGTGAGTCTCTGCACAGGTGCCAAAGCTGCTTTCCCTGAGCTGGTGGGATGGGACCTAGGAGAGACATCAGCCAGAGCTTCCTGACATCAAGGGATGCTGGATCTGAGCTCCATGCACCTCTTCTTCCACTCTGGTTTTGGCTCTATCCACCATTGCAGCCCTGTTGCTGGGGAGGGAGTCTGCTCCCACTCCTCCTAGGCACAGCATATGGTTTTCAGAAAGGTTCTTGCTTTAAACCCAATTTTACAGTTGGGTTGACTGAGGCAAAAGGAGGTCAAACGATTTGCCTGAGGTCACCCAGTAAGTGGCTCAGATTAAATCTCAACCCATGACGCTGCCCGTTCCCAGCGCTGGCTGTGCTGGCCGGACCAGATGGCCTCCTGAATGCAGCGTCAAGATCCTCAGCTTTTTCCCCACCTCATTGTTCTCCATTGTGGGCTTCTGAATGCAGGACCTTGAAAGTGAGAGTCATTTGGATTTGCCAGAGTCCAAGTTGTTCTGTTTAATGGCATGGATTTGCAGGAGAGGGTTTAAACACACTGTTTGCTACTGAGGTTGGAATTTTGCAGAGATTTACCTCTTTGCTTTGGTTTTCTGATGATAAAACTCTCTCTGCCCGACCAGCTAAAATTGGTCCCTTACCTGTTCAGCTGCCCTGCTGCTGGTTCACTGACTGCAGGGCTGCCTTTTCTTTGTACCTGTGCAGGTTTGTCCATAGGTCTCTTGGGTCCTGATCCTTGGGATAATTCCGCAGCACCACACCTCTCTGGTCTGTTTGTGCAGTTTGTGTCTTCCCCCTTAGCTTGGTTCTGGGATCACACAAGGGGTCAGTGCAAGGTGCTGCTGGATGGACAGTGTCATGTGTATACCTCTGGGAATCTGCAGACTCTCGTGTTAGCTCTGGAAATGCAGATGCTGACATCTCCCTCCTGATCTGATGTGCATCCCATACATCACCCCTGACAGAGCAAGGGCCACAGAGGAGCTTAAAGCAGAGCTTTAAAGAGCTTTTTAAAGATGAGCTCCATTCCTGCTCTCTCTCTGCTAAGCAGCAGCCTGGAAAAGGGCATCTCTGTAGCCTCTATTGGAAAGCAAGTGTGCAAATCCTTGGGATTGGGACACACAGAGCAGAGCCCATCTGCCCATGAAGCAGCAGTGCTTGGGTGTCTGGGGCAGACTGCAGTTCTTGGGGCAGGGGGGGTTCTCCTGCACCCACACATCCCTCTGTGTCCCGCCTTCCAAGGGAGGGCCCGCACTTCTGCACCACTCACATGGCTCAGTAAGTTGGCACCTCTTGAGCATGCCTTGATTAATGGTGGGTTTTTGTCAGTCCTAAGAGGCCCCATTATGTCCCTTTGATGCTGCATTTTGCACTTACCACTGTCACTGAGCTCAATGACTAATTTTCACAGGTCAAGGGAGAGGGACAATGGATCAGGCCACATTTGGAAGAAACAAATGAAATTTTGCTGCAACTGAGAGCACTAATTAAGAGTGAGGATCAATTTGGGTGTACAAAAGAGATAGTTTTAGGCTGCTGGTGTGTAAATGAGTGGCAGTGTTGCGGTAGCAAAAAAGGTTCAGTGTATATATATATACATATATATATAGTGTATATAGTGTATATATAGTGTATATATATATATATATAGTGTATATATATATATATATATATATAGTTCAGCATACTTCAGCTGCAGCATTGTATTCCGCTGCATTTGATCAGTTCTTCTGTGCTTATTCATCAAGGAAAAACGAGTGTTTTCCTGCCTGCTGTGCCCGGGAAGGGCAGGGACAGCCAACCTGCCAGATCAAGTCGTGGCTGATCCCTGTGAGATGTTTTTGGCCAGAAGGAGCTCGTGTTTCTTCAATTGCTTTGCTCATCTTGGACCATGGCATTGCAGGTTGCCTGATGGCTTTTGAGTGCAGTGCATGGCATTCCTTGCCCAGCTCTGTGAGCAGGATGATGCCCATTTTCATCCCAAGCCATAGCTCACCCTACCAAGGATTGCACTGTTCACTGAGACTCAAAGAAACACTGATTTGGAGCTGTCAGAAAGGGAAGGGACACAGTGAACTTGGATCAAGGAGAATGTCATGGATACAGAAAGGAGAACAAGGAAAACCAAGACTGCACAAGCTGGATTCATGGCTTCACTAAGCATTGCAAAAGTGTGATTCAAGTTTTCTTAAGTCTTCACATACAACAAAAAAGTCAGGGGTGATGTGTATTTGGGAAGAACTGGTTGCAAATGTCCAGGTGCCCAGTTAAAATTAGTTTGCAGATGCTTTTGATAAAATTGTGTCTGGTTTTGATTGGATTTTCCTAGGAACATCAACTGGAGCAGTCTTTTGCCAAGAGGGTTCTTCCAGGGCCTACAGGGTTCCCATGAAGCAAAGCCTAAATGAATATGAATCCAAACAAATTTATGGTACCAAGCAAATCTCCAAAATGATCAGGTGGAAGCAGCAGTCCATCCCATTTTCCCTTGTTATTTGGTGGTGTTTGCCCACAACCATATTATTCCCTGCAGCTCAGAATCTTCCCCAGAGGGCAGTGGGACATTCAGCCTCAGTCCAGAGGTTTGCTCTTGTCCTGGGCCTTTGTGGTGACATTGCCCTGAATGGCCAAGCAGTACAGTCGCATCCCTTTGGGCCCCAGCATGGCAGCTCTGTCCGAGGTGAGGGCACTTGCCAAGGGACTTCATTTCCTCAGAGCAGCATCCGTGTCCAGCTCACCATTGTTTCCCACAGACACATGTAAAGGGGTGGGAGGGAAAGTCCTGACTGCATCTTTCATTAGTGATCCTAATGCTCAGGAGAAGAGACAGGGCCCTAAGGGGGTCAGCTTGAACTGTCTCTCAAAAAAAAGGAGGGGAAAGAGAAGAAAAAGTCTTCACATGCTGAACTGGCCATTGGAAAGATGACAGCAGAAATAATCCTTTTTTAAAAGTTTTTTTTCATGACCAAAGAGAAAACAGTTTCCTTGTCCCTTGGGACATCCATGGGTGCTCTAAACTTTCATGAGGGCTCAGATGCCGCAGGCACCCACCACCTTTAAATGACAGGGACTGGTCAAAATCCTAAATATAGAATCTGGGTGCTACACTTAAATGTTCCAAACTTGACTGTTTGGCCAAAGCAGTGTGGTGGTTGATACCTTGGGAAGCCTGACTCCTGCTACTGATCTCAGGCAACTGTCCCAATACCCTTATATCTCTAGGAATTAGGGATGGCAGCATTGGTCCTCCCCAGATCTCCCCATCCCTGTTGGGTTTGGGGGCCCATTGCCTGCACACTGTCCTTGCCAAGCTGGTGCAGGGAGCCCTCACCCTACTTGAAGCTGTCAGAGCTCGTTACCAGCACAGGCAGCTCCTTCCCACCGCAGTGGGGCCGGGGAGGCCAGGTGCCTCCGGGTGGCTGCTCAGCGCTGATTGCTCTGTGCCTAATCGGGGCTGAGGAGTTGGGGCACTGTGTGGACCTCACGCCACTGCCAGCTGTCGATTTTCATAAGCCTCCTGGCTCTGAGTTTTCTGAGACCTTTGAGCTTGTACCCAACCATCCGGGAACCAGTCAGGGGGGTCAGAAGTTCTTTTATGGGAAGGCAGAAGTCCCCGCACCATATATATTCATATGTAAAACCCTCTTGGAAAAGGAGTTTTAAAAGCCGACATGGTGTAGGTGCACAGGAGGTATTTGTGTTGCTGTGCTGCGGAACATGTATGAGCCTTTCTGTTTTAGAGAGTGGTTTGCATGTGTTTGAAGCACCTCGATGATTCACACTTCTGCATCCCGTGGGGAAAATGGATTTGTTCTCTTACGCTCGCTTCCTGCCCAAGGGGACCCTGCTTAATTTTTCTTTTACTGACTAGGTTCTCCCAAGAATGAGAGATTACCTGATCTTCCAAAAGCATTTCCAATGTTCGGAGAAGTCTGGATGACTCACAACTTTTAATTAGCTCTCCTGACGGAGGCAAGGATCCCTCCCTTTCTCCCTCCTTCCCTAACAGAGAGGTGGTGATTAGAATTACAATGAAGATAATCCAAACTGTATGTGTAGGGTTTTCAGTAAGCGGAGAACAAAGCAGGACATCCATCTGGTGAGTGTGAGCCCATAATACCTTTCTGCTCATTTCTCCAGTGCAACAGGAGCTGCTTGGGACGGAAGCAAGCTCATTATTTTGGAAAGGCTTGCTGACACGCAGAGCGGGGCTGGCTTGTAATCTCCGAGGCACTGAAACCACTGCTCAGGAAGGAGCATTGCTTTTAATTTTAAGTCTACCTTTGTATTTCTCCTTGTTAAAATCTGCAGCAATGAGGGATACCAGCCTCTTCTGAGCCTGTCCTTAATTAGTGTGTGAAAGATAGATGCCCTTAGTTTTAGCAAGGCTAATGAAAGCTGTAAGGGAGTTTTAAAAGGCAGCCAAGCTAAGCCTGTTCTGTGCAAACATTCCAGCAGCAGTGAGGAAATGCATTAGCTGGGGACAACCTCCTTTTGGAGTGATGCTATTTCCCATCACTTAAAATCTCTGTCTGAGAGAGCTCCTGCCTCAAAACTTTGGCTTCCCTTTATGTCCTGTCTTTGCAGTGGGACGCTTGCCTGTGCCATGGGATCAGCTTTCCCATGCTGTGCCCTACAGCAGGCAGGGAAGAGGCAGAGTTTGCAGCAGAGAAAAGCGGTGTTGGGCCCTCAGCCACAGTGCTACTGTGCTTTACGGTCAGCTGGGTTTTGCCAGGCTGCTTCAGTACGGAGAGAGGATGGGCACACTGTGAGAAAGGAACAACAAAAAGCCGTTGTGGAGGAGCAGCCGGCGCTCCGAGCTGCTGCTCGCCGCCGTGCCGGCAGCGCAACGCATGCCTCGACTCCTGCCATGGCAACAAGTTCATCCTTAGGCCAGGACAACGCTTGGGTGCAGCGTGGCAAAGCAGCCAGGAGCCAGTCCAGCCTGCGGCATCCCCAGCATGACCCAGGGAGACAGGAGGGATGGGATGAGGTTTCATGCCTGCAAGATGCTCTGCCAGCTTCAAGATTCAGACTGGTGGTTTCCCTACCGCAAAAGCACAGGAGAGCTGCAGGGAGATTCTTCTGAGGTCACGAGCTGGGCAGCACCTGTGTGTGCAGTCATGATGGCTCTTGCCCTCCAACACAAAGAGCTCAGGAAGGAAGATGAAGAGCCCAGATCCAAGGAAATGTTGGCCAAACACAAGGAATCCCTTCCTCTTATTAGTGCTTCAAGCATTAAAAAAATTCCCCCCTGCATACCAGAGTTAGGCACAGCCTTTGCTTGGAAGGAAATGTCTTTTTGAGCCGGGATGCCGGTGCCAAACTTGCCGCGGGCAGCCCCGTGTGAGCCAGGCGTGCCGGTGGAGTGCAGCTGGTGCGGCTCAAAGGGAAAATATGATCAGCTGTTGAATGGCAGAGATTTGAGACGTCACGCCAAGGCTTCGCGTTTTGATTTTGTGAGGCATGCTGTGAAATTCATAGGTGGAATATTTCTAGGGAGCTGCTTTGCTTCCTCTAGGAAAAGTGAGGTGGAAGAGTGGAAAATAAATGATGTTCTCTATTGACAGCTTCTAGCATTAAAAACCTGGTCTGAGCTGTCTCTTCGTTCTCAAAATCGTGATACCTGCTCTGGGTTCTTGATATCAAAAAATAAGAAATTATTATTTCCTTTAGGTCACCTATTGACTTTTAGCTGGTGCACTTAAAAAATGTTTCCAGCATTAATGATTCGTGAGGAAAAAAGGAAGCTTGAAAACATCTCGCTTTTAGCATAACGAGAGCTAAGGTTGACAGAACTGTGAAATCCTGGAAGTTGGGGCTTCACGGCATTGCCAGACATCAGAAGGTCCTTGATGACATGATGAGAGCTGGGAAAGCTGAATAAACTGATGTGCTTCTTCCATTCTGGTCCCTTGTCATGTAAATAGGCTCCAATCTGCATGTCAGATCCCTTGGGAAAAGGAGTGTAATAACATTAAAAATAAGGCATCAAAACCCCCAAGGTGTGTGTGTATGTATGTGTGTTAGCAATCTTTAAACAGGCAAAAAATATGCTTGGAGGAGTTTGGATGGGGTGAGAGGGCTCCTCGTTACCACTGTGCTTCGAATGCAAAAACGTAACTGCAGTGGCTTTAAAGAAAGTACTTTAATGCTACATAAATATAATTGCTTCGATGGAATGTCTTTAGCCTCCTGAGGGAAGTTGTAGTCTGTACGGCTTTAGATATGAATGGACGACTCTGTAATTGCTATTGTTTCGGAGACACATTAGGAGGGCCTAATGCTGATCATTCCTGGCATGTTGTGGAAGCGGAGTAATGGCAATCCCAGGCAGCGGGAAGGGAGAGGGGATTAGTATGCATTTTTCAGGATGAAAAACTGACAAATGCTTCAGGACTGGAAGTTTTTCTTCTCATTAGATTGTGGGCTTGTAAATTGTATTTGATTTTTTTTTCTTCCCCCTTTTCCTGCTGATATGCAGAGTGAAGGTATCTAATTCCTGGCAATTTAGGCTTTGGATAATGAGCTTGAAGGCAGCATCTCAGAGGAGTGCAGAATTGGTGGGTTAGTACATCAGCTCTGGTTAATGCAAGCTCCTGATTCAGACAGGGTCCAAAACAACTGGTTCAGAGAAAAGAGCAAAATAGGGGTATTGAGAATAAGTATTTTTTACTTTAAAAAAAATTTTTAGTTGAACATGGGGTTTTCTGATACGTGGGTTGTGCTTCCGTCTCTGGATTGGGAGCAGCTACGTTTGAAAAATCACAACCTGGGCTTAGAGATGATTCCTAAGAGATAATTTGGGTTGTGTCCTGGAGACTGTAAACATCCTGTTTTCCAGCTTTTCTTCCCAGCACAGGGCCTAGAAAGTCTAGCAGACTGCTCTGGCATGGTAAGCAACTAGGCAGGAGCTGAGAAACCTTACCCTATCACAGCAATTCTGGCACTGGTGGTATTTTTCCTGAAGACAAGTGAAATCAGGGTCCTGAGAGGTAGCAGTTGGATGTTTTTTCCTGCAGGAATATCTGTCAGGTAGTAGCCAAAAAAGAGGTGAATTTCTGCCCTTGGGTTGTGTGTCGCCTCTACAGTGCTGGTCTCATACCATCCCATGTGCATCTCCAACTTGTTTTCTGAAGTTGGTTCCAAAATATTTGGGAGCTGCTACTCAAAAGATCTGGAGAGTGAGCCTGGAAAAAACTCTTCTGGGAACAAACCAGAAGAAATGGGGTTAGGTTCTTCATCATTGCTCTGTCCTTGTGTAGGGACTGGTACAAATACCCTCATCTCCAATGCACCTTGAGCATCCTGTTACAGAACAGAAGGTAATAACTTAGTGATGCTTTCCCTTGGATGTTGAACCTCAAGTGGTAAATCTTGATCCAACTTGGGATTTATTTTCTTCTGGAGATTTTTACTGCCTTCAGAAACTTCATGTAGATGAGTGAGATTTTATGGCTCTAAACTGTTTGATTTTAGAGAATTGTTTTTTTCCCCAGGGGCTTTTTTTTTAATGAAGATGAGAGGAATCATGTAATCCTTGATATACAATAGATTGTCCCAGATTAATAACACACTGTCTTTCACAGTGAATACGATCCTGTCCTGCTGTAATTTACTCTCCATCCTGGCATGCTGTTAATTAGGATGAATACTTACGTGAAAGCTCCACATACGGCCAGTGCCACCTTCCATAATAAGTCACCCCAAAAACATGAGGAATGAGCGGTAGTGAGTCAATGAAAATCCCGACATAAATTGACTTTTTGTGTCCTGGCAGTGCTTGGCTGAAAGCCAACGACAATAAGAGCCTGGCGTGCCAGAATTCACAGGCAAATAACACTTTTCCACTAGAGCATCCTTACGAGACACCCTCCCAGCAGCCGTCCTTCCTTCCTGCCACTCATTCCCTTGTGTCCAAGGAGGCTGTCGAGGCGGTGAGCGAAACATCTCGGTGTTGTGACGGGGTGCGATGAAAACATGAGTGACAGAGTGACATTTTGACAGCCTGACTTCAGGTTCCTACTGCAAATGTAAATACGTTCATTTGAATCCAATTTACACAACCAGAAGTTTTTAATGGAAAATAAAGGGGGGTTGCTTAAAGGTGACTTTTTGGGAATCCAGGGTATTTGTGGACTTCTTAGCGGGTTCAAACTGCAAATTTCCATGGTGTTGTGGAGGTCCAAGTGGTCTCCATCCCACTTTGCTCCAGTCATGTGTTTTTATATCAAATTGCTTTGTTTTCTCCCAGTTTAATGCTAATCCCTGTCTGAGATGAGAAATGTGGTTCACTAAATGTACCTACTGAGCAGCTGATAAAATTGAACTGCAATCCCATCCTCCTGAGATCAAGGACTCCTTAACACCCAATAGTCCATTTTATCTTTTTCCTAAGGGGTCTAATCTGTTGCTCTTTCTGACTTGGAGACTTGCTGTGTTTTCAGTGGAGAAGAGTCACTGAGTGTCTTGTCAGGTGGAAACAAGAATGGCTGAATTGCTCTTCAAAGTGTGATTTATTTCAACAGTCTTGGCACCTTGGGGATTTCTTATTCCTTCTTAGTGCTCCTTGTGGTAATTCCTCCCTGAGATTTGGGTGAGTAGTACTGGAAGGTGCAAGTTCCCACTGCAGGAATGATACAGCTGAGCCTCAGTAGCAGGTGGTGTGAAATGATCCCCTGCATGACAGCATGGGGATCCACCTTGGATGCAGAACTCTTATTCTTCTGGGATCTGATTGCAGTGCTGCTCTTGTTCTTTCCCAGGGCCTTTTTCCTCCTGGTTTTCTCAAATAGATACTTTTGTCTCTTCTGTGGTCCTTGGAGAATCTGCTTAGTAGTTCTTTATGGCTGCAGTATTTTGGGTAAAGCAGCTGGACTGAGGGGACAAGATGGACCATGGCCAGATATGGCACAAGTGCGGGAAACTGAAGGTCGCTTGAGGCCAGACCCTTATCCTGGTGTTCGGCACACCAGAGCAGCATGTGGTGCCTGTTGACCCCCACAAATGTGGGTCCAAGTGGGCCAACAGACTGGAGTCAGCACCAGTTCCCCAAGGGACTATTTACTAAGGAGGGTTTAAACAACATTAGGAAAAATTTCTTAATGAAAAGGGTTATCAAGCATTGGAACAGACTGCCAGGGAAATGATGGAATCACCATGCCTGGAGGGATTTAAAAGACATATAGATATGGCACTTGGGGACATGGTTTAGTGGTGGCCTTTGCAGTGCTGGGTTAATGGTTGACTTGATGATCTTAAAATTCTTTTCCAATCTAAATGATTCTGTGATTTCCCTGGGTGTTACAAAATGTTAGGAAAGCACAAGGGATGTGAATAGAGTGTATAGGAGTCTGGCTTTTCATGTAGTTGTGTCCTTGGACCAAGCTGGCTTAAGCTGGTTCTCTGATTTTCTCCTAGCTGAGAGTCTCTGTCTCTCCCAGAGGGAGTAGGACTAGGGAAACTCAAGAGTGTGTTAAATCCATGTTGTTTTGTAGCATTGAAAAGAGACTGAAGCTTTCCACTCATTGTATACTCATCATTTGTTGTTTGGGTCCTGTGGTTTGTGTCAGAGTCACCTTGTAGCTGCTGGTCCTCAAATGAGTGGTTTAAACCTTGGTATTTAAAAAATTTTGAAAACAGATTTTGGGGTATTGGTTTGTTTTTTTTTTTTTTAATTTATTTGTTTGGGTTGTTTTTACTGCATGTCTATTAGCATATGGGGGTTTTGTCTGTACAATACTCCATTCCTGAGTCTGTAACTGGAGTGGATGAGTTACCTTGGCTAAGAACCAGCAAATCTTTAGTTTTACCCACAGCTACAGAGACCACATGGACCTTGTAGTTGTAGGTGTTTGACTTGGGCTGCCTTGGGACGGGGAGGTGAGAGATGGGCTCCTAGCAAAGCCTGAGTTTCACACCTGGAGTTTTGTTCCTCCAGGGACTTCAACAGCGTGCATTGCTGTCGGTGCATGGAGAATGTCACCCAGGATTTTGAAGAAGTAGCAGATTGCCTCCTCCTTACACTGAGACCTGTGAACACCCATGAGGGATGCTAATTAAGCATCTGCTTCCTTCTCAGCTTTAAGTGAAAGGGTGGCAAGTTAAAGTGACAGTCAGACCTCATTTATCTTAACGAGAAGGGTCAGGAGTTTAATGGAGTTTTGCTTAGTGAGGGTGTTTCAGCCTACTTTGTGTTTGTTTGGGAGATGTCTCTGCATTTTAGATCTGCAGGGCTTTTTAGCTTGGGTGGTTTGCCTGCATGGGATTCAAGGGCCTCTGCAGTCTTTCCTAGGGAGAGAGGTTTTAGAAGAAATCCAGGAGGCTTTCCGGTGTGTCTGCTGTGATTTTCTAAATGATTGGGATAATGATACAGTGAATTTTGCAGATGACTTCTCCCTGGCCAGCAAGGGGCTGTGTTGCATCCACCTGAGGTGTGCCGTGCTGAGCAATGGTCACTTTGGAGTTCTTGCCTGTAACAGTTTAGACATTTAGCCAAAGTACTTAGCAGATACCAGCAAAAAACAGGGATTGTTTTTACATTCCAGAGTCTCACCTTGTACTTACTACTTCTGAGGTCTGTTTGACACCACACTGACATATTTACAGTGTAGCCTTACTGTATATAGATGGAGTAATCAGGCAGTCACTCAGGGCTGCAGCAACTAGGCAAAAGTAAAGCTCTTTTTACTAGTTCACGTGCAGCACCACACTGTGTGCATAACCTCATTTCTCAAGCCTGTTTCCTGGGTATTGAGCATAGACCCCAGCAACACCTACCCCTTGATGGAACAGAGCTCCAGCTGGCCTGTATCAGCACAGCTCCAGCCAAGAACAGCCCTCCATCTACAAAGGACTATGCCAAGATTAGCGAGGGAATTCATGCAGGGCCAGCAGAGCAGGTGAACGGTATCGCTGTCATTTTTCAGAGGGGACAGGAAGGAATAGGAGGGGTGGGATGCTGCTGAGACAGTCCAGAGCTGTGCTGCAGAACTGATGCAGAGCGTGAAAGCCTGCAGTCTCTTGTTGGGGCTGCTTGCCGTGCCTGGGGAGGAATTCAGACCTGCTCTGCTGGAGTCATTAGTGCTCATTCAAAGCCAACATCAAAAGGTCCCATTCTAATTCGATGCTTTTTAACACACAAATGGCAGTAAGATCATTAATTATTGCACTTAACCAGCTTCAGTGATTTAACACTTTGTGAGTGTCACCAGTGAAGTCTTTCTGGTGCTGTAAGTGAAGAGCAGAGTGTTGCCAGCTGTTGAGGTTGGATGGTGCTGCAAGCAGACAACAACTACCTGCTCTCCGAAGAGCCACATCTGTGCTGGGATATAAACTCCATCTGGCCCAGAATATTTTCATGTCATGGCCTGATGGCCTGTGAGAGCTCTCTGCTCCTGCTTTGCTGCCCAGGTAGGTATGCAGGATCATGTCTTTTGGAACAGGAAAGCAGTAGTGTGAATACTTTGTGGTGTGGGAAAGTGGAGCACCTTGTCTCATCAAGACAAATGTCTCTGAGGTCTCCTGTAGATAAAGCTCTGTTGGATTCTCAGTTTGTGAGGTGTTCAGCAGCTCTAAAAGTGTTACTTTTCTTCCACCAAGCACAGTGCAGTGGGACTGGAGTAGGGAGCATTCCCAAGGGACGTCTCCCTCCACCTTGGGAGATGTTGGCTTGAGGCAGAGGTGCCTTGGCTTGAGCTCTTTCGAAGCTGAGGAATTCTGCAGGCAGCTTGTAGCTGTTTTTGCTGAACATGGCTGGTAGGCAACAGGAGAGCCAGGCGGTTATTTTCCATCCAGCCAGTTTTTGTCACCTACCACTACCCAGGAGGAGAGAATTTCCCCCCTCCTCCAGAGTGCGAGACCTCATTGTTCCCAGCACCTGAGGCATGCAAAATCCCCCTTTCCTTCCTGGAGGAAGGGTCCAAGGGTAACCATGGCTGATTAGTGAGCCCTGAGCAAAATACGGGCCAAAAAGCTCACACCCATTACTGTTCATGGAGAGAAAGCAGACCCTGAAAACAAGGTGCAGCTCCTGCCCTGGACATCAATGGCTGTGACAGCCTCACTCCCTTGGACTCTGACCACCCAGCAGAGCAGGGCTCGAACTGGGAGGCTCGAATTGGACCTGGGATAATCACACTCTCCATCTGGATTTGTGTTTGGCATGCTGGGGGGGACACATCCCTTGCTAGACTAATGAGACTAGGCATATGTGACATTTTTATGACTCCTTCCCGAGCTATTTCCTCCAAGTTTTTAGAATTCAATTGGATTGCTTCCCCCAACCCCCTGGTGTTGTTGGGAAAGCCATCTGCAGACAGAAGAGTGATGCAGAGATAATGCTCCTGGTGTGGGTCTTTGACTTTATAGCTCTTATATCTTTCCTTTAGGGTTTCTTTGTCTTTTTGCCAGGCACAGACACATCTCTCTGGGCATTTCCCTTGGCCCTGCATTAAGATCTGCCCAGCCCAGCACATCATGGATCACACTCATCCCACAGCCCTCCCAAGACTTTGTTGCAAGAGGTGTTTCGGAGCAGATGTCCCAAACGAGCATTTCCCAAGTTCTCACCCCACGAGAGATATTCTC